>NC_060119.1:751156505-751475791 GCF_021461395.2 Schistocerca americana | reverse complement strand
CACAAAGTATGTGAAAGAGCTTGCACAGTCTAACTTAGGTCTCTGGGGGAGCGAAACGTGCCTAATGCCTGGGAAAAAGCACAAGTCATTCCTGTTTTCAAAAGCGTCGTCGAACAGACGAACAAAACTATAGGCCATATCTATGACGTCGGTTTGTTATAGAATTTTTAACATATTTTTTACTCGTGTATTATTGAATTTCTGGAGACCGAAAGTCTCCTCTGTAGGAAACAATATGGGTTCCGAAAACAACGATCGTGTGAAATCCAACTCGCTCTGTTCATCCAAGAGACCTAGAAAGCAGGAGATACAGGCACCCATGTAGACGCCGCGTTCCTTGACTTCCGGAAGGCATTCAGTACGGTTGTGCACTTGCGCCTAATGTAAAATAATACGAGTGTAAAGAATATCAGACCAACTATGTCAACGGAGTGAAGAGCTTCTAGCAAACAGAACGCAACATATTATTCTGAATGGAGAGGAACCTTCAGACGTAAAACTATCTTCGCTTGTGTTTCTGGAGAAGGTTATTGGGCCATTAATGTTCACAGTACGTATAAATGAGCTAATAGAAAACGTCGAAAGCTCCATGAGACTTCCCTCGGATAGAGCTGTTGTACACAGAGAAGTCGCGAGACTAGATAAATGGTAGCGAAATGCAGGGAGCCCTGCAAAGGATCGACTTTGGTACAGGGATGGCAATTGACCTCTCCATAAACAAATGTAACGCATTGCGAATACATTGACGGAAGATCCTTTACTGTATGGTCACACAATACCGGAACAATCACTGGAAGCAGTCACTTATAAAAAATATCTAGGAATACACGTATAGAGTAGTTTGAAGAGGAATGATAACGTAAAATTAGTCATGAATAGGGCAGACACCAGACTGAGATTCATTGGAGGAATCCTCAGGAAATGTAGTCCATCAGCAGGGAAAGTATCCCACGGTACATTCGTTCGACGAGCAGTTGAATACTGCTCGTCAGTATGGAATCCGTAGCAGGTATGCCTGATAAAGAAAATAGAGGCCGCGCGGGATTAGCCGAACAGTCTAAGGCGCTGCAGTCACGGACTGTTCGGCTGATCCCGGCGGAGGTTCGAGTCCTCTCTCGGGCATGGGTGTGTGTGTTTGTCCTTAGGATAATTTAGGTTAAGTAGTGTCTAAGCTTAGGGACTGATGACCTTAGCAGTTAAGTCCCATAAGATTTCACACACATTTGAACATCTTTTTTTAAACAGAGATAATCCAAAGAAGAGCAACACGCTTCCTTATAGGTTGATTTAGTAAGCCCGAAAGCATCACGGAGATGCTCAGCTAGCTCAAGTGGCAAACGTTACAACAGAGGCGTTCTGAATGACGGTGTCGTCTGCTGTAAAAGTTCCGACAGTGAACGTTGCTACAAGAGTCAGCCAGTATCTTGCTTCCTCCTAAGTATATCTCGCGGGAAGACCAACAAGATAACATTAGAGATATACGACCCCACACGGAATCTTAGCAGCAATCGTAACGGGGAAAAGATGAAATGACGCTGGTACTCAAAGTACCATCTACGACATACCGTAAGGTAGATGTAGACAAGCTGAACAGTGCATAGCAGTTGGCCTGCGAACGGTCAAAATGGAGTGTGGCCAGCTGTAGGAAAGGCCTTCAGTGACCAGCAGCAGCATGTCTTGTTCGCCTCTACACTCCAGAAGATACAACAGCTGGAAGACAGGAGGGAACTGCGGAAGAGAGTTTCATTATGACGATTGGCGAGCAGAGCATAAGAGTGACTGGGGTCAACTGAGCGATGTTTGTAATTGTATTTGCAGTTTGTAAGCTACAGTTGAATTGTTACAACACAGTGAAGCTCAAGGGCGGCCATTTGTAGGGGGCGGTGGAGTGGGGGGGGGGGGGGGGGGGCTCTAGACCTTGGTCTATGGTGTACTTTTAATATGTTGTGAAAATAATTGTGATTTGTAATAGCAAAAAAATTACAGTTAAAAACTATGTTAAAAAACTGTAAATCAACTTTCAAATAGTTTTCTTGACAGAAAAACACATGACTACACTACGTTTTTTTGTCCATTTTTTCTTAGAGTAAGGGGCAAGGTGGGGTGGAGCCTGTCGCACCTCCTTCTCTATGGGTGTGGGCGCCTTTGGTAAGACTGTTATTAAGCCTACATTGGTAGAACAGTGCCTTCTGTAATGGATGACCGTTTTAATAAAAATTAACAAACACCATTTGGTTCAAAATGCACTTTTTAACGGATGTTATTACTTTACTATGAGCGTCGCCGCATGGCTAAAAACAATACGATACAACTGAATATTTTCCGTTGGAAAAGGCACCTGAATAAAGCAAATTCTAACAAAACTCGACATCTCCACTTTTCAAGACTTCACGAAACTTAGCTATCCCTTCTTTTATACTGCATGGTTCAAACTCTGAACATAACATTTGGAAGCTAAATGTAATATCCTTTACACTCACATATGTTTATTGTAGCGTAATCACGCAATATTCTACAAGGTAAACCGTTTGCTAAGTGACTCTAGGCAGTAATGCATACTGTACCACGTAGTTCTCTTTCGTTCGTGGACTCCTTGACTTTTTATCTTTAGAATTATTCCTCCTTAATAAAATAAAGATGTATAAAAAAGTGAAAATGTTGAGTTTTGTAAAAATTTGTTATTTGTACTTTTCTTCTCAGTACAGGCTGTTAGTGATGAACTTCAGTTATTTCTTCATCAGTCCGTATCTACATGGATGACCAGTATTAGATTTTTGAAATTTTTTCGATCATGGATATTGAGTGCAACTAAAATATATCCCTTAAAAGACATCATAGTCGCCGTTGACTGTATGAAATATTTATTATTACGATTGCGATTTCGGCCTTAGGGCCATTTTCAAGTAACACTGCAAATGTTAACTAAACACAAAAAGCACAAAAATGAAGCACACGTTGTATATACATAATTAAACACTTCATTAAGATAGTAGCATAATTATAAAAATTGGTGAGAAATGTACATAACTTACAGTCTTGCAGAATATGACTATCTGACATTAGTATATGTCGTCGGTTTTTTTTCTTTATTGTAATTTTAACACCTTTACAGAAAGGTAGGCCGGCAGTGGCCTATCTATGCCGCTCCTCGGCCACAGAAAAAAACATACATAAAACAGGAAGACATATAAGCAAACATACATGGAGGATAAAAACAGGAGACAAACATATTAAAACATATGGAAGTGATCACGCATGCGCTGTTTGTATAAAAACGTTCAGCACTGTACACAACGAAGACACAGAGTTGCACACGTGAACAGAAGAGCACTGAGTATATGTCGTCGTTTTTTTTTTCTTTATTGTAATTTTAATCACCTCATACAACGCAGGCTGTCAGCAGCATATTACGCTGCTCTTCAGCCTATATGTCGTCGTTTTTTTTCTTTCTTGTTATTTTTAAACCTGTTTACAGGCAGGCCAGCAGCAGCAGCATACTACGCCGCTCTTTGGCCTCAGAGAAACACAAAAGATACAAACGAAGACAGTGTGAGATAAAAATATGAGGGCCATACAAAGACAAACACTTTTTAAAATACATGGAGCCGTTCACGGGCGTAGGGTCCAAGATAAAATTTGTTCAGACACTTGGACACATACATATACGAAAATTGTCACACGTGAACGTAAGTGCACAAAAAGATTAACACTGAACCACTTAAGCACAAAACGACGGCACACACAGAAACATGAGACGTTGATCTCCAGCGTGCGAATGTTCACTAACCGTGTACGAGTCTGGGGACCTGCCAAGAGAGGAGGAGGGGGGGGGGAGAGGGAGAGGGGAGAGCAGATGCCATGGGCAGGGGAGATAGGGAGAAGGGAGGAAGGCAGAGGGTAAGCCAGGGGAAGAGGTGTGAAGGAAGGGGACAGGGGAAAAGGAAAGAGAAGGGAGGAAGAGAGCCTAAAGGAAAGGACACAGGAAGTGGGGGGAGGATCAAATTTGATAGGAGGGGTAGAAGGAGGGGAGGAGGACATCATCAGGGAGGGGGAGCTGGCGGAAGCCACCTTGGCAGAGGGTAAGGAGGGTGGAGAGATGGAGACTGGGTGGGAAATGGGAATACAGGCACGGCAGTGGGTGGGGGTGGGAGAGAATGGGCGACACAAGTGGGTGAGGAGGATCAAGTTTCCAGGAGGTGTACAGGATCCATATCCTTTCGAGGAAAAGGAGGAGGTAGGGGAACAGAATGAGATCGTACAGGATCCGCATGGGGGAGGGGAGACGGATGTGATAGGCGAGGCGGAGAGCATGGTGTTCAAGGATTTGAAGGGATTTATAAAAGGTAGGGAGGGGAGATCCAGGTCAGATGGACGTAACAAAGGGTAGGGCGGATGAGGGATTTATAGGTGTGGAGGATGGTGGAGGGTTCCAGACCCCACGTACGGCCAGAAAGGAGCTTGAGGAGACGGAGTCGGGAGCGTGCCTTGGCTTGGATTGTCAGGAGATTGGGGTCCAGGAGAGGTGACGGTCAAGGGTGATGCCAAGGTACTTACGGGTGGGGGTGAGGGCAATAGAACGGCCATAGATGGTGAGATAGAAATCAAGGAGGCGGAAGGAAGGGGGTGGTTTTGCCTACAATGATCGCCTGGGTTTTGGAGGGATTGACCTTGAGCAACCACTGGTTGCACTAAGTGGTGAACCAGTCAAGATGGAATTGGAGAAGGTGTTGAGAGCGTTGCAGGATGGGGGCATGGGAGGGGAAGGTGGTGTCATCGGTAAACTGGAGAAGGTGGATGGGGGGTGATGGCGGCGGCATGTCTGCCGTATACAAAAGGTACAGAAGGGGGAGAGGACGGAGCCTTGGGGCACACCGGCAGAGGGAGAGAAGGTGTAGGAATCCGTGTTATGGATGGTGACGTAGGAAGGACGGTGGGAGAGAAAGGAGCCGATCAGACAGACATAGGTAATGGGAAGGGTGAAGGTTTGGATCTTGAAGAGGAGACCGGAATGCCATATGCGGTCATAAGCACGTTCGAGGTCCAGGGAGAGGAAGATTGCAGAGCGATGGGAATTAAGCTGTTCGGAAAGGAGATGTGTGAGGTGAAGGAGAAGGTCGTCAGAAGAGGAGGACGGCCAAAAGCCACACCGGGTAACGGGAAGGAGGCAGTGCTGGCGGAGATGCTGGTGGATGCGGCGGGTGAGGATAGATTCCAGGACCTTGCTGAAGACCGAGGTAAGGCTGATGGGACGGCAGGAGGAGATGGTGGATGGCGGGATACCAGGCTTAAGGAACATCAGGATAGGGGAGGTTTTCCACAGGTCAGGGTAGTAACCGGTGGACAGGACTACATTGTAGAGGGTGGAGAGGAAAGAGACAGGAGCTTCACGAAGGTGACAGTAGGTGACACGATCGTGACCAGGAGCGGTGTTGCGTTTTGTGCGGAGTGTAGCAATGAGATCCTGTGTAGTGATAGGGGCATTGAGTTCCGTGCGTGCAGTGTTGTCCAAGTACTGGAAACGAGGTGCGAGGGGAGGGACAGAGGTCGCCCGTCGACCCTCACAGCTGTGATCACTCAGCTGAGTCTGGTGATCATGGAGGAGGAGGTGTTGGCGGAGCTCAAGGCGCATCCCCATTTGGAGGTGCGTGCGGTTCGCCCACATCCATAACTCATCTGGCCCCACCCGCCTTATGCGAGTCTTTTCCGAACACACCCCCTCCATCGACCATCTCCTGAAGGAGGGTGCCGTTTCTTTCACCAACGCTACTAAGTTGACCCTTTCCATTCCCCTCCTCAATCCCTCCACTGCCAAAGGTGCTTGTTGTATAATGCACACCCGACATCTGAGTGCCGCGAAGCCCCCACCTGCCCGCACTGTAGGCAAGCCCACTTTTTATGGCAGTGCCCCAATCTCCAGTCCCCCTCCCTCCTGTAATACCTGTAACCTCCCTCATCCCACTTATTCCCAGAAATGTAAGGCCTGACCCCCTCCTACAAGTCCTCAACTCACCGTTCCTGTCCGCCCTCTGGACGCCCCCACCCCTCCCGGCAATTCACTTCGCCCACCCCGTACCGCTGAGGACATCATCAGATTCCTCACCATCGTCCTCCAAAATGTTCACCCATTCCAGCGCCCCCACACCCTCCAACAGATCTCCCTCGCCGCCCGTTCCGTTTTCCACTTAAAAATATATGCCACCTACTCCAACAACCAGGCCCATTTCACCTTCTCCCGTCTTGACACCCTTGTCTAAATCCCTGTCATGGCGCGATAGCACCGTAACCTTTTCAACAACATCCGCTCCTTTCCTGCCAACAAGAACCTATTCCTGCACACCCTTGCCACCTACCATGTGGATGCCTTCCTCCTCAATGAAACTTTCCTCCAACCCCACCATAACGTCCACACTTTGCCCTACCTCCTTCACCGCTCCGATAATCCCCTCCCGATTGCGCGTGGCAGAGTTGCCATTGGTCACCACTGCCAGATCCCAGTTCGGCTCCAACACCATCTTCCTGACCCCACCGAACACCTGATCCTTAGTACCTTCTTCCCCGGCCTTACCATCACCTGCGCCACCATCTATGTCCGTCCCAAGGCTCCTCTTCTCTTCGACTTCCTCTCCCACATTGACCGTACCTTCTCCTCCTACGTGATTGCCATAGACCTCAACATCCATAGTCGTTCTGCCGCGGCGGTGGCATTGGTTCCTCTCCTCCCTTCAAGGCGACCTCATCCCCATTCCCCAGCGCACCCATCCCAAATCCAACTCCACTCCTGATGTTATCCTTTCCTCCCCTAACCTCCTTGGCCGCATAACGGTGGATGTACTGGAGCCTCTTGGTAGTGACCATCTCCCTGTCCTCCTCACCGTTTCAGACGATCGTCGCCCCTGCCCCGATCCTCATAATGACCCTCCCCCAAAGTACATTCATGACTGTTCCTGTGCCAACTGGAATGCCTACCAGGATTCTCTCTCCACCCAGGTCGATAGCCACCCCTTCACCTACCACAACCCTGACTATGTAACCCATGTCACCTCCTTTCTCTAGCGCACCTAGTCTGAGGCCGTGGAGGCCCACGTCCCTACTGTCGCCATCCTCCCCCACGATCCTACCTTACCCCCACAGGCCGTCCTCCTCCTCCGTGAATCCCGCCATCTCTACCGTGCCTTCCACCGCATGCGTGACCCGGGCACACTACGACACCACCGGCAACTCCAGCGACACATTCGTAATTTGCTCGTGGCGACAGACATGCGCCCATTTAAATGCTACCCTACCTATCAACTCGTCCAAGTTCTGGTCAGCCTTCCGTTACCTTACCGGAACTACACCCTCCCCCTACTATCCTCTGCTCCATGATGATCACCCCTTCCATAGCACCATTAGTAAGGACAATCACTTTGCCTGCTACCTCGCCGATGTGTTTTCCATCCCCGATGATCCCCAGTTCGATTACTCCCTCTTCCCCGATGTCCGCAATCAAACTGACGCCACTGTCCCTCCCCTCGCACCTGGTTTCCAGTACTTGGACAACATTGCACTCACGGAACTCAATGCCCCTATCACTACACAGGATCTCATTGCTACACTCAGCACAAAATGCAACACCGCTCTTGGTCACGATCGTGTCACCTACCGTCACCTTCGTGAAGTTCCTCTCTCTTTCCTATCCACCCTGGCCAGGCTTTTCAATGTAGTCCTGTCCACCGGTTACTACCCCAACCTGTGGAAAACCTCCCATATCCTGATGTTCCTTAAACCTGGCAAACCGCCGTCCGCCGTCTCCTTCTACCATCCCATCACCCTTACCTCAGTCTTCAGCAAGGTCCTGGAATCTATCCTCACCCGCCACATCCACCAGCATCTCCGCCAGCACTGCCTCCTTCCCGTTACCCAGTGTGGCTTTTGGCCGCCCTTCTCTTCTGACTACCTTCTCCTTCACCCCACTCATCTCCTTTCTGAACAGCTTAATTCCCGTCGTTCCTCAATCTTCCTCTCCCTGGACCTCGAACGTGCTTATGACTGCATATGGCATTCCAGTCTCCTCTTCAAGATCCAAACCTTTGCCCTTCCCATTAACTACGTCCGTCTGATCAGCTACTTTCTCTCCCATCGTCCTTCCTACGTCACCATCCATAACACGGATTCCTACACCATCTCTCTCTCCGCCGATGTGCCCCACGGCTCAGTCCTCTCCCCCCCTTCTGTACCTTTTGTATACAGCAGACATGCCGCCGCCATCACCCCCCATCCACCTTCTCCAGTTTGCCGATGACACTGCCTTCCTTGCCCTTGCCCCCACCTTGCAGCGCTCCCAAAACCTTCTCCAATCCCATCTTGACCGGTTCACCACTTGGTGCAACCAGTGGTTGCTCAAGGTCAATCCCTCCAAAACCCAGGCGATCATCATAGGCAAAACCACCCCTTCCTTCCGCCTCCTTGATTTCTGTCTCACCGTCTATGGCCGTCCTACCGCCCTCACCCCCACCCTCAAGTACCTTGGCATCACCCTTGACCGTCGCCTCTCCTGGACCCCCCATCTCTGGACAATCCAAGCCAAGGCACGCTCCCAACTCAGTCTCCTCAAGCTCCTTTCCTTACGTGGGGTCTGGACCCCTGCACCATCCTCCACACCTATAAATCCCTCATCCGCCCTATCCTTTGTTACGCCCATCCAGCCTGGATCGCCGCCCCCCTTTACCTTTTATAAATCCCTTCAAATCCTTGAACGCCATGCTCTCTGCCTTGCCTTTCGCATCCGTCTCCCCTCCCCATGCGGATCCTGTACGATCTCATTCCATTCGCACCTCCTCCTTTTGCTTGAAATGATACGGATCCTGTACACCTCCCCCCCAACTCGATCCTCCTCACCCACTTGTCTCGCTCATCCTCTCCCAGACCCGCCCGCTGCTGCGCCTGTGTTCCCACGTCTCACCCGGTCTCCATCTCTCCACCCTCCTTACCCTCTCCCAAGGTGGCTTCCGCCAGCTCTCCCTCCCTGATGATGTCCTCCTCCCCTCCATCTACCCCTCCTATCAACTTTGATCCCCCACTTCCTGTGTCCTTTCCTTTAGGCACCCTCCCTCCCTTCTCTTTCCTTTTCCCCCACCCCCTTCCTCCACCCCTCTTCCCCCAGGCTTTCCGCTTCCCCTTCCTCCCTTCCCCCTGTCTCCCCTGCCCATGGCATCTGCTCTCCCCTCTCCCTCTCCCACCCCCCCTCCTCCTCTCTTGGCAGGTCCACGGACTCGTACACGGTTAGTGAACATTCGCGCGCCAGGGATCAACGCCTTGTGTTTCTGTGTGTACCGTCGTTTTGTGCTTAAGTGGATCAGTGTTATTCGTTCTGTGCCCCTACGTTCACGTGTGACAATTTTCGTCTCTGCATGTGTCCAAGTGTCTGAACAATTTTATCTTTGACTCTATGCCCGTGAACGGCACCACGTAATTTATAAAGTGTTTGCCTCCGTTTATATGTCCACCATCTTTTTTTCTCTAATTGTCGTCATTTGTATCTTTGTGTTTCTCTGAGGCCAAAGGGCGGCGTAGTATGCAGCTGCAGGCGTGCCTGTAAACAGGTTTCAAAATAACAATAAAGAAAAATGTATACATTTCACGAATATGAATGGAGTAAAACGCTCACCAGCAATCCAATTCACTGTGCAGCACCACAAATCGGGACAAAACATCAAAATGCGTCCGCACAAATGCAGAATGCATCCTTCAACCAGGCTACATTATAGCATGCAAGATTAAGTAAATACGTATACCATTCCATGGAAATTGCTTAAAATGTTTTATAGAAGTGTCCAAAAATAACTGTACAGTTCTATGAATCGATATTAAAGTACATTGATACAATAAATCACATTCTTCGGATACAATGAAATGTCGAGGCTACATTTCATTTATAAAAATATACAAAAATAATATACGTTGGAGTATGCTTTTCTTCCCTCGTTATAGTCCATAAACTTGTCTTTACAGTAAAAAAACACCGGGATTACTGATAAAATTTCCTCCTTATGATTTAAGACAAAACTGGTCAGATACATCACATAAAATTGGCGATCCTAAAATACATAACGTAAGAGAATAGATACATTCATGTGGTAGCGGATATGAAACTTCACAGTTATCCATGTAATTTTGAAGTATCCACTCATTTTTTAAAAAAACCTCGTTTACACTCTTTATTTTATTCAATGAAACGTCATCGATATGGGCTTTAGGAGCCGAAGGCCCACTCGTGTACCCTTGGTGACTGCAAGTCATGAAGCTTTACACCTAGCCTGGGCCTGTCAACACCGACATTGGCCTGTTGATGACTGGAATCATGTTGTCTGGTCTGATGAATCTCGTTTCAAATTGTATCGAGCGGATATACAGGTATGGAGACAACCTCATGAATCCATAGACCCTACATGTCAACAGGGGCTGTTCAAGCTGGTGGAGGCAATGTAATGGTGTGGGGTGTGTGCATTAGGAGTGATATGGGACCTATGATAAGTGTAGATACGACTCTGACTGGTAACATGTACGTAAGCATCCTGTATGTTCATCTACATCCATTCGTGTTCATTGTGCATTCCGACGGACTTCGGCAATTCCAGCAGGACAATGCGACAGCCCAAACGTCCAGAATTGCTACAAAGTGACTCCAGCAACACTCCTCCGAGTTTAAACACTTCCGATGGCCACCAGGCATGAACATTATAGAGCATATCTGGGATGCCTTGCAACATGCTGTTCAAAAGACATCTCCACCCTATCATACTCTTACGGATTTATGGACAGTTCAAATGGTTCAAATGGCTCTGAGCACTATGGGACTTAACTACTGAGGTCATCAGTCCCCTAGAACTTAGAACTACTTAAACCTAACTAACCTAAGGACATCACACACATCCATGCCCGAGGCAGGATTCGAACCTGCGACCGTAGCAGTCGCGCGGTTCCGGACTGAGCGCCTTAACCGCGAGACCACCGCGGCCGGCTTATGGACAGTTCCGCGGGATTCATGGTATCTGTTCCCTCCAGCACTACTGCTGACATTAATCGAGTCCGCGCCACATCGTGTTGCGGCACTTCTGCGTGCCTGCAGGGGCCCTACACAATATTAGGCAGGCGTACCAGTTTATCTCTCTTTTCAGTGTGTATCTTCAATTAAATAACAAAATAATTGCTCTTGTTCTCACCAATATCTTTGTTTATTCAGTTCGGACATATACAAAGTGTGTTTCTAAAATGAATGTAAAAAATGAGAAATCTGGTCGAGAGGGTCGTAACAAGCAACATTCATATAGCAACCCATGTCCTCATCCGTAACCATTTGGCGCTAGGCGTCATTTAAAGCGTCGCACGCTGCCAGAAAGATAGGCGTACAACCCACCATCTGACACGGAAACTTCAATCTATTAAGGTTCATTTGAAAGTGTTGTGTAAACAGTTATGACGGTAAAAATATTAGATGGTAATGACTACCCTGTGCATCAGAGGACGAAAGTAAATGAGTATCCGGAAGATGCAGGGATTAACCTTCTGAGGGATGTATGTTTTACACTTCATAAAATGGGCATCGTCGACATTCAAGAAATGTTCGAAACAAACCATTAACTTGTACCATTTATACCGAATGAAAATGGCGCGCCACAGCGATCACAAAGGTTTGTACCACTAATATCGAAGGTGAGCTCCTTGAGAGTTACAAACTGTGCAGGACTCTTTAAGAATGCATATAGAACCATATTTGTGTAACGATGTGCTGAGAATTGATGAAATGTGACGACATGCAAACGAATGCGAAACAGTCTGTGGTGGTGCTCCTCGTGAACCTGGCTGTCCTTTACGGCAAAGCTGCAGGTAGTACAAGAATATGTTTTATAGGCACTGAAAAAACAAACATCCAAAGGCTGAATTTTTCCAGTTGTTCCATGTGGTATGACTTGCAATGTCCCTCTTTTAGAGAGGGATAGTTTGATCTAAAAGAGTATGATCTTTATACGCAGTCGAGGAATCAAGAAAAAGAAAATTATTTCGATGAGCTATTGGTCCAAAGCAATGCTCATACCACAGCTGTAGTTATCTTACACCCATTTTCCCACACTTGCTTAGTTTGACGTAAATATTTTCTGCTACCTTCGCATGATCACGCACACGAGAAAGAATAGTAGGTGACAGAGCACGTCCAACTTCTCGCAGCACAATAAATAACTTTCCAGCTACTTTACGATCGAGATTAACAGTTGGCATAATTGTATAAGAAAGCGTTCAGGCAGTGATGTTAGTTGACCGTGATACAACTCTGTGTGTACCCATAATTTCTAGGGTTCCCTACATATGAAATTCCTCTTCAAGTCCAGAATGGCGGGAGTTAAAAACAATTTCCTTACTGAATTGTGGGATAAGTTTATCTCGTCTACAAATTTTTTGGTTGACTCCGCAGTTGTCTGTACAATCTGATGTGCATAATGTTGCAAGTCACTATCATTCATAACCTGTAAATTACATCCAGCATCCTTGAAACACGCAAACATCAGTTTTTGTAACAAGTGCACCTTATCCTCCGCTGAACATCCATAGTTTTTCCTATGCTCTACACGGTCATATTGCCGTGACGTTAATCGGAATCTGTTCATAATTGCTTTTTACTATGCTGCGGACCATATTCCATGTAGCCGGCCGAAGTGGCCGTGCGGTTAAAGGCGCTGCAGTCTGGAACCGAAAGGCTGCTACGGTCGGAGGTTCGAATCCTGCCTCGGGCATGGATGTTTGTGTTGTCCTTAGGTTAGTTAGGTTTAACTAGTTCTAAGTCCCATAGTGCTCAGAGCCATTTGAACCATTTGGTTAATGCTTTGCCATAAAGGACAACAATGGCTCGCTATAGCAAACCTATATGACTTTTAAACTGCTGAATAATGTCGTTGTACCTGCTTAATTTTTTTAAAGTTCTATCCTACGAGCTCAGAGCCAACGAGTGGCTGATGTGCCAGTCGGAAAGACAGCAGATCTACGGCTGATGTAGTGCAAGATAGGGCACCAGGACAGCATTGCCACACATCCAGCGAGTGAGGAAAGCAGAAGTGCAAACGCCACAGTGCTACATGCCAAGGAAGTGTGAAGTAACACTGTAACTTCAACGCCAGAGCGTCACTGCAACGATCTGATCTTGCAAAAAGACCCGAGCTCAGCGACCCAGAATAATTACTGAGTCCCATAGTGCTCAGAGCCATTTGAACCATTTGAATATTCCATGTACGTAATTATATTTAGCACTCGCTTCTTGGACAACGATTGTCCTTTACTACGTTTCGTTGGAGACGGAGTTTATGGCTCGTCAACATTTTAGTCCTCATGTAAATTGTCCGCAAAGTCGAGCGTATGCGCCGCCGTGCGTTCTACTGATTCATCTTGCGGAAATGCTAATATTTCTTCCGTCACTTCTTTCTCACTCTGCGATATTCCGTGGGTTCCTTTCTGACGAAATGCCAACTTCGACAACTGTTGTAGATATGATGCAATGTTTACTTTAATTATAGTTGCCATTGCTCTGCTTCGAATCAACACCACTAGCACACTAGCACTGTTGTGAGTTACTCGTCGACTGAGCAGTTCAACTACGCTCCGTAGCCTTATGCTGTGCTCACCGTTCCATACCTCCAGTCCCGCCCCCTATTGGCGTTAGCAGCCAATATTGTAGTTGCATGGTTGATAATATGTGGGGTATATGCCGGAAAGACCACTGGCCTTTTGCGACCTCGCACTCAAAGGGGTTCCTTAAGAGATAAGAGTCCCCATTCTAATCTCCGGGCGGCGACTATTCAGGAGGATATCGTCTCAAGATAAACATAACTGCTATTTTACGGGTCGGGACGTAAATTTTGGCTCACTTAATCGGTTAGGGACGTTAGGAAAAAGCTTAATAAATAGATGAATTTAGATATTAGTGGGATTTAATGAAGTGAGATGGCAGGAAGAACAGGATTTGATGTCAGGTGAGTACAGTGTGTAAAATATAAAACCAAATACAGATAGTGGAGGAGCAGGTCTCTTAATGAATAAGAAGATAAGAATGTGGGTAAGCTACTATGAGCAACAAAGTGAACGCGTTATCGTAGCCAATATAGACAAGAAGCCAACATCAAACACAGTAGTACAAGCTCCGTAGATGATAGACTGAAATAATATATAATGAGATAAAAGAATTAATTCAGATTGTTGAGAGAGAGATAAATTTAACAGTGATGACTGAGTGGAATTCGTTAGT
Source organism: Schistocerca americana (assembly GCF_021461395.2). Taxonomy (NCBI): domain Eukaryota; kingdom Metazoa; phylum Arthropoda; class Insecta; order Orthoptera; family Acrididae; genus Schistocerca; species Schistocerca americana. The sequence continues at coordinate 751,461,522 of NC_060119.1, read as the reverse complement.
AGGAAAAAGAAGAGAAGGACAAGTAGTAGGAAAATATGGCCTGGGGGAAAGGACGAAAGAGAAACCCGCGTGGTAGAATTACGCACAGAGCACAATTTACTCATTGCTAGCACTTGATTTAATAATCCTGGAAAGTGGTTGTGTATGTAAAAGAGACCTGAAGACACTGTAAGAATTCAGATTGATTATATAATGGTAAGGCAGAGATTTCTAAACCAAATTTTAAACTCTAAGACATTTCCTTTGCCAAACCACAGTTTATTGATTGTGAACTGTGAATTAAAACTGTAAAAATTGCAGAATAGTATAAAATTAAAGAGATGGAACCTGGATAAGTTGAGAGAACTGGCAAGCCAGTACTATGCTAAGAAGAGAAGACTGGATAATGGAAGGCATATATGGAAAGTGTATAAAAGCGAAACAAAATTGAAGATAATGATATGTAAAAAGAAGCAGAAGTAAGTGAATACGGAATTCGAATTTGATACTGGGGATGAATTTCACAGAGCACTGAAAGACTTAAGTGGAAACAAGGGCCCTAAAATAGACGACGTTCGCTCGAAATTATTAAGATCCTTAAGAGAGCCAAGCAGCTGGTGTGAAAGATATCTGAGACAGGCAAAATACCTTCAAAATTCAGGAAGAATGTAACAATTCCAGTTCCAAAGTGGTCAGGTACTGACAGATGTGAATAATAGCGTACCATCAGTTAATAAGTCACGTTTGCTAAACAATAACAAGAATAATTTGCAGAAGAATGGAAAAACTGGTTGAAGTCGACATTGAGGAAGGAAAGTTTGCGTTCTAAGCAAATGTAAGAAAACGCCAAGCGAAACTATCTTAGAAGGTAGATTAAAGAGAGCCCAGTTTATGTCTATAGCATCTGCAGTCGTAGCGAAAGCTTTTGACAGAGGTGATGGGAATATTATTCTTTCCTAAGTTCTGAAGGTAGCAGAGACAAAACGCATTGTGCGAAGTGTTTTATGTACAGTCGTGGACAAAACGAGCGAGATTCCTCGCATTTTCGTTATGCCGATCCGCACAGCCTTAAAGTCTGCCACACAGCATAACAGGCAAGGCGACGAAGTTCTACCAACATACTATGCAAGTTCGCTCAGCTGATGTGCTGAGGTAGGTAGCACTGGCGAAACTCCGCTTCGAAGACGCTACAGCATCGTCTCTCACCACTTCGTGGGAAACGAAACACCTCAAGTATAAGCCAGTGTGTTATATTCACATATCTGTGACTATGACTTGGATCTAAAGTGTGGTTATGGATAGTACGTATTGTGAGATTGCGAATCTAACATCATGAATAAAGACGAGGGGAAATGAATTAGGAGTCCTTCCTCTTCCGTAACATCAAATATGTTTAAGTTATTCTTTCTTAAATGAACTGCGCAGAACATCATTCACCAGAAGTGAATAACTTTTTAGTAACACCAGATGACATTAACAGCTTGCCGGCGCGGGTTAGCCGTGCGCTCAACGGCTTCATATGGCGGACCGCACGGCTCCTTGAACCGTCAGTTAGAATCCTTCCCCGGGCATGGATGTGTGTTAAGTTGGGTAGGTTTAAGTAGTTCTAGGTCTAGGGGACTGATGACCTAATCAGTTTGGTGGCATGGTTCTTAGAGGCATTTCTTGACCTTTCGCACAAATTTTATTTATATAAACGGCCGTAGTTCACTTTTTACACCACCAAGGGACCGTATACCGCAGGAAGTATGATAGATTTCTGCTTATTATGTCCAGCCGTACTCGAGGTAAACGGGTTTTAAGGATTGGGTAGAAAGACAGACGGTAAAGAAAGTGAGACTAGTAGGGTTCCATTTTACCGATTTACGTGACGAAATCCTAACAACAAAAATAGCTACCACAGTTACTGAAGATGAGGGCCGCATAATAATTTCCCCTACTCTTTATTCGAAATGTTCCAGTTGCAGTCGATACATCAGCATATTAATCGTAGCTACGCTTTCGATCCAAATCACGTTTACAGGAATGCAAATAAAATCCATTTGCCTATACACGTGGCAATTTAGATCCCATTGTTAATGCCATCGCGTTTTAGATGTGCGAGCATTTCCATCGCTAGCTACCTTAAGGAACACTTCGGCTAATGAACATTTTCTGTCCGTGGCACGTCTAATGGAGAATTCGAAACATTGTAGAATACGTTTGACAGCAACGTCGCCGTTTATTTCCTGGGGTGGTGCAGAATTATCCTACTAAATATACTCGCTAATAACAGTTTTTTGTTATTTCGATAAACATCGCGAATAATTGTCACATAAGCGGCGACATAAAGGTAGACAATTCATGTTTTTGAGTCCAGAAAGCTCTATGCAACAGAAAATGCAGATCATTTTGCCATTTTCATTGCGAAATTGCCAGCCTATTCATGTCTGGGGTAATAATAGAAGACTGTTTGCCTGTGTTGTCTGCTAGCGTAGTGAATGGTTGCAAGGGAGTCTGGTTTGTTTTCGGTTCAAATCTCGATGGAGGCAGATAGACTATCAGTAAAGGAATTTTAAGAAATTCTCGGACCCCCAATACGTTTTATTGCTACCTTTATTCTGTACCGGCTCCCTGTGGATGTCGATATGAAACTCATGTAGAATTTCATACTTGTTACTGCCTACTTTTTCCGCTTCTGTCAATAATTGAATAGACTTAAGTGTGGCACTGAATGATTTTTAACTCAATTTCGTTATGAATCTTTACGCATTGCTAAATTTGCACACTTTCATGGTAGGTCAGCAACGATAATCCAGTATGACTGGTCTGAACGTTGACAAAGACCATTTCGCGGCCGAATGCGCATAATATGTTGCTAATTCGTAACGATCTGGGATACTTTGTCTTGCTAAAATAGTTATGTTATCTCGATAAGCTGAAACTCTTTTTTCTTAGTACAGTTCATACTAATTAGCGTTTCTTCTTTCATTTATGTATTATATTTAGGTGTTGTGGTTAACACACCAATCAGCAATAATATAGTCTTACACATGATTGAAAACAGCCTGACAAATTTCGGATAGTTTTTCAATTTCACACGTGCCTAGTATGTTGGTAGCACTTCGTCGCCTTGCCTGTTATACTGTGTAGCAGACTTTAAAGCTGTGCGGATCAGCATAACGAAAAGGCGAGGGGTCTCGCTCGTTTTGTCCACGGCTGTACATTGTACAGAAACTCGACCGCAGTTATAACCGTTGAAGAACGTGAAAGGAACGAAGTAATTGAGGAGGGGGCGAGACAAGGCTGTAGACTATCCTCGATGTTATTCAGTCTGTTCACTGAGCAAGCAGTGAAGGAAATAACAGAGAAGTTTGGAAAAGGAATTTATGGCCAGAAATAAGGAATAAAAAATTTGAGGTTTGCCGGTGACACTGCAGTCTTTTCAAAGATAGCGAAGGTCTTGGAAGAGCAGTTGAATGGAATGGACAGTGTCTTGAAAAGAGATTATAAGATGAGCATCAACAAAAACAATGGCAATAAAAAGTGGTCCAATTAAATCAGGCGATGATGTGAGGAATTGATTAGGAAATGAGAGACTAAAAGTAGCAGATGAGTTTGCTATTTGGGCGGTAAAATAACTGATGACTGCCGAAGTAAGGAGGACGTTAAATGCAGTCTGGATATAGCTAGAAACATATTCCTAAAAACATGAAAAGGAGAAATTCGTTAACACCGAATATAAATTTAAGTGTTCGGAAGTATTTTCTGAAGACATTTGTCTGGATTGCAGCCTTGTATGGACGTTAAAAATGGACCATACGCAATTCAGACAAGAAAAGAATAGTAGCTTTTGAAATGTGCCGCTACTGAAGAAAGCTGATGAATAGACAGGTAGATCGCATAACTAATAAGAAGTTACTGAACACAAGTGGAGAGAAAAATAAGCTTGTGGCACAACTTGACCAAAGACATCAGTTTACAGGACGTATTCTGAGACATAAAGTAACCGTTATATTCTATTACGGAGAAGTAAGGGGGGGGGGGGGGGGAAGTAATAATCGTAGAGAGAGACTAAAGGATGAATACAGTAAGCTGGTTCAAATGCGTCTTGTTTGCAGTAATTATTCTTGATGAAAATGTTTGCAATGGTTGCACTGATGTGGAGAGTTGCATCAAATCAGTCTTCAGATTTAGATCACAACGACACAACCGCCGCTTCACTACCTTGCTCAGTCGAGTGACGTATGACTGTAGGCTATGTGACATGAGGCGAGCAAGAAGGGTTGTAAACATAGAAATGGATCATAAAATATGTGTCATCACACCATATGAAACACCTTATTGCGCACAACGATGGTGTGTGGATGTTTATCTCCAGTTAACAGTACCGGGCCACTGCAGCAAATGCCAGCTGTCACTTGCGTTTGTTGAGCTTTGATGACAGTGCATATCCTTCTTTGAGCAAAATATCCCTTACTAGGAACCTGCAGCAGTGATAACTTTTTTAGTGCAGACAGACTAGGAAGAATTTTTCTTTCTCCGTGAATCTTTGCACTTTATGGAACGCATCGGTAGCAGCAGACAAGTCATACCAAATGAACGTCTGCCTTAGAAGGCTGCGGTCACATTGGAATTCGTAAGACATTAGACATCTGAAATAAAGACGCAGGGTTTCACTTCTCACAAAACAACAGTAGAATGTTCTATATCTCAAGATCAGAATATCAGTCTGACTCCAGGCCATTCCTTGTTTATTAACGGGACACTGCTTGTCCGAATGTTGAAATCAATACTAAAGTTCTGTTTTGTAACTGACAGACACTATTTGGTGCTGAGGTTACGTGTTCGTTTGGTGTGTCTATCACCAAATGAATAACTGAGTTGCCATAAGAATTATCAATAGCCAATGCAGCTCGGATTAGCACAAGATTATTGTAGTAACATGCAGTGTCTCCATCAAACACTGGCAATGAAAAACCAGTAGTACACATTTGTTACACGCATTTGATCGTTTCTTCCTCTCATGAAACGTAATATGAGCCGAAATTTACTATTTTTCATACAGTGCTGTCCAGTACTGCATTTTAGCAAAAAAAAGTGTAATAATTCGATGGAACAATCCATGAATGAATGTATTCAACACCTTCTGAGCAAAACTACGATGATTTTAAGTCTCTAGTATATTGCAGAAGTGGACAGGAAGATTTCGAAAATTCGATTATACGAAAATCTAATAGTTCGTAATGTACTACTCATTTCACTCGTTACGCATTGTTTCACTCGTATGATACTGGTGTCCTTAATGTCGTCAACACTTCATCAAGTGACATGAGCTGCCACGAAACAAAGTTCACCATTCCCAGTGAGTAACTATTAATTCGTACGCTCCCAAAGTCAGGCGCCTGACGTCGTTAGCTTCTAAATTACTTCTGCCCTAGGGTGCGGTGAAGTTCTTTTGCAGACGACGTATGGTTGCGCAGTCAGTTACTGCAATATAAAGGTTGTTCAAACCTAAACTGCAGAGTAATTTACTACGTAGTTTCCTAATACCAGGGAACGGTGAGGTTCTTTAGCGAATTACTATAACAGGTCGGTATCACATACGTTACTTTTATCGTTTTAGTAGACATTTAAAAAAAATTTGTTTCATATATTGCACTAGCTGAGTTTTGCTTAGTAACGCAGACGCTATACTGTACTTCATACAACGTTTCTCTCTGCTGACGTGAAATTTGAGAAAACTACATGTTCTGAGAAAAATTTACAATGAATGCGTTAACAACTTCTAAAGTCGAAATTGTTTGGAAATTAAACTCGAAGCCTTTGCTACGTGAACTAGGGAAAAACAGTTAGACCTTGTTCAATTACACACTACGTTCTAGCAATTGTAGCTTCATACATTAGCAAAATTATGTTATGGAGATTTTTTATTAGTTACTATTAGTGCCTGTGACATTTATTTTAAAAGAATAACTTTGTTTTCTTATAATAACGTCAGTTAACTATACCGTCATAAAAATCTTCATTCGCTGACATTTCTAGCGGGGCTGAAAGAAACAGATCGATCTTTTCAGAATTGGGTAAGAGATTATTAGCTCTCTTGGACCAATATTCAGTTAGTTTGTAGAACTTTGGGGAAGGTTTCAAAAAGCTGAATAAAAAATAAGCTCGATTTTAGGAGTAGGCTGCATTTGTATACTACATCAGGAGTTCATGAAGAGTGATGGAGGGTGTTGAACTTTTTAGCCTAATGAATGTTTTCCAGGCATTTAATCACAACATTCAACAGTGGAGGTTGTTGAGGTGAAAATGTTTGTCCATGGAACGGGTGGTTATGTCCGCCCTTCGAATGGTGCGGTGAGAAAGGAAGAAGCAACTTCACACTATTGGGAATATGTGGATTGGTTTGGTGCCTTACATTTCACGTAGATGGGACCTAAAGAGATATACAAGCAGAAGGGTGGATTTACTGTAGGGAATAGTGTGGGGGTTTTTGCAGCTTTGTGTTAAGTGATTGTATCAGAATAGACATCTCAAAAATCGTTACGTTTTGGGGTCATAGCGAAAGGTACCTATCCGAAGCGTCCTACAAATGCTTGCAGTTCCTCTCATTGGAACTTTTATGTGAGCATCAAATCGCGATTTATTTACGCACATAATACAAACCTTTGTGATATCACAAAGCGCAATCAGCGACAAAAGTATAGTTTGTAGCATTCACTTCCCACTTGGAAGGTAGGGTGCAGTCAGTGTATGTCAGTAACACGATTATTGAGACCCTCATTAGCTTCAAGGTGATAAGTAGGCGTAGTGCAGCACTCGTCGTACATGAGTCCGTGAGGCAAATATTCAAGGTGAGCAGCTTGCTAGAAGTGAGCATAGCGCCCGCCTCAGCCGCTATTATTTACAAAACATCGCCCAGACGTACGTTCTCTGTGTACACGTGGACGCACGCTCATAACCCAGCACGTTATCCCTTGACGAGTAGACCTCCCAGATACATGTTCAGTTCTTGAGGTTTCGTATAAATCGGGCTTCTAGACTCTACTTCCGTCATCAATTTGTTCTGCACTTAGAGCAGGATATAGCCTCTGCGATGCCACCTGGAGTGTTGAGGAGACAGGTTGGATTCCTATATTGGTGGCGTTGGCAACGTCGTCCATGTCCATCTCCTGTGGCTTTGGTCTGGACAGTCTTCAGTTACTGTACTGACCGTGACGTCTGGTGATGCCAGAGTTACGCCTCGCCGCCAAGCATTTCGTTATTTGCAGCACTCGAGCTAGTCTGCAGGGCAAGGTGAGGCAACGAAAACCTACTGTCCCAGATGGCTGTGACGCCGTGGGCCATTCCGCGCCCTGGCGTCCTCATGAAGCAGTTCTGAGAGGAATCAACACCAGCACGAATCCAGGGGGTCGCTATAATGTGCGCACTTTTCTGGAAGCGCACTTATGTCTTGGCTCTGAGTGATCTTGCCGTTGGAAGCAGACTCTGAAGAAGTATCTTCGGATGATACCCATGTAGTACCTCTGTGAGGTTCTTCCTAATGATTGGAGCTGGCCTGTAAGCGGTCGAAAAGCTTCAATGATTGCCTAACATATTGGTTTTGTCATGTGGTATTTCAAAGTTAGGTCTGTCCTACACACTATTCGATTTGCTTTTCGGATGGAACAGTACTGATGTCTGATATGGCGCGTGCCGCTAACCTGCGATCTTGTTCAGAGCGCGCTGTAATCGATTATAGTTCGCTGTCCTGGTGCGGGTGGCGTTCCGGCGGCGATTTGCTATGACGTCGCTGGCGTATGTATGCGGTGGCCGGCGGAGAGCGAGAGGGTAGTTGGTTTTCCGGGTAGTGCACGGAACGTGAAGTTCGCTCTGCCTCACCGGCTAGTGACTAGCGCTAAGGTTGTTGTGCCTCGCAATATGAGCGGATTGGTCTGGGGCGGAGGCGACTCGCCGCTGTGTTGGCCATGCTGTGGTGATTAATTTGAGTCGGCGTACTTGTTCTTCCTGCCTGTCTGATGTGGAGGTCTAGTGGGGTCCTGTGATACTCTGGCCCGGAGACAACTAGTTGCTGAATTTTGGAGTCGCCTGCCAGGTTAGGGTGTGGGCTCGGTTGGCTCTTCAGATTTTCCCCTGGAATCTCCAGCAGCGGTTTCTGAACTTTTCTGATGTGGGACGGTGTTGTTGGAACTTTTTGCTGTGCGTGTGGCTCGTTACGATATTTGTTGGTACTAATTCATTTGCTCAACTGGAGTCCTGCCCGGAGTTGCGTTCATGTATGGTACATTTGGCGGTCGATGTGTTAGGTAAAGTCTGCTTACGAAGGGCGGTTTTGTACAGTATATACATAGTGAATTACTGCTGCTTGGTATATGTGGTCTTCTGGGACCTGAACAACACGATCTAGTCAATTTGGTTGTGTAACAGTATTTAGTGGTATGTTCTGTATTCTTTTACTGTGTTAATTGTTAACTTGGTGGAATAGTCGCGTTTGGTGTCGTTAAGGCACTTCTAAAACTGTGGTTTGACTATTCATGTGCGCTTGGCTTTTATTGTTTCGTTTTAGGAAGCGAGAATTGTTTGAGATTTGTGTGTGTTGGCTTCCGGCACTTATTAAGAGCGTCCGAGTTAAAGGCGCTGTGGTTATCATGTGCTGTCGGGATTTTATACTGTATTTTTGAATTTTATCTTGTGTTGATATTATCTGCCGTGTGTTACAGAACATAACCAAGGTGCGTAGGTGATGGGAAGTTGTGGGAGGCATGTCGGGGAGCTCTCAGCGGTTTATTTCGGGGACCGTTTCTAGTGGGAAGGCTCCGAAGTGTTGAGAGCTCGCTCACCTGTGATTGCGTTGGGAGTTGCCCTCGCCCTTTGGTTGTATCAAATTATTATTTTGTTATTATATTTATTGGTTGTGTGTTGCACTCCTTTCATTTTATGGTGCCAAGCGTCATTATCTTTCTCAAAGTTTTTATATAAACCATTTTCAATTGTAATGCCAAGTTAACTTATTATTGGATTTTTGTCTTTTGTATAAACTCTAAAAGCACTATTGTAAAAGGTTCTTGATTTTATGGTGGCAAGCCGCCATTGTTGTTTTTAAAGCTCACTCTTTAACCATTGTTAAGTTTTGTAAATTATATGAATTTGTTGTTATTTAAAAGAGTTAAGTATTGGCAATTTAATAAATTGTGTACCGTCTGCTGTTTGGATATTATTGGGTGGAACTCCTTGGACAGTTGTCCTATAAGAAAACACATTTCAATGTCATACGTGGTATCGGTTCTGTTACAGAAATCCTGTTTTGTGGCCTGTTGCCTGAAACTACACTTTAGAGGACTCTCTCAGTGGGCAGACTTTTGCAGTGGTGGAGGACACGTTGACGAAGTGCAGAAAATTTTACAGTGTAGCCGCCACCAATAGCAATGCAGACTTGACAACTGGTCCTGCAAAGTTGATATCTGTGTGTCTCCCAGGATGTGCAGGTGTTGATTAAGAGCCGTAAGTCTGCACCAAACCCCGACAGAGAAAGCATCTGCTGTTATCACCAGGCACTTCCCAGTAGTGTATGTAGCCAGGCTCGGTGCTGAGCGTGACTGGAATGCATTATCGGATACATCGGGCAATGAGAAAGTGGCGTTCTAGTGCATAGTAGGAATAGATCAAATTCTTCGAGACTGTCAACAAAATTCTTCGGGCTATGTGCCGGCAGTGTCACTACGTAAAATCCTCCGAAGTTTCGGCCACTGTTGCAAATAACTGACGGCCAGCAAAACACCCCGAGGAAGGTCATTTTCAACAGAAGCCGAAACATCGGAATTTTACATATGGACAGTTATCGTCACATACACTCAAGAATTTTATTGATAGTGACAGTGGTTGTGGAAGCCAACTCTTACGTTTAACTGTCCTGTAAGACTGTCTGGAGAAAGAAGCACATAAACTGACTCTAGAGGTTCTGTAGGTGTCACGCCTTTTGCGTTGGGTTCTTGTCCTCGATCAATTTTTCTTCAAAAGATTTTCTTTGGGAATGTTTGCTGCTGTAGAGTGCTCCACTCATTCTCGTTCTCGCTTTTTCTCTTGCATGTTCACTAGTTAGTTCGTAAGCGTCCGTCATTTAGACATATTTATTTATGGATCACTTCGTTTTTCTTCATTTTGAAATATGCTGCGAATAAATCACCTATTGCTGTGTGGAACTGATTTGTATGAGAGAACTTTCATTATCAAAGTAAGTAACCCATCCTAAAGTAAACCAGCATAATACTGCATTGATATTGGCGGGTAATCCCGAATCCAGCCATAAATGGGGGCTATGACAGGATGTTATTTTGTTCAATTAGCTACATTGCTTACATAATTCACACAGAGGAGGCCAGCTATTAAGGGGACCATAGTGACTGCTGCCAAATTCTTCTTTTTTGTGTTCCTCAGGCTTGGGTCACAGAAACATCACGGCTGGTTTCGATTTCTAGGTGAGTCGTAATCAGGTTTTCTGCTTAAAATGAAAGAAATAAGAAGATAATAAAATACTAGAAAACTAAATAGCTGCAAGTGCGTATAGTTATGCATATACATTACTTTCATTTGCTGTTACATAACAGCTCGTAAGCTCAACAGACCAAGAGAATTTGGAGCAATGTGAACATATTTGCGCTCTGATTTTTGAAATTGGGAGCTATAGTTAAACAAGTAATACACTGGTGTGGAAAGCTTAAGTACGAAAGTAATTTTCGCATGATGTGTAACTGCCAAGTGACGTACAGAAATTTTATACGATTTCGAGCACACATAGAAAGAGTTGCTACAGAAGGTAATTAAAAGAAATAGAAAATGAAAGGAACAGGTAAGACACTTTTATTGAAAGGCAATAATTGAATTGAAGCCACTGCCATTCATGATGGTCCATCGGACGTTATAAAGACGTGACATGATTTTTAATAGGATGTGTGATCACTATTGACCGGATTTTCATGTACTATCAAATCATAGAACATTCACGCATTCATGCAGTATCATGTCACTAAACATGCACAAGGAGGCCGTAAGAAACAACATAAACATGCAGTATCAAAATGCAGTTCGATACATCTATTTTCTCCTAAAACAGTACACAGCAACCAGCTTCTCCAAATTTTCTTCACTTGTGCTCATACATTTATGTGATAAAACGTTTTTGTACACCGAAAATAATCTTCTTGCTACACAAAGTGCATACTTAATTAGAGTAATTTCTGAAAATATAAGGCGCCCTAATTAAGCTCTATAATTTGACACAAATGTATCAGGTAGTCACACTCATTGACATAAGGCAGTACAGAGTACAACCATTCTCCTTTATTGGCAAATATAAGCAGAAGAAAATTATTTAATGTACGGTTTGTAAATTTCATATTAAGTTCGCTTCAGAGACCATTCCAGGGAGAGGGTGAGGAGCGGGAAGGAGTAACTATGCGAAAAGAAGCATCTCCTGCAGTGCTGGAAACATTATTTTCTTGCTGCATAACTCACGTACAATAATTGCGTAGCTCATGTACAGTAATTCGTACCATTCACCGTAGATAGCAAGAATTGGCGACAGTGAGAGAAGACACGCAGTATATTGACTTCTAGAACCGAAATAGGACGCTTGAGTTCATTACCAAAGTTCGTGAATTTAATCATACTGCGCAATTTTTCCATAATTAATGTGGAAATATTATCAGTAAAGGGTGCTATCAGATGATTCAAATGGCTCTGAGCAGTATGGGACTTAACATCTGAGATCATCAGTCCCTTCGAACTTGTTGTAATGCGAAAGACACTAAACAAGAAAATTGTTACAACAAATCGTACCAATAAACACTAAACAAGAAAATTGTTACAACAGATCGTACCAATAACGACACATTATCGGGAGGTTTAAAGTACTAGTACTTAGAAATGAAATATATTTGTAGGATGTAAGTTATAACATAAAACCCATCAAATATGGGCTTCAACAGAACAAGACAAAAACGAAGTGGGGCAGGGAATTACCCCTAATTTTAAATTGGTACTGCGAAGAAAGAGTGGGAATGAGTTACAAGGTCATAGTGGCAGAACACGTTTACGTTGGCATGGCTGTTAGTCGCAAACATGGCGTGGCCGAATGAACAAGATGCTTCTGCTGTCGAAACCTATTTTCCCGAAAACCGATCTGTAGTTGCAGTATAGTGTGCTGTGCGTACTCGATATCAAATCCCCCCTCGAAACAACGTTTCCGACCGTAAACCTGTTCTGTTATGAAAAAGAGAGTTGATGTGATGAGAACCATTAGAACTTCTGAAAACATGACGGTGTAAGAAGCTAGACGTTCTGCTCGCAAGCATGCGTCGTCGTTTGCACTTTCTATCCGTCCTGTGCTCGGATTCTCCACAAATACCTTCAATTTCATCCGTAGAGAATGGTGATCGCTCAATAACTGTCACAACAGGAACGGCAAAATCGATCACATGCCTGTACCTGTGAAAACGTTTCTCAAGACGGGCACATTTTTTTCGTTGGTGGGGCACACTTTCACGTTGTTGGATGCGCTAATAAACAGAATATACGTTACTGTAGTTGTGTGGCTCTGAGCACTATGGGACTTAACTTCTGTGGTCATCAGTCCCCTAGAACTTAGAACTACTTAAACCTAACTTTTCTCTGCCTCGTGATGTCTGGGTGTTGTGTGATGTCCTTGGGTGAGTTAGGTTTAAGTAGTTCTAAGTTCTAGGGGACTGATGACCATAGATGTTAAGTCCCACAGTGCTCAGAGCCATAAATCTAACTAACCTAAGGACATAACAGAAATCCATGGCCGAGGCAGGATTCGAACCTGCGACCGTAGCAGCAGCGCGGTTCAGGAGTGTAGCGCCTAGAACTGCTCGGCCACACCGGCCAGCTGCAGTTGTGTGAATCCTGGGGAAATTCATGAGATATATGGTCACAGTTTGGTGTGCAATCAGTGTTACGAAATCATTGAACTTAGTTTTTGTGCGGAAAAATCATGTTGTTACCTTCAATAGTGGACGATATGTGAAGAAGATCCAAAACATTTTTTGAACCACTGCTTCAACAATTCCATATGAGTTTCGTTTGGTGTCAAGATGATGGTCCCACAGCCCACACTGCTCGACATTCGATAAATGTTTTGAGGGAACCTTTACTGAGCGTTTGATCTTACGCTACGGCGACATTTCATAGCCTTTACACTCGCCTGTCCGTGCGACTTTTTTCTTTCGGGTAGTCTCAAACCTGTAGTTTATAAACACTACCCATGGAACCTGCGAGCCGTGAAGAATTGACACAGGTCGTATTACGCAAGAGATTCTCCGTAGAGTGATGCAGAACATTAGAAATCGGCCACCAACAACAAGGGACGACACTTCCAGGATTTGATGCCCAAAAATGCGTAAAATTAAACAAGCAACTATACTTTATGGAGGTAATAAATAAATGTTTTCCTGTATTTGTAGTCTTTTCTTTTATTCACTTTTATAGATAGGGATAATTCCATGCCCCATCCCCTACAACATGGCAAATTCTGCTTGTATGCAGAGAGCCTTTTGGCTTCCTATTGGTTCTAATTTACCCTAATGGCCATTAAAATTGCTACACCAAGAATAAATACAGATGATAAACGGGTATTCATTGGACAAATATATTATACTAGAACAGACATGTGATTACATTTTCATGCAATTTGGGTGCATAGATCCTGAGAAATCAGTATCAAGAACAACCACGTCTGGTCGTAATAACGGCCTTGATACGCCTGGGCATTGAGTCAAACAGACATTGGATGGCGTGTACAGGTACATATGCCCATGCAACTTCAACACGATACCACAGTTCATCAAGAGTAATGACTGGCGTATTGTTACGATCCAGTTGCTCGCCAAATTGACCAGACGTTTTCAGTTGGTGAGAGATCTGGAGAATGTGATGGCCAGGGCAGCCGTCGAACATTTTCTGTATCCATAAAGGCCCGTACAGGACCTGCAACATGCGGTCGCGCATTGTCCTGCTGAAATGTAGGGTTTCGCAGTGATCTAATGAAGGGTAGAGCTACGGGTCGTAACACATCTGAAATGGAGCGTCCACTGTTCAAAGTGCCGTCAATGCGAACAAGAGGTGACAGAGACATGTAACCAATTGCACCCCATACCATCACGCCGGGTGATACGCCAGTGATGACGAACACACGCTTCCAATGTGCGTTCACCGCGATGTCGCCAGACTCGGATGTGACCATCATGACGCTGTAAACAGAACCTGGCTTCATCCGAAAAAATGACGTTTTGCCATTCGTGCACACAGGTTCGTCGCTAAGTACACCATCGCAGGCGCTCCTGTCTGTGATGCAGCGTCAAGGGTAATCGCAGCCGTGGTCTTCGAGCTGATAGGCCATGCTTCTGCAAAGGTCGTCGAACTGTTCGTGCAGATGGTTGTTGTCTTGCAAACGTCCCCATCTGTTGACTCAGGGATCGAGACGTGGCTGCAGGATCCGTTACAGCCAGGAAGATAGGAATGCCTGTCATCTCGACTGCTAGTGATACGAGGCCGTTGGGATCCAGCACGGCGTTCCGTATTACCCTCCTGAACCCACCGATTCCATATTCTGGTAACAGTCATTGGATCTCGATCAACGCGAGCAGCAATGTCGCGATACGATAAACCGCAATCGCGATAGGCTCCAATCCGACCTTTATCAGAGTCAGAAACCGGTGGTACGCTGTTTGTGTTTGAGAAATCGGTTGGAAACTTTCCTCACGTCAGCACGTTGTAGGTGTCGCCACCGGCGCCGACCTTGTGTGAATGCTCTGAAAAGCTAATCATTTGCATATCACAGCATCTTCCTCCTGCCGGTTAAATTTCACGTCTGTAGCACGTCATCTTCGTGGTGTAGCAATTTTAATGGCCAGTAGCGTACATGGCGCGTTGCCGAAATAATGTAGAACCTATTTTGTGTTTGACGCGACAAAAATGGCTCCCCAACGTGAGATAGCTGAAAGTCGTAGAACGCCACGTGAACGTTAGCTATCATGTCCCGTGTGACGATGGCTATACAGATGCAATGTAGCTCCTCTACTCGATAGGACAGGATCCGACAGGTGAAATGACACATTTCGAGAACAGGTTTTGCGGCGAGAACGTGCGAGGATGTCGTGGAGCGCTGGAGCAGAGGCAATGGCGCGGCGCGAGTTCGGGCCGTACGCGCGCCTCCTGGCGGCGGGCGGGCTGTGGCCGCTGCGGGCGCCGGAGGGCGGCTGGCGGCTGGCGGCGCGCCGGCTGCTGCTGGCCAACTCGGCGGCCACCGTGCTGTGGCTGTCGCGCGGCGCCGCCGCCTGCACCGGCCGCTGCACGGCGCTGCTGGCGTTCGCGCTCTCGCTGGTCGCCAACCTGCTCATCATGGCCTACGTGGCGGCACGGCGGCGCGCCTTCGCGCGGCTCGTCCACCTGCTGGCCGCCCTGCCGGACGTCGCCGACTGCTCGCGAGCGCACCGCCCCCTCAGGATCATCGTCGCCCTCATCAGCCTGCAGATCCTCTGCTGGAATGTCTCCTGTGTCTACAGCGGACCCGACAAGGTTACCGTCTCTCTTTAATCTCTCATTTGCATCATTGTAGAGAATTTTCTCCGTTTTCTGCATTTTCGCATTCCTCTACATTTTAGTGCTACGACCGACGTATTATTAATTATGCTACTAAGGACGAGCAACCGCCTTCTCTATTCAGTAACCGTTCATTTCTGGAGTTATTGATTGCATAAACAGGTTCTTTTCAAAACGGACGCACTTGATTATCTCCACTCCACGGAAACCTATCACCTGTTTACTTGAAACTACCTGACAGATTAAAAGTGTGTGCCGGACCGAGCCTCTAACTCGGGACCTTTGCCTTTCGCGGGCAAGTGCTCTACCAACTGAGCTACCAAAGCACGACACACGACCCGCCCTCACAACTTTAATTCCGCCAGTACCTCGTCTCCTACCTTCCAAACTTCACAGAAGCTCTCCTGCGAACCTTGCAGAACTAGCACTCCTGAAAGCGAAAGGCAAAGGTCCCGAGTTCGATTCTCGGTCCAGCACACAGTTTTAATCTGCCAGGAAGTTTCATATCAGCGCACACTCCGCTGCAGAGTGAAAACCTCATTCTGAAAACATCCCCCACGCTGTGACTAAGCCATGTCTCCGCAATATCCTGTCTTCCGGGAGTGCTAGTTCTGCAAGGTTCGCAGAAGAGCTTCTGTGAAGTTTCGAAGGTATGAGACGAGGTACTGGCGGAATTAAAGTTGTGAGAGCGGGTCGTGGGTCGTGCTTGGGTAGCTCAGTTGGTAGACCACTTGTCCACGAAAGGTAAAGGTCCCGAGTTAGAGGCTCGGTCCGACACACAGTCTTAATCTGCTAGGAAGTTTCATATTAGCGCACACTCCGCTGCAGAGTGAAAATCTCATTCTGGATACCTGTTTCCTTATTTTTTTCCATTTTTTATTTTATTGTGTGGTTCTTGCAGAAGTTCTACCACTGCATGGCAGGACTTCCTTGTTTTTAGGTGAAAGGGTGGCTAAGTCACTCTTTACTGACTCATAACAAGGGCCGCAAGTTTCTGGAGTCCTTAATCCCTTCTTGGGATGGTGATGACTTTGTTAGATTGTTTGAAGTGGGGCACCTTGATAATGTCCTGAGGTACCCGAATGCGATGCCATTTTTCTGGGGCGCCTGATCCCACATGGTCCAAGTGGTAAGACGTCTGTCAAAGAGTGCCGATATTGTCTGTCAGTTTCCGTGAATGCTTGGATGGCATCCATGCACAGCTCTTGATGTAAATCTCTGACACGTGTCCATTTGGCAGATTGTAAGATCGACCTCAAACACCTCGTTTGTAAGGTCTGAATGGGTTTGAGGTTTGACGTACAGATGGTGGAACCACGCAGAATGACTGGTAGAACTGTTGCTCGATGTAAGTGCAGTTTGGTGCGAGCGTCCATAAGTGTATTGCCGAGCAGTTTATAGAGCTGATGCAGTAGTCGTAGGATATGAGCCCTCTCACTGAAGAGGTGTGGCTTGAAAAGGAATATGTTGTCAATAGTCACTTAACTTCGTCCAACAAGGGAAGTTCGAGGTTTCCTAGCGTTAGGCGGTCTCTTAGTTCGGGGCGACGCTTGGTGAACATGATATCTGTAGTCTGTTCAGCATTTAAGCGAATGAGGTTGGATGTCGCCCATCGTTTGGTAATTTCGAGTTGTCTGTGAAGCCGCCAGATTGCTGCGTTCATGTGTCGGCTGCTGGTCACAGTTGCCGCATCATCCACAAACCGGGCGAAAACCACTTTGGGAGCACTGGTAAATGGTTGACATAGAGTATAAAGAGCAAGGGCGACGGAATGATTCCCTGAGGGTTCCTTCGATGAGTTATTGCGTGCTGGAAGGTCGACATATTTTAGTGAAACAGCGGCGGTCTTGCAGGTAACTGTCAATGATTTTAGTGCAGTTGTCTGGGACGGTCCCCTGGGTTCAAGATTGGTGAGAAGTTTGTCTTTCCAAAATCGATTACACACCTTGTGGGATTCTATATAGTGACATGTTGCTGTGGTAACTTTTATGTAGGAGAAACTGGAAGGATAGCAACAGAATGTATTAAATATCATGATCACAACAAGTAGTTAAGACGTATGTCCAATCTGCGGCAGTAGAATACGAGGAGAATTGAGACAAAGATTCGGATTTCAACAAGCCGGGGCATACAACATTTATGGACAGTGTTGAAGCTGCTTTGTACTTAGTCACTGGCACCAGGCAAAATACACAAGAGTGCGCAACTTTCCAGGCACTCCAGTAATGCCACCAATCTATACCGCCGTAAAAAACATAGTACACACTTATAGAGCTTTCTAATTCACTTAAGATTTATTATCATAACAGTGTATATGAGTGTATGAAAGAGTAGATGTACTGATCAATAACACAAGCAGTTGTGATTGACTAGGTATCGACCAATGCTGAAACATCCATGTTGGTAGGTGGTGTACCCTCCACGGGCGGCAATGCAGGCGCTGACTCTGGTATCCAGTCGACGGTACAGATGGAACATACTGTCCTGGGATACGTCATTCCATGAATACTCGACCTGCTCACAGAGTTCTGTAGGAGTTGTTGGTTAACATGCCACTTCTCATTCCATCATATTCCACACGTGCTCAACTGGAGATCATGTTGGCCAGGGAAGTTGCTGCTTGCACGTCTTGCAGAAGACTGAGTTTCACGGGCAGTATGTGGGTGAGAATTACCCTGCTGGAACAACACATCACCTCTCTGTTACAAGAACTGCAGAGGAATGGGTCTAACAACATTCTGCACATACCGAGCGCTGATTAGCGTCCAGTCCAGAAACACCAAATGCGACCAAGAGTTGTAGCTTAAGGCATCGAAGATCATAAGGCCTGTGTGGTGTGGCCAGTGCGCCTTGGACAAATGCTCTCTGCGAGACAGCACATACTAGGTCTATGTGGTACGTGCAAAAGACCATAATTTGTTGCAGGCAGAATCTGCTTTCATCGCTGCCAACAGCGCGCCATTCCATCTTCCAAGTGATCCTCTGACGGCGCCAGTCGACCCGTGGACATTGATGGTGTGGCGTGAGTGGAAGATGAGCTATGTGTGTGTGTGTGTGTGTGTGTGTGTGTGTGTGTGTGTGTGTGTGTGTGTGTGCCCGTAACCCCACTGCTAATAACAGGTTCGCAACATGTTGACACGTCTGAGCTCGCGATCCCTCTTATCTGTGTTGTGGTATTTGTACGATCTATCACTGCTGTCCCTACAGTACGACGATCCTGGCGGGCGTCTGTGCTACGCGGACCTCCAGAACCTTGTCTATGAGTCTGAGAATGTTCACGTTACCACCGATACCAGCATTGTTCCACAACTGACGCAACATGTCCAAGCTGTGAAAATTTCCCGAAAGAACCACTCGGAACGCCACAATTTGACCCTTTTCAAACTCGCTCAGTTGGTTGTAGGAAGCACGACTGCGTCTCCATGCAATGGTTATCTGATTGCTTCTCACGTTTGCGCCACACTAAGCCTTTTGTCTGTAGGCGTTCTCTATTACAGGGGAGAAACAGATGGCGCTCTGGTAGCTATGCCACTACTCTGTCTAATGGCGGAGGACTTTGAAATCATTATCAGTGTATCTACTATCCTCCAGGTGGCATATGACGCCATTGGATCAAAATCTACATCGTATTTTCAAGTGCACTATTTTTTCCGTCATTGTGTTTCTGCCCAGGTGGCGCTCACAATATGGAATCTATTTATACTTCGGCGATTAGACTGTCAAAGTGTTAAATACATATTTTGCTACTGGTATCAGGTGCTACATGGAGTGCTGATATCCGGAACTATTTTTCTCCTTGCAGATGCAAGGTCATTCCAGCATTCGCAGGATAGATAGCGACGTGCAGCTACTATAAGTCAGTTCACGGCAGTTCAATTATAGTTCACGTTCGTGTCAATCCACAACCGGGTGCCTATAGCTCTACAGCCCGCAATCTGGATCAGGCGATGCTATCTTCAGTTGCCACCATAGTAGCTAGTGCTACTTGCTAGTATGTGTTGGACTCTGACCGGCAAGTTGTAGCTGTTATGGCCGTTTATTATTGATGCATTGAATAGAAATGTGCTTTCGTGCCTGTCATTTTTTCTCGATCAATAGATAAAACCTCTCTCATCTGCTGATCTTCTGGACGATGGAGACATCAGCGTTCCTTCCCCATCTGTTTCCTGGATTTATAATTAATGAAAAGGAGGCAGGGAGTAGATTGCGTACTAGCAATAGACAGTGAAACGAAACAACTCAAATATATTGACCAAAAAAACACGATAAATGCGAAGTATACTTGTCACAGAGAATCGAATTAGGCATGCCCCAAATGTGCGTGATATGGCTACCTGCTGTCTTGCTGTAGCATGGGAAATATTGAGAAACGTATAAGAAGAAACGATAACTCGTCCAGTCATCAGAGAGAGTGATAACTGGAAAAAGCTCAAGAATTCTGGGAAATGAGTATCACGAAATAAAGTTGTTGACCTTGAGGAGTCAAGTAATAAGATCACATAAACAGGGGTTGCAAACAGCATAATCATATGATGACCACGATCAGAGTTGCTACGAACGTTGTACCACGAAACTTTTTAACTACAGATGACTTTGTATAAACACGGTTGCTTCGAAAGTGATAGAGGCCAACACATTTGGAACAGCATAGTGGAAACTCACGTGCTGTCTTACAACAAATCCAGTGAAGCTAACCAAGAACTGCTGGGAAATGGGGCAAAGAGATCGTCTATCTGTGCTGTTATAGACCTGGGACGCAGCACAGCAACGGACATCCTCCAATAAAAAATTGCCTCCGTAGCGACATAATTGCGGCTTGAAATTGAAGGTAATGGCCACTAACTTCAACACAGTTGCATCATATTGCGAATTTTCTCAATTAACTGACCGGTGAACATGAAAATTACGCACACTCAGCATTCGATGATCCCCTACTCTTGCTTTTAATGCATAGATATACTGATCAATTTAATTGAATTTACAATCAATTGGTTTATAGGCCCTTGTCTATTATCACTGAACTAGTGATTGCATAAGAAGTCCAATACCGCAATTGGAAACATGCATTTAATTTAACTAAAAGTTTCTATCTTTGTGAGGGTACTGCACCTGACAGTTATTGACACTTTTCTGCATGTTTCATCTACCTCAGAAAATTCTCTGGGTCAAAATTACCCCGTCCAAGAGTTAAAACTGCGTAAACAACTGTCTTGTGAAAACCAGAATTCCTTCGTAAATGTACGCTAAAAATTAATATCAAATAATGAAACTCGTATATGCTGAACTCACAAGAGAGAAAAAATCTAGTTAAAAATATTTAAAAATATTGTTCCCTTAAACACTTACTCAGTACAAAGAATTACTTAATACAGATCTGCATCTATCTTTTTAGTGCGTATTAGACGACTACGAAAATTTATTCAGAAACATTTTGCATGACAATTTTTTAAAATATTTTAATGAATGTACTGAAACAAGATTGGAGTCAGTATATTTGTTTTGTGCTTTCAAAGTCCTTTATTGCGGCCCTCCGCCGTGATACATTTCCAACAGTGGCAGTGTGGCTGAGGCATGCGTTTGCCTCCCTCGTATGTGTGTGTGTGTATGTGTGTGTGTGTGTGTGTGTTTGTGTGAGTGTGTCTGCGGATAAGGGAGCGGCGGCTGAGGCATGGCAGTTTCCTGCATTGCGGCGGCCATGAACCACTGTAGGAGCTCTGTGGCCACCGCGCTATGACACAAGTGTCGCAGCTCGTGGTGGTAGTAATGCAATACTGATGCAAGAATATGCCAGTACAAAAGTACAAGAGTGGCTAGGTATTCATATGCTCGCGGGCTGCTCGTGCTTGGGCTTAAGCACTTCTGCGGTTGCTGCTGTGGAAAGGCTTCCGCGATCATCCGCTCAGATAGTACTGTGTCAACATTTCCACGCATCGTCTGGCTGGCTCGCCTCGCAACGTGTAGCGGCTGTGCTGTATTTTGTAAGGCACAGCATCCACACTCACCTGCGACTGGCTCTGCTGTAATCTACTTTCCACTTTGCGCGTTTCTGACTGCTTAGCAAGGTCTTTCTGAGCACGAAGGACCCTTCCCAATAATCAACGAATTTACACAACAAAAATACGCAAATTCAGTTTTAAATTTCTCTACATCACGCAGTCAAACATATAAACTGTTGGGTGGTGTAAAAAACACTTTCACTTTTCAACCTTTTCACTGTCACTCTTAGTATATTCACAGGTAGTGGAAACTGGGTTAGACAGTCTGTTGTGTTGCCCAGTGCAAGGGCGCGGAGGTACAGTCGGTTCTGTGGTAGTGGCTCGTGAATCGTGGAGGCCGATGCTAATGGCCTCCCTCAGCGGGCAGGCCCGTGCCCCTGAGGAGAACAGCGATTGGTTTAGGCGGTCAACGGCCAAATGCCCAAGGGAAGCTCGGACAGATACTCTTTGCGATGATGCCAGGTGTGGATAGAATTTATACCACGTAATTCGACAATATGTAGATGTTAACCAGTTCAGTGTTTTGCGGTTCACCTAATTCTATTGTAAACAGATTCGTATCTGCATGAGGATACGTTTGTAATTTGTGGCATTATGTGCTGTATTTTATGTTTGAAACCAATGCTTAGGCACTTCATTTTTGGGTTTGTTTCAGTTGGTCATTTTGGTATCGGCCTATGAAACGTGTTGCAAGCTTTGCAAGAAAGCTTTTGTGAAATTTGGAACATAAGAAAAGAGGTACTGGCTGAAGTAAAGCTGTGAGGACTGGTCGACAGTTGTGGGTGGGTAACTCAGTTGATAGAGCACTTGCCCGCGGAAGACAAAGGTCACGAGTTAGAGTCTCAGTCCGGCACACAATTTTAATCTGCCAGGAAGTTTCATAACAGTTCCGTCTACGCTGCAGAGAGGAAGTCCCATTCTGGAGGTTCATATTGCTTAAGTATTCACAAAGCTGTCTCGATTTCATTTGCAGTCGTTACTAACCATATATTTTTGGCGTAAATCTGACGTTCAGTTTTCTCTCCGGGCCTTTATACTCCTTTCACCTAATTCATGAGTGTAGCAAGGAATGGATCTATTGCAACAGCGAACATCGGCACTGGTCATCCTTGCTTTGTAGAGCGGTTTATGTGAATCTGTATTTGCCTATACTACTCTGATGTCCCGTCACGGTATCCCTGAAATTTCTCATTCTTTGTGTTAGTACGCGTAGGCCTACTAAGATTTTGTAGTCGCTATTAAGTAATAGGTCACTACTTTTAAAATGAAACAACTTCCTCGATTATTCGACATGAAGACGACTATTCCTTCTCTGAAT
Organism: Schistocerca americana; assembly: GCF_021461395.2. Classification (NCBI taxonomy): domain Eukaryota; kingdom Metazoa; phylum Arthropoda; class Insecta; order Orthoptera; family Acrididae; genus Schistocerca; species Schistocerca americana. The sequence continues at coordinate 751,438,632 of NC_060119.1, read as the reverse complement.
TCGTGGAGACTTATGACGTTCGGATTCAGTAATTCGTTGCAGATCGATGTGAATTTGTTCTTCATCTAATACCAGTATGTTTGGTATACGTCTACGGGATGCCCTCAGATCTGGGGGATTTGATTTTAGAGCTTTGGAATATCTTTCATCTCCGTCGGTTTCTTGTATGAGATGTTCCATGTCGGCTGGATGTAGTTTTCCTCTGGGGTTGAATGCAATTTCGTCCAGTATACTCTCATCTTGGTTGGCCATTAGGTCAGAGTAGTATTCTAAAACCGCATTTCTGAAAGATACGTACCCAAAGACTTGAAAGTTGCACAGGTCACACCAATATTCAAGAAAGGTAGTAGGAGTAATCCACTAATTTACAGGCTCATATCGTTAACGTCGATATGCAGCAGGATTTTAGAACATATATTGTGTTCGAACATTATGAATCACCTCGAAGGAAACGGTCTATTGACACACAGTCAACATGGGTTTAGAAAACATCGTTCCTGTGAAACACAACTAGCTCTTCATTCAAATGAAGTGCTAAGTGCTATTGACAAGGGACATCAGATCGATTCCGTATTCCTGGATTTCCGGAAAGCTTTTGTCATTGCACCACACAAGCGGCTCGTAGTAAAATTGGGTGCTTACGGAATATAGACGTTTCTTCAACGTGCACTGTTTTTATGGTCCTTCCTCTGATTTAAATGTCATCTCTTTCTGTTTCAGGAATCGAATTTTCACTTGAATTTTCGTAATTGTGGAATAATTTTCTACGATGGTGATACCAAGTTTATAAGAAATCCCTAAGGCATTCGAAATAAAATACAATTGTTTGCGTGTTCCAGTAGTTTTTTTACACGTAATTCATTAAAAACTTCCAATTTTTTTATTTCTCACAGTTTAAAACAGTTATAAAAGTTACACTTAGTTTCGACTTAGACTCACGTCTTTCAGAAAACTTGTCTGCTCTGCATTCTGGATCTTGTAAAAATGAAACTACCACAGACCCCTGCCACTGTAGGTTTACTGAATGGTCATATTTATCATACAAATACGAGTATATGCCGCGTCTTCAGAGAAGTTTCTCTGTCAGATTTCGGTTTGTAAAATGTGGCATTAAAGTTTCTTTTTCAATAAATTCTTTCAAGCCCGTTTGCCAACTGGTTTGTTGACATAGATAAAACTGGGCAGGTCGCCGTGCTTGTTCTCCCAAGAAACAACTAAAGGTAAGTTTTTGATTATCTGTTCTAATTATACCGATTTGTTAGAATTTAGTCTTTAGTCTTTTTGGCTAATGACACAGTTAAAATGTCCATCTACTCATAGTATTACATCGTATCGTGTTCTAAAAAGGGGGACGATATCCTCCCCCCCCCCTATAAAAAAAAGTCCCGGTGTCGCTTGTTATTTGTGCCGGAAGGTGCACATATGTTGGTCAACCTCTGCTACTGGCGAGTCTGACCACGTCGTCAATAATAACACCGTCTTTAGCAAAGATTGCATTTCCCAGTTCCTAATAATTCCCTGATTCCCTGAATTTGTTATAATATTGTAAGAATAATTCTGCAATACTGCAGGTTTTTAAGGTATCTACCTTTTCTGCGTCAGAGGTGTTTTCTACATATTATGCCCAATACATTGTTTGTTCTTGTGTTCACTCAGATTTAGAAAGCGTGCGCGTATGTTACCAACGATGTTTCGAGTAGACGGCAGAAGTTTTACTGGGAAGCCCTTACACATCCTCTATACAATCCCGAACTCCCGCCGTGCGAGTTACATGTTTCTGGAGCCCTTAGCAAATTCGTGGCCGACTATTTGCTTCGGGCAATGAGGTGCACGCCTACGGCCAATCATGGTTGCGTAGGCAACGGCAAACATTTTTTCATCAAGGACTGACCATCTTGTTTCATTGTGGGATAAAAGTATTAACATTCATGGCAGTTGCCTTGTATCTGTCAAAGCAAATAGCACCTTTAATCATTTAAAGACCAGCCAGTTGTGTATACATGTTCACATTTACGTTGACATCCGACCAAGATTTGTTGGTGCTTCACTTTTTTTCTTTTTTACTAAGCATTTTATATTCGTGTATGACTGTACGTACTGAGATGACAAAAGATCATGGGATACCTCCTAGTATCGTGTCAGACTCCATTCTGCCGCCGTAGTGCAGCAACTCGACGTGGCATGCACTCAACAACTAGTTGGAAGATCCTGCAGAAATGCTCAGCTACGCTGCTTTTCTAGCCAACCACAGTTGGCAATGTCTTGCCGGTGCAGGATTTTGTGCACGAGCTGACCTCTCCATTATATCCAATATACGTACGATGGGATTCATGTCGGGCTATATCGGTGGTCAAATCGTTCTCCCGAATTGTCCAGACTGTTCTTCCAACAAATTGCGAACAATTGTGGCCCGGTAACATGGGGCATTGTCATCCATAAAAATTTCATCGTTGTTTGGGAACATGAAGTCCGTGAATTGCTGCAATTGGTCTCCAGGTAGCCGAATATAACCGTTTCTAGTCAATGACCCAGTCCATTCCTTGCAAACTCTGCTCACACCTTTATGGAGTCACCACCATGTTGCAAAGAGCCTTTTTCACGACATTGGTCAATGGTTTCTTTGGGTCTGCGCCATGCTCTAACCCTGTCAGCTCTTCTGACTGAAAGCGGATCTCTTCTGACCACGCCAAGTTTTCTCAATCGCCTAGTTTCCAACCAATAGGGGCACTTCAAGAGCACAGTAGGGGTGCTACAGGCGATGTTGTCCTGTTAGCAAAGGCACTCGCATTCGTCTTCTGCTGCCTCAGCGTATTAAGCCGTACTTCGCCGCACTGTCTAACGAACACGTATGTCCCGCATCTACTTCTGCGGTTATTTCACGCGGTGTTGTTTGTCTGTCTTCACTGACACTCTTACGCGAACGCCGCTACTCACTCGTTACGTGTTGGCCGTCGACCACTATTGTTCCTTGGTGCGAGGTGGAGCCTAGAATTTGGTATTATCAGCACGCTCTTGACACTACGGAATTCCCAAACGATTTCCGGAATGAAATGTCCCCTGCGTCTAGCTCCATCTATCATTCCACTTTCATAGTTTCTTAATCCCCGGTGTGCTGTCATAATCACTTCGGAAACACATTCACATAAATCAGCTGAGTAGAAATGACAGCCCCACCAATGCACTGCCTTTTTATACCTTGTGAACTCGATACTGCCGCCATCTGCATAATTGCGTATCGCTATCAAGTGTATGCTGTGCAGGTTGATTTTTAGCTAATACCAGTCAAAACGCGATACTACCGATAATTTGAGCGTTTCTTCGCAAGGTTACTGATTAATTTCGCATGCAGCGACACTACAGCATTTATTTTATCTGCAGGGACTTCAGGCGGTAGGTAGAAGAAGCGAATGGTTGGATTTCTGGAATATTTACGTCAATGATGAAGACCTCATCAGTGGTACTATCACTTCAGTTGATTCACCTGTTTTCTTGCATATATCAGGAGTTCTTAATTTAAGGAACATCAGTGTAGCAACATTGGTATACAGATCCCTACAACATCGTCAATTGGACCTCTGACAACCGCTTCTGACCAAGCTTCAGTTTCGACTGATTCCGGCTTTGCAAATGATCAAATGACGTCTCGAAGATAAACTTCGGATTATGTTTTCTATTAACTTCAGCCATCAATTTATGCTAGTCTATCCAGTAACGTCACGCACACAGCCAGGTAACACCACAAGGCTTTTTTATTTATTTATTTTAATTACTCTACATGTTTAACAAAAAAAGGGTATCGAAAAAGTTCTGATCACTGATATGTAGGCGATTCCGCATTCGCAGGAGGAAGTTGGTGATTGAAATTATGTGAAAAGATCTCGTTCCTACAAAAAAACACTTGTTTTAATTCCTACGTATTTATTTGAATTGACAGCCTTTAATTTTTTTGATTTATCGTGTAATCTAAATTTAGCGGTGTACTTTTCGTATTCATGTGGATAATCTCGCACTTTTCGTTACAGAGAGACAGTGGTACTTATAGCATTATACAGATATCTTGTTTAAGGCATTTTGCAATTCTCATTACTTTACAAGATGGTAAATCTGAGCATCATCTGCAACCAATTTAGGATGGCTGCTCAGATTGTCTCTTAAGTCATTTAAATAAATTAGGAACAACTTAGGGTCTGCAACACTTCCTTGGACAAAGCCGGATATCACTTATGTTTTACTCGATGATTTTCCCGTCGACTTCTACATACTGTGACCTTTCTGAAAGGAAACTGCGAATCCAGTCGATACTCCATGGACATACAATTAGGTTAGAAGTCGCTTTTGAGGAACGTCAAAAGTTGTCTGGAAATCTAGAAATATGGAGTCAATCTGAGATACCCTGTCGATAGCACGCACTACTTCGTGCGAATTAAGAGGTAGTTATGTTTCACAAGCGCGATATTTTCTGATTCCGTATTGACGATGTGTCCATAGATCATTTCCGTCGGGGTAATTCATAATGTTCGAACTCAGCATGTGTTCCAAAATCCTACTGCAAATCGACGTAAGTTGCATGGGTCTGTAATTCATCGGATTACTCCTATTTCCTTTCTTGACTTTTCGTGTAAACTGTCGTTTGGTACGGATCTTTCGTCAAGCGAGTGGTTCTGTATGACTGACAAATTAGAGACCATTGTTTCAGCATACGCTGAAAGGAACCTAATTGGTAACTATCTGGACGTGACCACATTTCGAGACAGAGTTTCGTTGCGGAAGCTATTAAAAGCATCTCGCATTGATATCCAGTCTGAGTTTCGAGCTTCGTAAGACTTCGCCGGTCTTGGAGATTTGGTGTTGCTTTAAATTTAGCAAGTTTTTTTCGCTGCTTCCGAAACAGTGTTGTGACCTCTTTTGCGTACCACGGAGAACCAGTACTATCTTTTCTTAAACTGTATTCAATGTAAATCTGTCATTCGCCGCCGATGCTATTTCTTTGCATTTAAACCACATGTGGTCTACGCTTACAAAGTTAGTCCGGAAGGAGTGTTGAGTGTCTGTTAAGGAGGTGTTAAGCGAATTTCATCTACTTTTTTTAAAGAGGTATTTTTGATGGCTCTGAGCACTATGGGACTTAACATCTGTGGTCATCAGTCCCCTAGAACCTAGAACTACTTAAACCTAACTAACCTAAGGACATGACACACATCCATGCCCGAGGCAGGATTCGAACCTGCGACCGTAGCGGTCACGCGCCTCCGGACTGAGCGCCTAGAACCGCTAGACCACCGCGGCCGGCGGTATTTTTGATATTAATTTTGGTGGATCTGAATGTATCCGTGGTCAGTCTCACTAAAAAGAGCTTGTAGTCAGTAATCGCAGTATCAGTCATGATGCTACCTATACGCTCAGGATTATTTGTTGCTAAGAGGTCAAGTACGTTTACGCAATCATTTACCCTTCGAGTGGGCTCCTAAACTAAGTGCTCAAAATAATTTTCGGAAAAAGCATTTAGTTCGATTAATGGCGGTGTTTTATACCTGCCATCGGTTTTGAACACTTACTTTCGCCATCATATCGGGGATAGAATGGGGTCACCACCAACTATAATTGTATCGGTTGGATTGGAGGAGCCGGCCAGTGTGGCCGATCGGTTCTAGGCGCTTCAGTCTGGAACCGCGAGACCGCTACGGTCGCAGGCTCGAATCCTGCCTCTGGCATGGATGTGCGTGATGTCCTTAGGTTAGTTAGGTTTAAGTAGTTCTAAGTTCTAGGGGACTGATGACCTCACATGTTAAGTTCCATAGTGCTCAGAGCAGTTTGAACCATTTTTTGGGTTGGAGGAGGGCGTGTACCTATTGTATATGATACTCAAGTTTTGTGTGAACTTTTAAACAACTGTATCACCTGAGCAGGGGGGGTAGGTGAGTTGGTAAAGGGAATGAATTATTAATACAAACTCACTGGAACTGTCTGCTTCATCTTTGCTACAAGATACATCTAGCAGCAGCAATCACGTCGTCAGCAACTGTATTTAATCTCTCCTTTCTTAACACAGATTCTTTGCAAAAAAAATTGGCTGAACTTATCTACGAGCTTAGTTAGATTTTGGTACACATAACAATTTTAACTTCATTGCTTCCTGTTAGTAAGGGAGCTCTGGTTCTTTCTCAACACAGTTACGAAAATTTATAGTTAGAATACTGACTGCTGCTATGTCTACCCTCTTCATGTGTTTGTAGGGCGTCCGTTAAATTGAATGGATGTATATTACTGCCTTAGAAAATGAGTGAGGCCCAAATTAACGAAGTGCAATCCAGCTATTCTTACTTATGGTTCTGCAGACATCCATACTTACCCCTAACGTAACAAAATGTATTGTTTCATATTAATCTCCTAGATTAGCAAGACAGAAATTCTAATTCATTCTTTAGAGTATGAAGTTGCTATATTTGCTCAAAATGACCTCACAACGGCACAACACAACAAAACAAGTTAATAAAATATCGAGTAGCTGCCGTCTCGAAGCTCTCGTAGTGTATTACCTTATCTGATCACAAGAAAATTTACTAATCCGAAAAGTTGTTCTTTGTGAGTACCTACTACGAACAGAAATGATTTTCTGATAGAAAAAACTGACTTAGGTAAGAGAATATTTGATTTAAGTACTTCCACCTAGGCTACGTCCGACGCTTAATCTCGTCTGCTATGTGATAAAGCTGATGCTTCTGTAACTTAAATTTACAAAACTTGCCAGTTTTAAGTAAAGATTAAATATTTCCGTTAACATTGTAATTATTATAGTACTTCAGAATTCACAAAAGTCTTACACAGTTAAAATGTTGCTGTATAAACACCTGCTGCTTTCTGCATAGTTGTACCAAAATCGATTCTTTAATACACAGTGCATAATCTATTTAATGAATGATGTACCGACTTACTACACCCAGTCAATAGTTAAATTCAGTTCACAAACAGAGAAAAATTAGCCACCCATTCGTCACAGCCGTTAGTGCCAGTCTGCTACATATCTGACAAAAAGACTGCGCAACCACATTGCTCCAACGTAACACGCCAACTCGCAAAAGAAACGTACAGTTACGTTGTGTTGCCCAATAGACAGAGGGGAGACGTATAGTCGGATACCTGTCTGATCATCGCAAACTCATCTCGCGACGACTTCTTGCCCAGCACTGTCTGCCGACTCGCAGTGACAACAACGAACACACTCCAACTGACTGCTACTCTCCAACTTCCTGCCACACTCCAACTGCAACTTCCTCGTTTCGAAACTAGTCTGCCCAAGTAAGACGACCGCGCCCTCTCAATTGGGCTCTTGAGCCAAACTCACTGTAAAGACTACTGGCAAAGGGTTAAGTTTAGGGGATGTAACAGAGAAAATGCTGGAATCGATTAAGGCGTTACCGATACAAAAGAAAAGGTTGATGTCAGAAATCGACATGTAAATGAAAGGCACATATAAAAGATGGCTGATTAAAGCAGGCAGTTTTCACGGTCGGCTACAGAGACTGTTGGGAACAAACGGCCACCATTTATACTGGCGCGCCTTAGATTTATTATAAAATGGTACCACGTCCAGTCCCGTCCGAAGCCCAGCTACGTGGAACAAGACCCAGAATATGGTAACCTGCAGTCGCCAAAGTAGAACAACGGAGGATCTCCGCATGCAGGCTCAACATTTTTTTCGAGATAGGTGGCTCCTCTGGCTGCAAGTTGCGGACACTTGGAAACATATCGAGGTAAGAAAGATATCCACGCATGACTCATGACACCCATCCCTCACAGCTCCACTTTCCCCAGTACTTCGTCTCTTCCCTTGCTATCTTCAAGAAAGCACTCCTGCATACCTTCAGCTCTAGCAGCCCCAGAGGAAAAAATATTGTGAAGCGAACAAGCAAAGATGCAAGGTTTGAGTCCCATTTGGAACACAACTTTAGCTCTCAGGAATAGAATTGCGATCTACCAAAAATACGGCTCGGTAGTTTTGGTGGAGTACATAAATGACGTAGTAAATGTTAGGATTACGAGTAGTATGGGCAGCATTGGTACGGAGAAACGTAAATGATTGTGTAAGAGAGAATCTGGAAGCCAAAGACTTCTCTTTGTTTATTTGGTTGTTAGTTTTGCACATATTTCGAACAAGCACATCATTCAGTGTTAGTCCATTGCTCATATTATATTTTTAGGGAATATAAAATGCATTTCGTAAGCAATGAAAATTATTTGATCGTGTGTCTTCTGTGCTTCTCTGTAACCAAAACAGTTACTTTTTACGGAAGTACATTTTACATAAAAAGCATAAAAAATATACACTGACCAGGCAGTGCATAGTAGCTAATAGGCGGTATATCCACCTTTGGCACGGATAACAAGGGAGATGCGTCTTAGCATGTAAGCAGTGAGACCTTAGTAGGTCGCTAGAGGGAGCTGACACTACATATGCACACACAAGTCACCAAATTCTCGTAAATTCTGGGAAGCGGGGCGATGAGCTCTGACGCCACGTTCAATCACATCCCAGATGTCTTCGACTGGGTCCAGATAAGGCGAATTGGTTGGGGGGTGGAGGGGGGGGGGAGGGAGGGCAGCACAACAATTGGAGCTCCGCACTGTGTTCCTGGGACCACTCCATCACACTGATGGTCTTGTGACATGGCGCATTATCTTGTTGAAAAATGCTACTGCCGTCGGGACCATGATCGTCATGAAAGGGAGTACGTGGTATGCAACCAGTGTACGATACCATTTGGCGTCAGGGTGCCTTGCACGAGCTCCTCTGGACCCAAGGATGCCCACGTGAATGTTTCCCAGAGGATAATGGAACAGCCGCCAGCTTATCTCTGTCTCGCAGTACAGGTGTCGAGGAGCTGTTCACCTGTAACACGACGGATTCGCGCCCTCCCGTCGGCATGATCAAGAAGAATCAGGATTCATCAGACCGTGCAACGGTCTGCTACTGCATCAACGTCCAGTGCCGACGGTCACGTACCAATTTCAATCGTAGCTGCCGATATCGTGGTGTTAGCAATGGCACATGTAGGGGTCGTCGGCTGTGGAGGTCATCGTTGGGAGTGATCGGTGCACTGTCTGTTCAGGCACACTTGTACACTGCCCAGCATTAAAACCTGATGTTATTTGCGCTACAGTTTGCTAAATGTCCTGTTTTACCAGCCCACCGGCCTACGATGTCCAACATCTGTAATGAGGGGTGGCTGCCCAACTGCACGACGTGGTTTCACCACGTGTTGAAGACAAACACCACATCACTTCTCGAACTCCCGAGAGGTCGTACAGTTTCCAAAATGCTCTTGTCGAGCCTCCAGGCCTTCACAATATGCCCTCGGTGAAACTCAGACAGATTGCGCGCCTTCCCCACTCCACACACGGACAGCACGCTCACTGATACTACACGCACCGTGCGTGTGTCTGACTAGCAGTCACTCCTCGCCACGTGACGCTGCTATCGCATGAACGGGTTTATATCGATAGTAGGTCGGGGTCATAATGTTCTGGCAAATTGCTGTATATAATTATTGTTGTTATTTTGTACTCAATAGAATGTTCTCTATGATGATTAAAAGCAAAAGGTTCCTGTTATTACTGATAAATGAGAAATTGAATAGGAATAAGAGATAAATGTTCGACGAAGTAATGAAGCGATTTTTGATTTGTATTTGTTTGCATTTTATTATTTTACCTTTTTTTAAAGAAAATTTCATTTTCTGTAGCTGCACGATAAATCTGTATTGCTTTCTTTCGTTTTAGTAAAACATCCCTCTGTTTCACATTACAAATAAACGGTTTTCAAATAAAACTCGAATAAAATATTAAAAACTTTTAAGTAATAGATAGGAGAAAAACTATGTAGAACGAAAATGTTCTGCAGGTCAACCTGCTCTTTTCACATCCTCAGACTGTTTATAGATAGTTCACCACCTCCAACTTTAAGGGGAATCTAATAAGACACTGATCACATACGTAAAGAAAGCGATCGTTGTGAGTTGACGCCCGAGGGGTATGCGACAAACCTAACGCTCAGGAACGTGGGTATGACCTTACCTGACCAAAACTACTAGGAAGAATACCGTAGTCGAAGTTTACTTATGACAGTGTGTAGTAGTGTGGCGATTGCACATTATAACCTTGTATACCTGTAACACAACCAATTTGTAGTTACAACACTTCCTTATTGATTACACATACACATGAATTCATCAGCAGTAATAATCAGTTAACAACATTTGCATGTCAAGGCCCTATCCACAATTAGTTGGTTCAAATGGCTCTGAGCACTATGGGACTTAACATCTGAGGTCATCAGTCCCCTAGAACTTAGAACTACTTAAACCTAACGAACCTATGGACATCACACACAACCATGCCCGAGGCAGGATTCGAACCTGCGACCGTAGCAGTCGCGCGGTTCTGGACTGAAGCGCCTAGAACCGCTCGGCCACCGCGGCCGGCTTTCTCAATCAGTTTTACACTTACTGAAAAGGTAACATTAATTTGATGCCATTTGACCTGAAGGTTACTATTAATTGTTCTGTTTACACTTAGCATTCTACTACACTCAACGTCTGGAAGATTCTAGGCTTTATGCAAAAACGTCAATTTAATGAACATGTGATGGACGCGAGCAAACGTAAATTTATTACGATTTCAAAAACACACGATCGAAAGGGTGAACGTACATTCAACTTTGGGCAGTAGGAAATTTTCTGACTAAAACAAGCCTCTCGTTGAATGGAACAGAGAAATCGCGTCTTAACGGGGTCCGGACGGCCCTGAGTGCAAATCCTGAGATTTCTTTCACACTGAAAGCTCGCGGAGCGAGGTTTGCTCGCGTCTACCACTATACACGTTTCCGAAAACAGGAAAACATGAGCGGCAGACACACTGTAGTATATACAAGCTACACAAAAGCCATACCTTAATATAAACATATTACAAATTAACCAATGAACAATATTAAGGAGCTTAGTTTCCTTTGACCCAATAATAATAATAATACGTATCTAGATACTACTCGAAAAGATGTGCCAGTCCACACCCAATGACTTAAGGTAATCTGTCTTTGCTGAATGGCTGATACCACATAAATCAAACGTGCAGTACCTAACGTGACAATCAACCTTCAGATAGGTATTTGAAATTCCAATAGGAAACTAATGTCACTTCAGTACACACAAGAAATTATTAAGAAACAACAACTACCACTAATTCGTAAAACCAGAAAATTCTAAATCTATAACTAAATCAAGAAATGACGATCAAGTGAATCAGCTACCTTCAGCGTGCCAAACTTACAAATGCGAGACACTATTTCTAGCCACTTTAGCAACATAATTTCATGGCCGTTCCAGAACATAACTCGCCTCGCCACCACTGCAGTGAATGTTTTGCTGGCCACGAGCACGAGCACGAGCAACTGCAACAGTCAATAGTCCTTAAGTACGCCATAATATTCACTATATATAGAAGGAGGAACCCACCACGAAAGCTTGGCGATAAATTTTTTCTTCTTCATTTGAAATTCACACGCCATCTGTCCACATAGCTCTCGAGGTATTAGCAAATCCTGGTCGCCACTGGCCAGCCATATCAATACAACTTTAATACTTTCCGACAGCGGCCCATGCTTCTTCGTTGCCCCATCTTAACTGGTCCTTATGGCATACGGACGTGCCACGTGATATGGTGTCGCCAACCCCCCACATAGACAACATCGAAAGAACGCCACGTCACAGACTGACCCGGTTCATGCGCGGACCCACTCTCCTCGACTTGCACACGTGCGCCACCATAAATTGCCTGCCCCAAAGACGCAAAGAGAACAAGGCACAGGGACAACGATCAAAGATGGAAGTAAGAATCGATATCGGCTGGCGCCAGAAACCCACCGGCTTATATAGTAGCCTATGATAGTTTTACAACTCTAATCAGGAAGTCTAAAATCAGGAGACACTCCGCTGCAGAGTGAAAATTCGTTGTGAAAACAATCCCCTGGGCTATGGCTAAGTCAACTACACTCATGCTCATAAATTAAGGATAATGATACATGGTGAAACAACGCTTTGGTGGGAGGTTTGCGGGTTTAAGTCACCTCAGAGTATGACCATGCGGTGCATTTGACCTGCGGTCGTCGCACTGTGGCGCTGGCAGCAGTCCACATACGTCCGTGCATGTCAGAGTGCGGTGCAGCGAGTATGTGTGCAGATGTTTTCAGACGTACTAATGGTGACTGTGTGTTGAAAATGGCTGAAATAACACATATTGATGACGTTATGAGGGGTAGAATACTAGGGCGACTGGAGGCTGGTCAAACACAGCAGGTCATAGCACGGGCCCTCCGTGTGCCACGAAGTGTGATCTCAGGATTATGGCAACGTTTCCAGCAGACAGGAAACGTGTCCAGGCGCTGCAGTACGGGACGTTCACAGTGTACAACACCACAAGGAGACCGATATCTCACCATCAGTGCCCGCAGACGGCTACGGAGTACTGCAGGTAGCCTTGCTCGGGACGTTACCGCAGCCACTGGAACAGTTGTCTCTAAATACACAGTCTACAGACCACTGAACAGACATGGTTTATTCGCCCGGAGACGTGCAAGGTACATTCCACTGACCCCTGGTCACAAGAGAGCCCGTAAAGGCTGGTGTCAAGAATACAGTACGTGTTCATTGGGACAGTGGTCCCAGGTTAAGTTCACGGACGGGTCTCGGTATAGTCTGAACAGTGATTCTCGCCGGGTTTTCATCTGGCGAGAACCAGAAACCAGATTCCAATCCCTTAATGTCCTTGAAAGGGACCTGTATGGAGGTCGGAGTCTGATGGTGTGGAGTGGGATTATGATTGGTGCACGCACACCCCTGCATGTCTTTGACAGAGGAACTGTAACATGTCAGGTGTATCGGGACGTCATTTTGCACCAGTATGTCCACCTTTTCAGGGGTGCAGTGGGTCCCACCTTCCTCCTGATGGATGATAACGCACGGCCCCACCGAGCTGCCATCTTGGAGGAGCACCTTGAAACAGAAGATATCAGGCGAATGGAGTGGCCTGCTTGTTCTCCAGACCTAAACCCCATCGAGCACGTCTGGGATGCTCTCGGTCGACGTATCGCTGCACGTCTTCACACCCTTAGGACACTTCAGTATCTCCGACAGGCACTGGTACAAGAATGGAAGCCTATACACCAGAAGCTGCTCGACTATCTGATCCAGTGTATGCCAATCCGGTGTGCGGCCTGCATACGTGTGCATGGTGATTGTACCGCATATTGATGTTGGGCTCTCAATCTGTAAATTAAGCAAGCAGTGAAGGAAACAAAAGAAAAATTCGGAGTAGGTATTAAAATCCATGGAGAAGAAATAAAAACTTTGAGGTTCGCCGATGAGATTGTAATTCTGTCAGAGACAGCAAAGGACTTAGAAGAGCAGTTGAACGGAATGGACAGTGTCTTGAAAGGAGGATATAAGATGAACATCAACAAAGGCAAAACGAGGATAATGGAATGTAGTCGAAATAAGTCGGGTGACGCTGAGGAATTACATTAGGAAATGAGACACTTAAAGTAGTAAGGGAGTTTTGCTATTTGGGGAGCAAAATAATTGATGATGGTCGAAGTAGAGAGGATATAAAATGTAGACTGGCAATGGAAAGGAAAACGTTTCTGAAGAAGAGAAATTTGTTAACATCGAGTATAGATTTAAGTGTCAGGAAGTCGTTACTGAAAGTATTTTTTTGGAGCGTAGCCATGTATGGAAGTGAAACATGGACGATAAATAGTTTGGACAAAAAGAGAATAGAAGCTTTCGAAATGTGGTGCTACGGAAGAATGCTGAAGATTAGATGGGTAGATCACATAACTAATGAGGAGTACTGAATAGGATCGGGGAGAAGAGAAGTTTGTGGCACAACTTGACTAGAAGAAGGGATCGGTTGGTAGGGCATGTTCTCAGGCATCAAGGGATCACCAATTTAGTACAGCGTGGAGGGTAAAAATCGTAGAGGGAGACCAGGAGATGAATACACTAAACAGATTCAGAAGGATGTAGGTTGCAGTAGGTACTGGGAGATGAAGAAGCTTGCACAGGATAGAGTAGCATGGAGAGCTGCATCAAACCAGTCTCAGGACTGAAGACCACAACAACAACAACAACAACAACAACAACATTGCTGTTGGGGTACATGCGCAGGAAACAGTGACGTTTTGTAGCACATGTTTTTCGGGACGGTTTTCTCAACTTATCACGAATGCCGTGGACGTACAGACCTGTGTCGTGTGTGTTCCCTATGTGCCTATGCTGTTAGCGCCAGTTTTGTGTAGCGCCACGTTGTGTGGCACCACATTCTGCAATTATCCTTAATTTATGAGCTTGAGTGTATTTGCAATATCCATTCTTCCTTGAGTGCTAGTGCCAAAAGATATTCAGGAGTACTTTTGTGAAATTTGGGAAGTAGGAGGCGTGGGTAGGGAAAATAGGAGGGAGAGTCATGAATCACACTTGGTTGGCTGAGTCGGTAGAGCAGCCGGCCGAAAAGGCACACGTTTCAAGTTCGAGACCCAGTCGCGCACATTGTCTTAATCTGCCAGGAAACGTATTTTCTTCCTTGATAGTGAGTTATAAGGAAACTATTCCTCACACCAATTTGTAGCTGACTCTGCAAGAGGAAAAAGAAAAGCTCGGACGATCGTCTCCGTGCCACGGCGGTAACTAGTGAGGTGTCGTTTGGTTGTTCCGCAGCTGCTGCTGGACCTGTGGTACCCGCTGGAGGAGACGGCGTGGCGGCGCGCGCGGCAGCTGCTGCTGCTGGCGTCGCAGACGGCGGTGGCGGTCAACCACATGTGCGGCGCCGTCGGCTTTACGGCGCTCTTCGTGCACTTCTCGCTGCTCGCCGCTGCCCACCTCGAGGCCATCAAGAGGGACCTCTGCCGGCCCGCGTGTCGCCTGCCATCCCTCGTGCGCCATCACCAGGGCGTGCTCAGGTGCTGCAAGCGTATCTCTCAACACTACCACACTTATACTTAACCACACCTCTAGACTGATTTCTGTCACGAAGTGTGTTGTAATCCATTAAAAAACACCATTCACCATTATCTCTCTGTAAATATTAGCGAACATCAATTGAGACGATCAGCGGCAACATCCATTTCTCCTACAATTCACTACGATGAGAAAGTCGGTAAAGGGACAAACGGGTGTGACAAATGTGACGCTGTAGAAGATTTCAAACTTTAAAAAGTAAAAACAACAGCAAACTCGGCTTCAGAATCAAATGGGGACACAGGGCAGACAACACGAAAGTAACCTTGTATGTTTGCCATGTACAACACTAAGACTGGCTTTTTAACAAAATTTTCTCGTTAACAATAGTTAATCTGGGCTCATAACAAATGTAAAATTTACTAGGGGAAAATAGGAGTAATGCGACACTTTTTTTATCGGCCAATTTCGGCTGAAAAAATACGAAACGTTGTGGGACATTGTTGAATATTCCCGCCTCAGGGTTCAAAAAAATGGTTCGGGTGGGTCTAAGCACTATGGGACTTAGCATCTGAGGTCATCAGTCCCCTGGACTTGGAACCACTTAAACCTAACTAACATAAGGACATCACACACATCCATGCCCGAGGCAGGATTCGAACCTGCGACCGTAGCAGCCCCATGGTTCCGGACTGAAGCGCCTGGAACCGCTCGACAGCAGCGGCCGGCTCAGGCTTCATAGTTTCATGAAGTTTCAGCAAGTTGCGGTGCAATAAGTAGCCTTCAAAACGCTGTCTTTAACGGAGTTTCGTTCCAAGGTGTGTTACAAGCAGTATGCTGTCACTGAGTTTCTTTTGATGGAAAATCAGAGACTCCCAGGTACTGACTCGCAGATATTGATAGGCGCTTGCAGAATGTCTACGAAGACTTGGCAGTGAACAAAGCCCCGATAGGTCGTACGGCGAGGTGTCTTTTATCATAGCTACATAGTCACCCAAACCCGTCCCATCTCTCGAGTGCCGGCCTGTCGCACACAACTGGGACTCCCGCAAAGTTGGAACGTGCAGACCCTGTAATTCGAAGTTATCACCGGACCACAAGCGAATTTCTCCGTCTCCGCGTCAACGCAAGACCTCACACAAGCCTGCGCACCCGAGAGGAGCTCACAAAACTTCTTTGGACTGCTCCTCCTCGTCCACTCTACAGACCGGATCTCGCATCTTCCGACTTCCACCCCTTTCGCCCAATGAAGAATGCATCCCACGGGAAGCAATATACGGATAATGGCTTGCTATTGATGTTGACACCGACGTCGATCAGTGGAGTGGTACCATGCGGGCATACTGGTACTCCCAGTAGTGTGACGTAATGTTGTCGCATTGAACGGAAATTATGCTGAAACATTGGGTTTTGTAGCGAAAGGATTTATGGTGTATTCCAATCCGGAATAAAACCAACCTGCTCTCAGAAAAAAGTGTTGCTTTGCTTATTGTCACGTCTCGTAATTTGACCTATTGAATGACTCTTCAATGACTCAACGTTTCCTATTACTGTCGTAGATTGCGTGAAATTAAGTTGCGCAAGTAAGTACAACAGGCGACATTCGTTGCAAACCGCTCATTGGATACGAATCCCGTGAGTCAACGTTAGTTATAAGGCAACTCCTTCCCTTGTCCTTCAGTTTGTCATAAGAGAGCCTGGTTCGATGTTGCTCACTACAACTTCCTCTCTTGTGCCATCCTGTTCGTCTCTGAGTAGCACTGACACCAAATGTCCCCAACTATTTCTTGGATATAATCTAACGCCTGAATTTACATGCAGTTTTTGCTCTGTACGGTTCCCTCTTCTGGCATGGGGGCCATTCTCTCATTCATACTGCCACAATGTCTCTTCTAGTTAGTATTTTCTGTATAATTATTCCCTGGACTATTCTGTGCAGAACTTCTCTTCTGTCTAATTACAGAGTAATTCCATTCCGTTTCAGTTTATTGCCGCTATTTATTTTAGTACTTGTACTGCACCGAAAATTTCTGCAGCGCACTGCAGATGTCGCCGGTATGCGTTATGCGTCTTGTTTGGAAACAAAATTGTTCTCTTCACTCAGAGTACTTGTTGTTGACAACAGCAACGCTCACTTTTCGCTCTCAAACCTACATTTTTGTTTTCACTATGGGACTGAACTGCTGTGGCCATCAGTCCCCTAGAACCTAGAACTACCTTAACCTAACTAACCTAAGGACATCACACACATCCATGCCCGAGACAGGATTCGAACCTGCGACCGTAGCGGTCTCGCGGTTCCATACTGTAGCGCCTAGAACCGCTCGGCCACGCCGGCCGGCTCAAACCTACATTCAGTACAGCTCAGTTCTGTTTTGGGATTTCTTTTCTGGTAATTTCAGTTACACGTTAGCAGTGCTACAAAGCAGTTTGCTGTTGAAGAACTGACCGATGCGTACCTCGTGTATGGTTTCACTGAATGCACTGCAAGAGCCGCACAACTGCTACCGCAGCCACGGCACTCGTATCACAGTACTTTTGCACCTTTGACCCGTGCTGAGACAGATTCCGATTCATTTATTTTACGATGATTCCTGGTCCTAATAACCAACGGCGGTCGTAGACGTGTAATAAGATCTAACATTGTCTCTGTTGTAGACCACACAAATCTGAAATGTACGATAAGCAATAATTTCCCGCCTGTTAAAAGATTCGAGCCCTGCTATCTTGTCTACTTTAGGAACACGTACTATAGCAACGGTAGCCCAACCATTACCGTGCTGTGCGCCATCATTGTTCGTAAGCGTAAAATTAAAAACACAACCGCAGAACACAGAATGACCACGCAAAATCACATGTGCACCTACACCGTTTGCGGTATTAATCACAGTTATCGACAGCTTTATACACTATCGGGCGCGATCGCCTTTTCCTCCTCTAATAACGTGGCATCTACTGTGTGAGCGGTCGAATGCTGTTGCTCGACCGGCTGCACGAAGACTAACACGCCTTCTTACCAAAATCATTCATTATATAGGAACAACTGTTGCATCCTTGAGCCCTAGGTTCTCGATGTACCTTTGTCCGGTTAGCGGCTGACGCTACAATTTTCTTTTGGTAAGATCAATCTGTAATTTTTTATTTAATATAGGTAAGGATGGGGGACAAGGAAGACTTTATTTTAATATTTGTAATAAATTATTACTTATCGTACATTACAGATTTATGAGGTCTACAACAGAGGCATGGGTAGATGTTATTACATGACTACGATGCTGTTGGTTATTAGGACCAGGAACCATCGTAAAATAAATGAATCAGAATCTGTCTCAGTATGGGTCAAAGGTGCTCTTAATTGTACCAAAATTAGAACTGTTGGTGATGTCACACATTATCATAGGAATTAAAATAAAACAAAGGAAACTACAGTATCCCATTTTAAAAAAATTGACCTTCATACCTCTGAACTGACCCCACCTAGCAACAAAAACCAACGTCATATTATGGCGCCCGTTGTCCCACGCAACTTCTATTCCACAAACTTTTCAGCTCCTATCGTACTTTCGGAGCTATTCTTAGTGGCAATAGTTAGTGACTGACCCTGTATAAACTGTGCTGGATAGTGCACTCCATCACGTTACATCATCAGTAGGCGTTAACGCTATGAACAGATGTATACCACTACAGCCGATCACTGTTTACTGGCAGAACGTAGTCGATGATCAGCTGTGCAGTCGACTTTATACGGTATGCATCCATTCGTGAGTTAACGCCGATTGCTGATGTAACAAGAAAGAGTGCACTGCGTAGCACAGTTTATGCAGGATGTGTCAGGAGGAAAGATACATGCTTTGACGCTTCATAGGATTAGTGATTCTGAACAGTAAACGTCATATGAACATGTGTCCTGTTCTTAACAGTTCCCGAGGAAACTCATGAAAACAGTGGGGAACAGGACAAATGAGTGCAGGCCATAGTAAATGAAACGTTGTGATCTAAAGATCCTTTTTAATTCTGCATATTTCCTCAAAAAAGATAGATTTTGCAACTCCTGTAAACAGCAGCTGTGTTGCTGACATGTGCTCACTCGTACGGTCCTTTACTCAAGCACACGCATGTATGTAAAATTCGAGTGAAGTTCCTCTTTTGTGTCCACTCTGCGCATGTGGACATCGCTCTTAAGGCAACCCCACAAACAATAATCTTAAGATCGTGTCGCCTTCAAGCGCAGAAATGACTTCAGAGCGACAGAGCCAAACGCCAAGGATAACTTTTCA
Organism: Schistocerca americana; assembly: GCF_021461395.2. Lineage (NCBI taxonomy): Eukaryota > Metazoa > Arthropoda > Insecta > Orthoptera > Acrididae > Schistocerca > Schistocerca americana. Next base: position 751,419,350 of record NC_060119.1, on the reverse strand, counting down.
GTGAGGTACTGTGTCACTGGCAGTGTAGAATATTCAGGAGGTTCGTGGTGCTGAAGATGCACACGAAGTCGTGTTGCAAAAGAAATATCCTCCAAGTATTCTGATAACACATTTTGAAACAAAGCGAGACACTGGACTCCAATAACACGATTACATGAAACAACTGGGCCGATGAGCTGGTCATCAATAATATCGCTCTACACGTTAAGTGAGACACATCGTTGAACATTTGTTTCCACAGTAGAGTGCAAATTTTCATCTGCCCACACATGAGAGTTGCGCGTGTTATTTATGACGTTGCAAATAAATGTTGTCCTGCCAGTGAAAGACTCCTACGTGGAACATAGCGTTCATTGACAGAATTCCTTCCATTTGGAATTGTGCGGACGTTGTATCCTCAGCTGGTGATACGGGTGCACACCTTGCTCATGTACTGTGCACATCACTCGTGTTTGTGGAATACTAAGCTGTGCAGCAATTCTTCTAGAGCTGGTAAATGAACTGCGTTCCATCATTTCAAGAATGTTCTCAGCTTCACTTAGATCTTGTAGGACGGGACGTTCAGATACAATATGTACGCTGGGAAGCGTGCCACGCTCACGCAATCAGTCAAACACCCTGTGTTAAATGCTCTGCTCACCGGGACTCTGCGATTAGGAAATTGTCGTTCATGTTCGCAAACAGAGGTTCTGGAATTCCCACCTCAAAATGCCTAGACAACGATCATGTAGCATTCCACGAGTGTGAAGACCTGTGGCATTTTCACTGCACTGACCCTTAATGTTTTGACTGTGAACGTAACAACACTGTAGTATAGTGGTGCAACCACTGTCGTACTGAGACGGAAGGTGAACAACATGTACACTTGCAGGACTGGTCATCCGACCATGCGTAAGTGAGATGCACTCTGAAATGGTCGGTAAATGCCCTTCGTAGTCTGATGTCGTTTTGGTTGTGTTAGCAAGTGAGTCATGATGAAGAGGAACACGCGACTGACGTCCCTGATTTTCAAACAGCTGCATGTTGTCTACGTTTAAGAAAAGGTCATATGTTCAGTTGAAGTTTTTGTTGAGAATCAGCAATACTATCACCCCTTAATGTATGTGTCCTTCCTCCTGACTCACTCTGTATTCTGACGATGAAAACATTACGACGTAACAGTAACAAATTCATAATTTTATCTTCTGACATCTGTGATCTTATATTCGCCTGATATGAAGTTGTAAATGTTTTTAAGAACCCAATGATGTTCTCCGTCGAATGAAACTGATTCTTAAGTAATGAATTTTATCAGCAGTTCGAGGTGGTAATCGTGACATTTTTCAAATATCTGCCAGCTGTGGGGCACCACATCCTTAAAACATACTTCGATAGTAAGAAAAGACAACTGATACAGATTGACAAAGAAATAACAATGATCAAAAAGGGAATGAAACGCGTGTGGTGGAATGATAATTGCGAACAGACATTGAAAAACCGTTTAAATGCATGAAGGGAACACCACATACACCAGAAAGAAGACGATATGGACATATATCAAACCCAGCGAGCTCAAACAGCAACACGAACTCTCAGTGAGCAGGGGTAGTTCGAAAATGAAGTATTGGGCAAAACAGAACAAAACTATAACGAGTCTAGCAAATATTACAGAAATTTTGAAAAGAAGATACAAGGATGTAAAATACCTATCCTTTTATTTTCAAACGGAAGACAGAACTTTACCAAAGTCAAACGAAGAAAACTGTGAAACCCTTGCAGATACTTTAAAAACTTTTAAAGTGTGAAACATTAACTAAAGAATCAGGAATAACAAACCAAGGGAGCAAAATGGGCCGTTTCCTCCCTCATATTGCAGTGAGTAGAAAACAGCAAGGTCGCTGGAGAACACTCCAAAATACCAGAATTATGGAAGCAATAAACCATAAAAACATAGGAAATAGAGGGGTATTACTAGGTGACTGGTAGTTACGTTTCACTCATCCTTTTCATATAAAAGGAAACACTGGGGAAGTGAGTAACTGTCGGGACAACTCACTGCTTCATGTGACAAACAACATACTGTCATTATCGACCTCAAAATTCCTAGAGCAATAAGTTGGGCATAAACTGGGTGAATACCAAGGATTCCCATGAGGTCGGTCGACAACACAGAAAGAAGTGAATCTGAAAACACTAATAGTATATTACGAGGGGACATCAGAAAGTAGGTTACACGTTGTTGTGCCAGGCGAAGTAACTTTAACTGAATGCTGTAATATACTTCAAAGTGATGCAGACGCATGAGACTGTTTTTCAGCATGGTCACCAGGTCTTTGTAAACAAGTAAAAAAGTTCTACCTAACGTTCAATTCCTTGACAATATAAATCTACTCCTTGGTCACTGAGTTACTCTAGAACCCTTGTGTGAGCGTCCTCTTCTTCTACAGCTATTCTTTTGCATTACCGCAAAGATGGAAGTCGCTAGGTGGAAGATCTCGACTTCACGATCACCATCACCCAGTTCGTGAGGCGTAGGTCAAATTGTTGGCGCCATTTCACTACGGCTGGACCCGGCGTTACATTTGGTCGATATGTCACCACAATTTCACTGTGAATGTGTTAATAATTTAGACGTGTTGCCTACAAGAATTATGCTGTGCTGCATACTTCTACATCGGAGAACTTGCGTCAAAAGACTTGCACCCAGCAACGACCCCACCACAAGACAGATAGATAGACAGATAGATAGAGAGAGAGAGAGAGATAGAGAGAGAGAGAGAGAGAGGATGATGATGATGATGATGATTGGTTCGCAGAGCGCTCAACTGCGCAGTCGTCAGAGCCTGTACAAAGTCACAATTTTTTCACAGTCCATTTGTTACGCAGTCCAATCTAGCCACTGTCACGAGTGATGACAATGATGAGGACAACACAAATACCCAGTCCGCGGGCAGAGAATATCCCTAACCCGACCGGGAATCGAACCTGGGACCCCGTGATCCAGAGAGAGAGAGAGAGAGAGGGGGGGGGGGATTGCCTGCCATTTTACTCCGACCCTATGATACGCCTGTTACCCATTCGGTGCAAGAGTGTGTGTGTGCAGAAAACCCGGTACAGATACCCCCTTCGCAGAATACACCCCCCCCCCCCCCGCCCCCCTTGACGCCCAACTGTCTAAGCGTAGGCCGACAGGTGTAACTTATTGTCTGAAGTTCCTACGACAATGTGCCGACAGGAAGGTTCAAATGGTTCAAATGGCTCTGAGCACTATGGGACTCAACATCTTAGGTCAGAAGTCCCCTAGAACTTAGAACTACTTAAACCTAACTAACCTAAGGACATCACACACACCCATGCCCGAGGCAGGATTCGAACCTGCGACCGTAGCAGTCCCGCGGTTCCGGACTGCAGCGCCAGAACCGCACGGCCACCGCGGCCGGCCCGACAGGAAGGCCAGCCCAGTCAAGACGCATATGAAATAATGACATTTATTACCAGTGGGCACATATTTAAATCGGTGAGGAAAATTGAAAATTGGTGCTGGACTGGGAATCGAACCTGGGTCTCATGCTTACGAGGCAGATGCGCTGACAACTATGCCATTCGGATGCAATGGTCATCGCCACTGCACAGGCTAACTTTAGCACGTCTCGCTTCAGACTCGAATTCTCACCTTATCTAGACACTAGTGGTGTAGTGCCCATTGCATAATATCCTCGTTGCTTGGGTCATGTCGCCGATTTCCGTAAGAGTTCGAGCGTGGTGTGCATCCGCACTGAAATGATCAATTGGTCACCCTAACCTTAATTATATGTGTGGTGTCTGTTCATTGGGACATGCTAATATAATTAATTCATTTGTGTCTTGGCCCATAGTGGCTGCAGGATCGAAAATGGCACCTGAAAATTTAATTTACTGGAAGATCTAACAGAACAAACTGCCGGCAAATATCTCTTGAGGGGAAAGAAAACACAAGCAATGACAAATATTAAGTCAAACACTAGATAAGCGACAGTAAAAGAACCCGTGAATCTTTTTAAAGTCTCGTCGAATGAATTTCAACCAGTGGACCATATAAAGGAACCTTGAAAGAAAGCGCCAAGGGAAAAGAAACAACACTCCAATTGCACCACAGGCTGTAGTGAAGCGCCATATAGGCTATTAAACTGCAGAGTGACAACCCCACCATTCTGAAAAATAAACATGATTAGTACTGGGAAAAACAGAAAGTTACAGTTTCTCATGCAATTAATTGCACTTCCAGCCATACCGCAAATATGAATACTGTAACGCAGACCCAACTCTAGGCTAAACTTCAGGAAACCTTAACAAATCCACGTACCACACTCCATAAGATAATTATTATATACAGAAGAATATGCACTAGAACAAAACTCACTCAGATCAAGCCTCAACATTTAACAGGCATATCAATAACAAAATTTAAAATTACACATCATTAAATTATTATCATCAGCTTCTCCAATTGCTTTCTTAAACCTCATGGCAACTTGATAGATATTAGGTAATTTATGAGACTGAGGTACTAATTAATCGAGATACTTCTTAAAACATAATATATAAATTTTTTAGAAGACATTCTCTGGCCACTACTGTTGTCCAGAATATTAAGACAGTTAAATACAACAGGCACACAACGCATACCAAACATTGATAGGAAAAAGGGCCTTTCCATAAATACAAAAATTCATCATTCCAATGCTGCCATAAAAACAAGGTGTCTATAAATATCGGTGTACATTATGCTCTCCATGAGCAGTTTACTAGGGCAATTGGAAAGAAAAGAGAAGAAGATCTTTTACAATACACTTGATACAGCTATAAATACAATACTGTATATACATGAATAAAATTAAATGAAGAAAACTCTTCCGAAATGGGAAAAATTACGGAGATAATGTGCAAATGCAGAGCTCGGTTTTATGCATCTAAGGCTAATGAATGACTCCCTATTGATCAAACACATCTTAAAACTGAAAACATGGACGACGTGGTACATGACACGCAAAACGAAGACGTATTCAGAACAGCAGCACTGTCGTTTGGGACTTTCCGAGATGAGAAATGAACAACTGGCACCAAATGGTCGCATTATCGCTAGATGTAGTGCATGCATGAAAAACACTTTGCTTAAAAGGATAAAAGAAAAACTGTGATCGACGTTGGTAACATAGTGGTCCTTAGATGACTAGCGAAATAAAGAAAATAATAAAGTATCCTCTGAAAAATAACACATCTAATGTTTGGCCCTGGTCCCAAAATATTCGGAAAATTTCTCTGAAGTACCACAGAACTTTCGTCGGTAGCTTCGGGCTTCCCCTGTATATCGAAATCATTCATGTGACTTCACTAGTAGATGAATAGCAGGTAAAGAATCTTACGTAACATGGAGATGCCATAAACTTAATTGTAACCTGACACCACAGTTCTGTTCAGTGGAACATAATGCTATTACATCATGTGAATATTTGGAATTACAAAGCCAAAACACTTATGACTTTTAACGAAATCTAATACAAAATCATTGTACAATATGCAACATGTTTCTACTATTCAATGGCCTCTATAGTTGCTGGTACTGAGTTAGTGCAGTAGTTCACAAACTTGTACAATGAGTCTCCCGTACATTTGCAGCCGTAACAGCCCACTTCATACATTTCGACACATACACCATTATTCAGTTATTTGACAAATATAGTAAACATATCCATGGGAAAGAAATAATTAGAAGGGCATTTAGACACTTTACCGCAAGTCTGATTTAAGGACTGTTCCCAATCAATAATGAATAATTGCTATAAATGAAAGCGATTTTAGTGCACAATATCTTCCTGTACTGTATGTAGCTGGACGAGGAAACTGTCAAACGAGATCCCATTGTTCCCAAAGGAACGAACCACGATCTCTCTTGGAAACCACCTTTCTACTCACGCTCATTTCAACAAGTCATGAAGCTCATACCTTGCCTCAAGAGAAACACAACAATATTTTAGAAAAATAACGACTGCGGCTAGAAAAATCATACCATATTGACAAAGTGCTGATGATCTTCTGTAAAATCACGTATTATCTAATTGAAATATGAAACAAAAGTGCTTGAAAAGGCTGTAGTTATTCTGAATGGTGCTGTTGTAGCAGATTAATCAGCCATATTACTGCGCTACAATAACTTTATTCTCTTTCAAAAAATTTACAACTGTCAAAGCAGAACGAACAAAGAATAATCTACGCTCCAAGGAGCAAACATAATGTAAAAGCGTTCTCTGTCCGAAAATACATCACTTTGCAAGTTACTTTTTAAGTGACGATTTCCACGCAGGGCACCCTCCTCTACACCTCCCCCGCCCCCTCCCCCCCCGTACCACGCTGCACCTTCACTCCTGCGTTAGATCGGAGCTCCTGGAAGGTGCTCTGATGTGAATTGTTGGAGTCTTTAGTGTCACCTCTTGGGCTTTCTGGAGCAGCGGTAGTTGCGTTACTTCTGTTCGCTCCTCTTCTTCCGCAACTTGTTTGCATGGTAGGTGCTGGTTCTGTCTGTCCTCTTGAACAATTTCGTCGTCTGACGTCAGGGTATAATCAGATTTCAGTTAGATGGATACTGTCTGCTGCTTCCCGTTACACTGTATACGCATGGTATGTTTGTCCCGTCGTAACACTTTGTACAGCCCAGTGTATGGTGGTTGCAAAGTAAGACGTACCGGATCGGCCCTTAATATTAGGTTACGTGCGAGCATTTTCTCAAGTTCTTCTGTGCCTTTCACTTGTTGAAGCAAGTAATTGTGAGAGGATTGTGACTTCCGGTTCGGGGCCTGTGGAAAAAAAAACCTCCGACGGTAGCGATAACAGATGTCCATACACCATCCGCTGTGGAGTTACCAGGGTCTAGTTTGCACGCGTTTCGGAGGCTCATCAAAACCAGTCACAGAGTGGAGGTCCAGCTGATGTCATGGCACATGAGCGCAGCCTGCAACGTTCTGTGCCATCGCTCCACCTTCCGCTTACTTGATGAATGGTAACTGCTGGTCAGGTTGTGCCGAAAAGAGCAGAGTGGACAGCTCAAGGAACAGGACTGAGTCAAACTGCTATCCTTGATCCATAACGACATGCGACGGGCAGCCGAACAGCGCTATCCACGTTGACAAAAAGCTTCTCGATAACGCTTCGGCTGATATACCTGCAGTGTGAGCTGTCTCGGTACATCGAGTACGCCTGTTGAAGGCAGTCAGCAAGTAGCGAAAACCTTTACAGGGGAATGGGAGTGGGGTGGGGGGGGGGAGGGTGGATGGGTGGGGGGGGGGAGCGAGTGATCCCTTCGATGTGGATCAAAACAAAATGTCCAGACACTCTGTGACCAAAATGGTACTGAAACAGAGGATGACAGACTAAAGGCCGAAATACTGAATGTCTTTTTCCAAAGCTGTTTCACAGAGGAAGACTGCACTGTAGTTCCTTCTCTAGACTGCCGCACAGATGACAAAATGGTAGATACCGAAATAGACGACAGAGGGATAGAGAAACAATTAAAATCGCTCAAAAGAGGAAAGGCCGCTGGACCTGATGGGATACCAGTTCGATTTTACACAGAGTACGCGAAGGAACTTGCCCCCCTTCTTGCAGCGGTGTACCGTAGGTCTCTAGAAGAGCGTAGCGTTCAAAAGGATTGGAAAAGGGCACAGGTCATCCCCGTTTTCAAGAAGGGACGTCGAACAGATGTGCAGAACTATAGACCTATATCTCAACTTCTATCAGTTGTAGAATTTTGGAACACGTATTATGTTCGAGTATAATGACTTTTCTGGAGACTAGAAATCTACTCTGTAGGAATCAGCATGGGTTTCGAAAAAGACGGTCGTGTGAAACCCAGCTCGCGCTATTCGTCCACGAGACTCAGAGGGCCATAGACACGGGTTCACAGGTAGATGCCGTGTTTCTTGAATTCCGCAAGGCGTTCGATACAGTTCCCCACAGTCGTTTAATGAACAAAGTAAGAGCATATCGACTATCAGACCAATTGTGTGAATGGATTGAAGAGTTCCTATATAATAGAACGCAGCATGTCATTCTCAATGGAGAGAAGTCTTCCGAAGTAAGAGTGATTTCAGGTGTGCCGCAGGGGAGTGTCATAGGACCGTTGCTATTCACAATATACATAAATGACCTTGTGGATGACATCGGAAGTTCACTGAGGCTTTTCGCAGATGATGCTGTAGTATATAGAGAGGTTGTAACAATGGAAAATTGTACTGAAATGCAGGAGGATCTGCAGCGAATTGACGCATGGTGCAGGGAATGGCAATTGAATCTCAGTGTAGACAAGTGTAATGCGCTGCGAATACATAGAAAGATAGATCCCTTATCATTTAGCTACAAAATATCAGGTCAGCAACTGGAAGAAGTTAATTCCACAAATTATCTGGGAGTACGCATTAGGAGTGATTTAAAATGGAATGATCATTTAAAGTTGATCGTTGGTAAAGCAGATGCCAGATTGAGATTCATTGGAAGAATCCTAAGGAAATGCAATCCGAAAACAAAGGAAGTAGGTTACAGTACGCTTTCTCGCCCACTGCTTGAATACTGCTCGGCAGTGTGGATCCGTACCAGATAGGGTTGATAGAAGAGATAGAGAAGATCCAACGGAGAGCAGCGCGCTTCGTTGCAGGATCATTTAGTAATCGCGAAAGCGTTACGGAGATGATAAACTCCAGTGGAAGACTCTGCAGGAGAGACGCTCTGTAGCTCGGTACGTGCTTTTGTTAAAGTTTCGAGAACATACCTTCACCGCAGAGTCAAGCAGCATATTGCTCTCTCCTACGTATATCTCGCGAAGAGACCATGAGGATAAAATCAGAGAGATTAGAACCCACACAGAAGCATACCGACAATCCTTCTTTCCACGAAGAATACGAGACTGGAATAGAAGGGAGAATCGATAGAGGTACTCAAGGTACCCGCCGCCACACACCGTCAGGTGGCTTGCGGAGAATGGATGTAGATGTAGATGTAGATGTAGATGTAGATGTGTAAGTTGACAATCGGTCTGACGTCTTTGGAAACGTTTTATGGATATGTTTGTCCACTTTGTATTCCTAGCAGTATTCTACACTCTCCCTCGTGCACCTGCGGGAGTCCATCTTAATGTTGGACCATATGGATGTACCATCATCAGTTTTACGCTTGTGTTCGTGCCAGGATTAGCCAAGTTATGCACACTATCAGACACCATATGGCGCATTCCATTAGGCATTAAGGGACTGGGTTTGGCTTCGGACACATCACACCAGATCATAACTTTTGCCCTGTTGGACATGTGTGCTTAGTCTGTAGACCCGCAGAGCGGTTTCGCAATTAGTCCAGTATTAGAATGGAGAACAGCTGCCAACATGAGTAACGTAGAAGTAAAGATTCTCGGAGTGGTGAAGCAACTCAAATCACTCAATAAAAGCAAGTCTTCTGGTGCAGACGGTACACCAATTAGGTTCCTTTCGGAATATGCTGATGCATTAGCTCCATACTTAAAAATCATATACAACCGTACGCTCGACGAAAGATCCGTGCCCAAAGACTGGAAAATAGCACAGGTCACACCAATATTCAAGAAAGTTAGAAGGAGTAATCCACTAAATTACAGGCCCATATCGCTAACGTTGATATGCAGCAGGATTTTGGAACATTTATTGTGTTCAAACATTATGAATTACCTCGAAGAAAACTATCTGTTGACACACACTCAACATGGGTTTATAAAACATCGTTCCTATGAAACACAACTAGCTCTTTATTCTCATGAAGTGTTGAGTGCTATCGACAAGGGATTCCAGATCGATTCCGTATATCTGGATTTCCAGAAGTCTTTTGACACTGTACCACACAAGCGGCTTGTATTGAAATTGCGTGCTTATGGAATATCGTCTCAGTTATGTAACTGGATTTGTGATTTCCTCTCAGAGAGGTCAGAGTTCGTAGTAAATGACGAAAAGCCATCGAGTAAAATAGTTCAAATGGCTCTAAGCGCTATGGGACTTAACATCTGAGGTCATCAGTCCACTAGACTTAGAACTACTTAAACCTAACTAACCTAAGGACAGCACACACATCCATGTCCGAGGCAGGATTCGAACCTGTTACCGTAGCAGCAGCCCGGTTCCGCGCTGATGCGCCTAGAACCGCTGGGCCACAGCGGCCGGCCATCGAGTAAAACAAAAGTGATTTCTGGCGTCCCCCAGGGTAGTGTTATAGGCCCTCTGCTGTTCCTTATCTACATAAACGATTTGGGAGACAATCTGAGCAGCTGTTTTAGGTTTTTTGCATATGACACTGTCGTTTATCGACTAATAAAGTCATCAGATCAAAACAAATTGCAAAAATATTTAGAAAAGATATCTGAATGAGCTGAAAATTGGAAGTTGACCCTAAATAACGAAAAGTGTGAGGTCATCCACATAAGTGCTAAAAGGAATCCGTTCGGTTACACGATAAATCAGTCTAATCTAAAAGCCGTAAATTCAACTAAATACCTAGGTATTTCAATTACGAGCAACATAAATTGGAAGGAACACATAGAAAATGTTGTGGGGAAGGCTAACCAAAGACTGCGTTATTGGTAGGACACTTGTAAAATGTAACATATCTACTAAGGAGACTGTCTACACTACGCTTGCCCTTCCTCATTTAGAATACTGCTGCGCGGTGTGGGATACTCACCAGATAGGACTGACGGCGTACATCGAAAAAGTTCAAAGAAGTGCAGCACGTTTTGTATTATCGCGAAATATGGGAGAGAGTGTCACAGAAATAATACAGGATTATGGCTGGACATCATTAAAAGAAAGGCTTTTTTTCGTTGCGACGGAATCTTCTCAAGAAATTTCAATCACTAAATTTCTCCTCCGAATGCGAAAATATTTTGTTGACACCGACCTACATAGCGAGAAACGATCACCACGATAAACTAAGGGAAATCAGAGCTCGTACGGAAAGATATAGGTGTTTGTTCTTTCATCGCACTATACGAGATTGGAATAATAGAGAATTGTGAAAGAGGTTCGATGAACCCTCTGCCAGGCACTTAAATGTGGTTTGCATAGTATTCATGTAGATGTAGATGTAGAATTGGCCTTCAGTTGCCCGAGCCTTGACGATTTGTAATCCACAGTGTGTGCGGCAACTCCAGTACGGTAAAAAAAAGTCGGACACTACGTTACCGGCTCCTCTAATGTGCCCCAAATCTGTCGTGAATCTGCTAATAACATCTATTTGAAGAGATTTCTTGGGCAGCAGCTGTCTTTGCTTTTACTAAAAGCGAAAGTGTCCGCCCACGGTAGCTGAGTGGTCAGCGCGAGGTTCGAGTCCCGGCTGGGTCGGAGATTTTCTACGCTCAGGCACTGAGTGTTGTGTTGTCCTTATCACTCTCATGTCATCCCCATCGACACGCAAGTCGCCGTAGTGGCGTCAACTCGAAAGGCTTGCACCAGGCGAACGTGTACCTGACGGGAGGTCATAGTCACACGGCATTTCCATTTCCAAAAGCGAAAGTTATCGCTTTGTTGTCCATATCTACAATGAACGAGTTGGCTTCCCGATATGGTAGAAAGTGCCGTATCGCTCCATGGGCGCTGCATCTGACCTGCTCCTCTAAGAGCTTACGCAAGGAAAACTATACTTAAATTTGAATAAGGTTCAAATGGCTCTGAGTACTATGAGACTTAACATCTGAGGTCATCAGTCCCATAGAACTTAGACTACTTGAACGGAACTAACCTAAGGACATCACACACATCCATGCCCGGGGCAGGATTCAAACCTGCGACAGTAGCGGTCGCGCGGTTCCAGACTGAAGCGCCTCGAACTGCCCGGCCACTGCAAAATTTAATATAAACAGTCACAACCGCAATAAACTTTTTTATGCAAGGTCACCGGTTTCGGTCTGTTTTAGACCAACTTCAGTCTCACACCATAATGGTAGATGGTGGCTGTGGACGGAGCGGACGCTACACGTCCACGGACGCTAACTACTCATGGGAGCAAACCATCCGGTAACCTCATATAAAATGTTTGGTTTGTTTATATTCAATTTTAAATAATAAACAGCTGTACTCCGGAGGGACAGGTTGTCAAAAATTACTGACAACCCTACTGGTTGCCTCTGCTGTTACACCAAATGATGGGGCGCTGCTGCAATTGCCTGCTAGATGGCGTCTACCAGTAATATTAGCGGCGCATCGTCAACAGGATGGGATGAAAGAAATACATTTTCAAAGCTGGCCTCTGCATGGCCAAAAACCTGTTGCACTTCCGACCCTCATGGCAACGGTCGCCGTCCTATGGTACGTCTACCGGCCAGCGGTGCTGTCAGTGGCTCTCGTACATTGGCTACGCTCGCAACGTGTCAACGATTGACGATAATCCGTTGGTCGAGGCATGTCCTTATGACATCAGCCGCGTCTTTTAGAAGGCAAATGCTGGCCTCTGAGTGGCCAAGAAAAGTTACATGTTTCTGCTGCAGATTACTTTTTGCCTTGTTGATCACGAAACTATACTTGCCGATACGTTTGAATACAGTCTTGAGGTGTTCCTAGGGTGCCAATGGATTAATGGACAATACCACTGTATTGTTTAAGCATGCACAGCAGAAATCTAGCTTTCAGAGGACTTCATTGATGAAACGCTGTACGTTTGTGTCGAGTTCTTCAATTCGAATGATATACACACACCAGAAAAAATTTTGCATTACCTCGGTTCCAAAAATTCCGGACCCTATGCAGAAAATTGGAATAGAGATCGACATAAACATCATTTCTGCCTTTTTTCATTGCTCATGAAAATCGCACATTGCATATTGTACCACCATACAGCGAGACTTTCAGAGTTAGTGGACAAGATTGCTGTACACACCGGTACCTCTAATACCCAGTAGCACGTCCTCTTGCATTGATCCATGCCTGTATTCGTCGTGGCATACTATCCACTAGTTTATCAAGGAACTGTTGGTCCAGATTGTCCCACTCCTCAACGGCGATTCGGCGTAGATGCCTCAGAGCGATTGGTGGGTCACGTCGTCCATACAAAGCCCTTTTCAATCTATCCCAGGAATGTTCGATAGGGTTCATGTCTGGAGAACATGCTGATCACTCAAGTCGAGCGAGTCGTTATCCTGAAGGAAGTCATTCACAAGACGTCCACGGTGGGGCCGCGAATTGTCGTCCATGAAGACGAATAACTCGCCAGTATGATGCTGATATGGTTGCACTATCGGTCGGAGGATGGCATTCACGTATGGTACAGCCGTTAAGCCGCCTTCCGTGACCACCAGCGGCCTACGTCGGCCCCACATAATGCCACCCCAAAACAGCAGGTAACTTGCACCTTGCTGCACTCGCTGAACAGTTTGTCTAAGGCGTCCAGCCTGACCGGGTTGCCTCCAAACACGTCTCCGACGATTGTCTGATTGAAGGCATATGCGACACTCATCGATGAAGAGAACGTGATACCAATCCTGAGCGGTCCATTCGGTATGTTGTTGGACCCATCTGCACCGCCCTGCATGGTGTCGTGGTTGCAAAGATGGACTTCGCCATGGACATCGGGAGTGAAGTTGTGCATCATTCAGCCTATTGCGCACAGTCTGAGTTGTAACACGAGGTCCTGTGGCTGCACGAAAAGCATTATTCAACATGGTGGCGTTGCTGTCAGGGTTCCTCCGATCCATAATCTGTAGGTAGCGGTCATCCATTGCAGTAGTGGACCTTGGGCAGCCTGAGCGAGGCATATCATCGACAGCTCCTGTCTCTCTGTATCTCCTCCATGTCTGAACAACATCGCTTTGGTTCAATCCAAGACGCCCGAACACTTCCCTTTTTGAGAGCCCTTCCTCGCACCAATTAACTATGCGGACGCAATTTGAATCGTGGTATTGACCGTCTAGTCATGGTTGAATTACAGACAACAGGAGCCTTGTACCTTCTTCCTGGCGGAATGACTGGAACTGATCGGCTGTCGGACCCCTTCCATGTAATAGACGCTGCTCATGGAAGGTTGTTTACATCTTTGGGCGTGCTTAGCGACATCTCTGAAAAGTCAAAGCGACTGTGTCTGTGATACAGCATCTACAGTGAAGTCTATCTTCAGGAGTTTTGGGAACCGGGGTGATGCCAAGCTTTTTTTGATGTTTCTTGAATGAGATTTTCACTCTGCAGCAGAGTGTGCGCTGATATGAAACTTCCTAGGAGATTAAAACTGTGTGCCGGACCGAGACTCGAACTTGGGACCTTTGCCTTTCACGGGCAAGTGCTCCACCATCTGAGCTACCCAAGGACGACTCACGCCCCGTCCTCACAGCTTTACTTCTACTTTTTTTGATGTGTGTATTCGAATAACATGAATGTAGTTATTACAGAGGTCTTCAGCATACCCTCTTCTGCCACCTGTATTTGATTGTAAGCCTTTTATAATATATCACTCTGAAGGTTATAGCTCCCACTAGGACGTTCATGAAATATCTAATATTTGGCAGTGAATATCGGTCAGGAAATGGTCTGCATTACCTTGCGGTTATACCCACTGGGCATCCAGGTGCCGTTATCCTGATTGATAAAACGCAACAATAACGCCCACGGTTATTGAACTGCGCACAACCCATGCTTGCGGCATATTCTCGGATTCCACCTTTGCCGTGGCAAAATGGTAGGGCAATAACCTCCGTGACTGCTGCGACACCAGTTGGACGGTTACATTCTTAATGTAGTGGACCGTGTTATTCACCGCACTCTTACCTCGACTCGCGCTGCTGTGGTCCTCTACCTGTTTATATGATGAGGGGCAAGCTCTTGGTGCTCATGACATTTCCGCCCATTTTACTCTGCTCTGCACTGAGGTCAAGAGTGAGGCACCTAATACAGGTTCCGCCACATCCAATAGCACAAAGTTCCACCGGAACTTTCTATCAAACTCCACATGGACTCTTCAGAAGTTGCTATGAACCAACTGTTGGCCATTGTGAGGTTGGTTTATCTGGTACTGTAGTGCCTGTGTTGTCGAGAAGAACGATGCAACGTTTCTTCAAACATGCATGTATGTCCGAAGGAACAGGCAATGAGGCGACCACAGCCTTTATGAAATGCATGAAACGTATTCGCAGTTGAGAAGACGAACGACCATCAGCTGTATAAGGGCATGACGACAGTGAAGGTTTGTGCCAGGCTGGGACTCGAACCCGGATTTCCCGCTATACACGAGCGGCCGCCTTAACCGCTTTGGCTATCCCTGCACAGCTGGTGGCCAGACTCAAACTTCCGTATATCGTCGCTCTTGCGGAGCATCCCGCGCTCGTACACACATTGTGTACTTGCCATACAGGGGAGAACATTTTAAATGGGAGTCGCTGCCTGGTATCGGTGGATAAATACGATGCAATATTCCTTCGGACATACATGCGTGTCATTTGGAAGTTTGTCCACCCCTGGTAGCTGAGTGGTCAGCGCGACGGAATGTCATACCTAGCGGGCCGGGTTCGATTCCTGGCTGGGTCAGCCGGCCAGAGTGGCCGAGCGGTTCTAGACGCTACAGTCTGGAACCGCGCGACCGCTAATGTCGCAGGTTCGAATCCTGCCTCGGGCATGGATGTGTGTGATGTCCTTAGGTTAGTTAGGTTTAAGTAGTTCTACGTTCGAAGGGACTGATGACCTCAGATGTTAAGTGCCATAGTGCTCAGAGCCATTTGAACCATTTGAACCGGCTGGGTCGGAGATTTTCTCCGCTCAGGGACTGGGTGTTGTCCTTATCATCATCATTTCATCCCTATCGACCTGTAGGTCGCCGAAGTGGCGTCAACTCGAAAGACTTGCACCAGGTGAACGGTATACCCGACGGGAGGCCCTAGCCACACGGCATTTCCATTATATGGAAGTAAAGGTCTGGCCGTGAGCCGTGCAGTGATAGCGTAGGCCGGTGTGCAGCGATAGCGTTGGCGGGATAAGGCGACCGGTCGCGTAAAATGGGAAATATGAGTTCGAGTTCTGGGCCAGCACGAATTTTCACTTTCGCCATTCTCTTACACATCCAATGGCTGCTTGTATTCGCCAGTGGTTATAAATTTTATCTGATGCCATTGTACTCGTTTGATGAATAGCCTGCAACGTGATAACATCTGATCTGATGTAGACCAAAACAACGGCTTGTCCTACGATCTCTCACTTACAGCCTCTGTGCCCAGGTAGCAAGTTATGTTGGTTACTCTGCCACTTGGTGGTCGTGGCATTCTCGACTTTCTCGCTGTGGCGTTTCCATTGGTTCCCGCGACCCGCCGCTCCTATTGCTGGCCTCCAATGCCTTTTAGGCACTTACACAGGAACGCACATTTTGTGGTCCCTTCGCCGAAACGTCGGTGGCACCAACAAATTGATAACCAACAAATTGATAATTGTGCCTTCTTATGAAACAGTTTATCTCTGTTCTTACTGTCTTCCTTGAGTATAGTCTTCTTACCTCGTACCAACTTATCTCTTTCAGCAGTGCATCTACCTGCTCTTTCAGGCAGCATAATTGCTTAACGATGTCTTTTTGTTGTTCTTTCCCGATTGCTGTGGTCTCTTGAGAGTCGCCTTCTCTGGTCGTTTCCGTCATAGTCGACGTGGCCGCTAGGTTCCTTCTCTAAATACTTCCTGTCTGCTACTGAAATCAACGACGTGACGTCGGTTTCTTCATATGCGATCACAGCCGCTTTGACCGTTACTTGGAGCTGGGAAGTCCATACCTGCTGCTACGTTACGCCTGACGACCCTACTCATTCTTCTTCACTTACAATTATTTGTAAGTGACGCCAGACTTCTGTCCCCCATTTGCTCAATGCGTAGCACTAGGTGCAACTGTTGTTCCACCGGTTTGAACGGACGGCTCATTAGAGTTTTGCTCACATGGAAATATTGTCGGTCTGGCGGCGGCTTCAATATGACCTCGGATGCCATTGTTGCCACTCTAGCGACTAGACGATTGACCATCACCGCCAATTTCTTGCGCTCATCGGTCACGCCGTTCCGCACGAACGCCAGATCTAGCAAGGCAAACCATATTTCTGGTTTAGATGGTAAGAACTATAGGACTTTTACCTTCGTCCGTGGCTTGACTGTTGGTGTATACTCCTCGGATCCTTCATTCATCGAATTTCTGTTTTCTCACATTAATCGCGGAACCGACTCTCTATTACCTGCGTGTTTAACTCCGCTTGTAGTTATTCTGTTTGCTTCTGTAATTGTTCTGCGTCTGAAGCAGTTGCGTTTCTATTTGACTCCTCTTCGCATCTTGATACGATGATACTTCATTAGTTTGTACAGTTTCTTCCACTCGCGTTCCTTTGTCTTGTTTGCGGGGTCATCAGTTGATACCTATCTTGGATGATGCTATATGTAGCAAATTAATCAGGCACGTTACTGCGCTACAGTAACAATATTCTCTCTCCAATCATTTCTAACTGTGAAAGCTGAACAAATAAAGAAGAATTTCCGCTAGCAGGAGTAAATACAAAATAAAAATGCCTGTTTCCCAAAACACACAAAAATCCTTTTGTAAGTTACTTTTCTGGTGGCAGTTTTCACAAGGCTTCTGATAAACATGACCAGAGGAAACTTAATTGAAAATTGTTGCTAAATCGATGCTTATTTCTGTTTCTTCGTTTAATCCACTTTATTTCGTGGGTCCGTTATTTCGGCAATGGAGGGTCCACCACAGAGTACGTTAAGTGGCGCATTGTTGTCAGGTACACACATCTGAAGATATTGGCTCAGTATACAACAGATAATACCTCCAAATGATTCAGATATCTAACTTCTAAAAAATGCTCCACATTTCAGGTAGGAGCACTTATTTGTTGCTTGAATTTCCACAGCACTGTTGGATGTATCTCTATCACATGACTTTATAAACTTCAACTACTATGTTTGTTCAGAGGACTTCTTTAGTTGAAGGCAGCTTATTCCGCATTTATTTGCTTCGGCCGTTTGATCATGACGTTCTCCTTGGGTTTAAAAGCTTTTCTTACATTCTGCTAACCCCCTTCTTCATGTGTAACTCTTGTTCTTGTTCATGCTAGGCTTTCTGTTATTTACAGTTGTCGCCTTCACGCTGAAACCAATTCTTTCTACAGTCTTTTACATATTTCATTGAATGGTTTTTCCAAGTTTTCTATTTTCCAGAACGGCGATGTCATTTTAGCATCAGTAACTGTTTTACTGCACTTTCGTTTCCGTTCAATAATTTTATCGTACTTTCTTTATAGCTTCTTATAACCAAGATATTTTGACTTCTTTTGTCGTAAGGCTCTATTTTTTTATTCATTTTATCTTTACTCCCACGCCGAGGATAGCTGTACAGGTTTAAAAGAACATATGATCACACTTACTGGAACTCCGAAGAAAACCAGGCGCTGCAATTCCATACGACGAGCGCTTTCCATTCTGTCGCCATTACTATCAAAGAACAATTTTTCCCACTTTTCTGTCTAGTACGACTGCTAGTTATTCCATTTACCGTTCCACTTCCAAATGGAGCCAGGGAACGAGCTCTGTTATCTTGAGTTCGCAGTCCTTACGCCTGATGTGCGTTGATAGTAGTAGAACCGCTCTTCCACAACGGAGATACCGTTTTATAATCTTTCTCGATACTGTTTTGCCAGAAGAACATGTTATTTCCTCCAGGGATTCCCACTTGAGTTCACGGAGTATTTCCGTGGTACTCGCTTGTTGATCGCACCCACCGGGAACGTAGCAGCACGTCTCTGAATCGTTCCGATGTCTTCCTTCACTCCGACCAGGTGGGAATCACTGACACTCGAGCGGTATTCAGCAATGAGTCAGTGAAGTGTTCTGTTTCCGACAGCCTTTACAGATGACCTACAATTTCCTAGATGCTCCCAATAGATCGAAGTACACCATTCGTCATTGCTACAACCGACCTTAGCCGCTCGTTCCGTTTCAAGTCGTTTTGCAAGCAGCACTCCAGTAAAACGGTATTCGAACATTATAGGACTGTTTTTCCCACCGACCTAAATTAAATTACATTTTTTCCACATGTAGAAGAAGCTGTTGTTCATCACTCTTCCTTCTTTCGTTGCTCATGAAGGGAAAATTTATTCTCAAAAGGGGGAACTTTCAAACCTGTTTCAGATTTACTTTCTGTCCTTCACAGAATAAGTAAAATGCGCAAGATTTCAGTTTTGTGTAACTCACAAATTGAAAAACTAGAGCTTTCTGCAGACGTGGCATGTTTGCGGTCCAGCCGGCCGGTGTGGCCGTGCGGTTCTAAGCGCTTCAGTTTGGAACCGCGTGACCGCTACGGTCGCAAGTTCGAATCCTGCCTCGGGCATGGATGTGTGTGATGTCCTTAGGTTAGTTAGGTTTAAGTAGTTCTAAGTTCTAGGCGACTGATGACCTCAGTAGTTAAGTCCCATAGTGCTCAGAGCTATTTGAACCATTTTTTTGTTTGCGGTCCGAGATGTGGGGTACCACGGCAGTAGGAAACTGCACACGTCGAGTAAAGCTGCATGCGAATTCCGCTCTGGGTTTCCTGACATAGTTTTTTTCTTTGCATTGCTAATCTCCTCCCAGTACATAGATTAAACATCTCACGTCCAACGCGTCCCTTTGCTTCAAACTACGTTCGTATTCTGTCATTGATTTCGCCGTAGACTGTGTATCAAATTTTAGGGAAAAAAATATTTTCCTTTGCTTGTCAGAGAAGACCTCATCTTTCAAATTCTTCTCCTATCAGATTCCGCCTTCGAGAACTTGTTCTATATTATTTTCTCAGATTGCTAAAATTTCTTTCAGCAAATGAGTGACAGAGTCACGTATCATATCAGGATTGCGGAAATGATTTTTACTTAGCAATACTTCGTGAACTTGTTTCTTTATAATATCGCATGAAATACCTGTCGTTAGTGAAACAATATTAGACAAAACCATTTAAACGTATAGACGAAAAAGATAAAAACTTATTTAAGTTATTTCACTGGTGAGTTTGAAGTTTGTACAGGATGCTTTTGTACTCTTGCAAGGAAGCCACTGGACATGCCATCCAAGTGAAAGGATTTAAATTCATGAGTATGAAGTACGTTTCAGTAAACAAAGTTTTTCCTTTGCAGGTTCCTTGCAGAAATGGAGGACGTCTACAACCTGGTACTCGTATGGACATTCTTACCGATGATTGGCGTCTTATGTCTTATAATATTTACATTTGTGATGGTACGTTCACCAAAAAAAGCAATGCAGTTTACATGTACAGATTAAGAACAATTATTACAAAAACAACGTGTTCGTTTACATTCACCTACATATTTATTACAATCTGAGTCACAAATGTAGAATCCATTGAAAACAAATGCATTGCATAGATTTAAACTAATTACTTTTTTCCCTTAACTGCTGTGGGATCATGTCACACGAAGCAGTACCATCGCTGAACTGACACTTCATAATTGAAGGAATGCTCATAAAATAAATCATAGAATCTGGAAAAAAATATGAAAACAAATTAAAGGTGATAATATGATCCAGTCACATAGGTTTCTACATTGTCATCTTATACATAGAACCATGAGCATGAAGTATTTTTCTTGGTCGTAAATTGGGAAATGGCAACCAAATTAATGCGTTTCCTTGCCTGCAAAAGTCATATAGTTATAGTACTTTTACAATGTTACGTAAAGTAACAATGGTTAATGCTTTGCCATAAAGGACAACAATGGCTCGCTATAGCAAACCTATATGACTTTTAAACTGCTGAATAATGTCGTTGTACCTGCTTAATTTTTTTAAAGTTCTATCCTACGAGCTCAGAGCCAACGAGTGGCTGATGTGCCAATCGGAAAGACAGCAGATCTACGGCTGATGTAGTGGAAGATAGGGCACCAGGACAGCATTGCCACACATCCAGCGAGTGAGGAAAGCAGAAGTGCAAACGCCACAATGCTACATACCAAGAAAGTATGAAGTAACACTGTAACTTCAACGTCAGAGCGTCACTGCAACGAACTGATCTTGCAAAAAGACCCGAGCTCAGCGACCCGGAATAATTACTGAATTACCATTGTGATGCAAGGAGCATGGATTAAATCAATAAATGAGGGCAAATTCGACAGTACATCCAGCGTCACCGCGTCAGAGACACCAACTCTTTAAACACTCTCCAAACCCTGCCAGTCTGCCTCACGTCCTTAAATAACGAGGTTTTCGGAGCACCAGGTCACACCCAGTCATGCTGGCATTCTGTCCATGTCGCTAGAGCCACAGAGAATAACAGTGTACTGAGATTAAGTGAAACCACGACAAGCGGGTTGATTATGATCTGGCTCTTACTCGCTTGCTGATTTCAACACCGAGACACAGCCAACCTGATGTAAATCACAGTTATGATCTAATGCTCCTGCCTTCTGGGAAACCATGACTGATGCGCAGTCAAATGCATGCCAGCCCTCGTCCACTGAAGGTCAATCGTGGATGACCTGCAAACTGTCATCTCCTCAACATCCAGGTGTGTCATGTTTTTACAGTCTTCTGGCAGACTTGTGAACATCTGGTGCAGTCTTTGTTACTCCATGGTGGATAACGAGGGCCTGGACCCCACAGTCGGCTGACATCAACTAAGCTCATGGTGGCGTGTGTATGAGAGTGCTAAGATATGGGGTATACTGTAGTGCAGAACCTCTGGGTGACCGATACTTTCCTGCCTCCACGTGGCTGCCAGCAGTGCACACACCCGTAGCTCATTGACCAGTGGCTCTAGAAGCTATTGCGGGGTCGGGGGGGTCGAACCCGGGACTCGAGATGGCAGAGCTGAAGCCGGGACTCACCGCGCCGTATTTTTGTCAGGAGGCCGAGCAAGTTCAAGAGCGTCAAGGAACAGTGCAGAGAGATGCAGCGGTATTCGGTAACATTTGTTTAATCCGGTAATTTACAGTACTCAGTGGGTGAAGTGTAGTGTCCATGTTCTGTCCCACGAGTCCAGCCGTCTTAGCAGACTCCTGGTATGCTGACGCCTTTGCTGCCTTCATCAAGGCCGCCCTGCTGGAAGTCGGCCGCGCTCTCCCAGTCACCGACCGCCGATGCATTGCGACTTGCGCTGCGCTGTTGCCCTCGATTCCAGAGACTGCTACAGTCGCTGGTCCTCGCCGCCCGCCACCCCGCTTGGCCTACTCAGTCCGAACATGGGGTGAAGGTGGGTGTACCGGTCACCCGTGGCCCTCGGACCGCCGCTGCTCCCAGGACAGGACCGGCCTCGAACCCAAGCCTTCCTAGATGCTGTGCCGCAGCTTGTGGCTAGTGGTGCTTGCTGGATGGCAACAACCGCAGCCATCTCTGGCGCTGCTGCAGTGCTGCTGCGCCTCCCGCAGCATACACCTCGCCCGGACCCCGGTACGCCAGGTGGGAATCGAACGTGGCCCAGAGGCTCGAGTGGAACCGAGCTCCTCCTGCACCTGCTGCAGACCACTGTCACTGCCCTCTTTGAGGCAGACCAGGCGATCTCCAAGTTACAGGTTGCCGTTCCATCCCGCCCTGGTGTCGTGGCCTAGGAGGTGGAATATAGACCGAACAAGTACATAGAAAACAAAATACAAGTTTATGCAGAATACTTATAATATTGGTGCCAGACTGGCCCCTATAAGTGAAGACCAGCACAGGTCCGTCCCGATGCTCTACTGACCCGGGACGCTCTGCCCCAAGCTAAAATTGTCCGTCTATTTATATTGGTTTCTCCTTCACTTCTGCCGGCCTGAGTGGTCGAGCGGTTCTAGGCGCTACAGTCTGGAACCGTGCGACAGCTATGGTCGCAGGTTCGAATCCTGCCTCGGACATGGATGTGTCTGATGTCCTTAGGTTAGTTAAGATTAAGTGGTTCTAGGGGACTGATGACCTTAGAAGTTAAGTCCCATAGTGCTCAAAGCCATTTGAACCATTTGAACCTTCGTTTTTGACGTAGTGTCAGAGAGAGACAAAAACCATGTCAGGGATAAATTCCCACACGTCAGCCATTTACAAATCGCCACTCTTGGCTCTGGCCTAGTGCCCTACCTCATACATTGCAATAACTTAAAGCAACACTGCAGTTTCCAGCCTCGTTGTTGTTCCATTCAAAACAAATTGTGCATGCAATACTTCCTGTAGCAGCTTTGCGCACGCGACTGCCATTTTTACCTTTCCTGGCCCGCTGGCTGTCGACTGTTACCACACTCTGCCAGCGGCCCCAAATTTCAACGCCCAACTGCGCCTTTATTGAATTTTTATAAAATTTCCCTTTCCCTCGACTAGGATTGACACTAGCGCAGCAAAGCATCAACTCCTCTTCGCCATGCGCTCTTAAACCTGGCTATCGATTGATGAACTGAGACACTTTACAATTTGTAAACTGAATCTGGAAGACAAATGTTATTACAGGTACTGCAGTGTCACTGAAACCTCTTGGCATAAAATGGACCACTTTCCACACTTGGTGTCCTGCATCCTGCATACAATGTGATCCCAACTGCCCAGTCACAACATTGGTGTGTGGAAGTCGTCGAATCATTGGTCTTTGAATTGGATGCCGCCTCAGGACTTCGATGACAGTGGAACTACGTGTACACAATCAGCCGTCGTCTGGTAATACTAGCACAATGTGGTGTAGTGAGTGAACTGTTTCTTTATTGATGGCCTTTTTGTCCATGTGTGTATCTTTCAGGGACGTGTCGAGTCGGAAAGACATCAGTAGCACAATTAAAACCAAAAGAAAGTTTGCAACGAACAGGTATGCTGGAGTGGTGGCACTGAACCCAATTTGACGATATGCAGAATTAATACTTATTTGTTTCAAAAAAAAAAAATGAAACAATCCACCACTGGTGACAGCACAGACTCGCTCTCATTCCCAGCTGCAGTTTTATAAAGGAATAAATGTTCCATACGCAATGCCATTAAAAGTTAAAATTAAGATACAACCAAAGAGCGGCAAAACCTTACAACAAAAGAAGCAAATTCAATTTAAATTTGGTTACCAAAACCCTTTAAAAATTAACAGGAATGAAACTTCAATAGCATGAAAATTTTATCTTCAAATATTTGGTTTTGATTCATCTAACGAGTTAGCTAGAACCACTTAAATCTTCCTTCAAACTTACTGCAGTCTCAGGAACCACTGTAGCCATTAACATGAAACTTTTACAGGACATTAAACTGTATGTTCTGAGTCTACTGAACTACAATAATTGCATTTCAGCCACTGCTTCCGGAAATACAATTTCTTTAGTTACACGGTAAAAATTTCGTGTACTTTTTGTATGTCATCCCAAATAATTCTAATTATACATAACATTATGCTCTTCTTTTAGTTCAGTAGACTCAGAATATGTATGTTATTACTTCCTGAAAATTTGAATACTCTACTCCAAGTGGTTTCTGAGATTTAGAGAAAAATACAACAGAAAATGTAAATTTTCAGGAACGGCTTCTAAAGTTTCAAAAGACTATAATTCACTTAATATATGCTTAATTTTTTTATTTTTAGTCACTCAGAGGCACCCTGCATCATACTGTATATGAAGGGCTTATTTCATTATTGGTGCAAGACCACTTTTGTTCATTCTGAGATACAGAGTCCTAATGTTAAATGACCGCTGAAAAATCTGCCGTTGAGACACCAGAAATATTCAAGCACATAGCTTCTTGCTGGAGATGAACCTTTCTTTCTGTTTGTATGGACAATTAATGTCAGAAGCATTATAGACAGAAAAATAGAGGTAGTGGACTTGTACCACTATTGAAATAAGCCCTTCATATCATCCTCTTGATCTTTTTCCAAGTTTTTTCTTCATTTCTTGTTTCTGCAGTCCTTAGTGGCCAACTGTGCTGCATACTCTGCTTTATCAATGCGAACCTTGTCTATCAGTTCAAGTTCTTTGATGCAGTTTGCTCCAGGATTAATTCCCATATGCTGTAGCACTTTCACCCTACCAATATTGCCATCATTAAAAGCAATGACAGCATCACTGTCCCCACACTTTAATGCCTTCATTCCAACAACAACAATTTTTTGCTAAGTAAGTTCATTCAAGATTATTGCACGACTTATTGGGATTTTGAGTCAGACCATGCAGGCACTTCTTCAGTAATTCAGGGTTTGCCAGGTCTCTGTAAATAGATTTTATGATACGGACTGCTGCTAGGATGGAACGTTTATGGCTGTATGAGCTGTTTGAGAACTGGTCATTGCGGTAATTGCACCATGAATCAGGTCCAGGAAGGGGCGGCCGGGGGGAAGGTGGTGTACTGGTTTTTGATCAGTTGACAATCTGTGGAAGAAGGTAGGCTATACTGCCTGCTTCATTTTCATCAAATTCTCAGTATTATTTCTAATGGTCATCCCATAAAACTGTTGTAGTTCATCAGTCGCTATATCTGTCAGCCTGCCTCTTGTGGTTTTACCATCAGAAAGTTTCTTGGCTCTCAAACTTTATGTCAACTTCCGGTGCCCATCCTCTTCTAGACATGACCAACACATGCCAGTTTTGCGATAATCTTCTTACCATAAGGCTGAGCGGCTTCTACACAGTTATATGCTTTTGAGTCTCCATCACCTAAGAACTTAGTGTAATACACTCCCGTTTCGTTCACAGATCGACTAAAAATTTCAATAGCTGCACAGGCCTACATACCACCACTTGTTCCTTAATAATTTCTGTCGCTGATATGCCCTTGTCCATTCCCTGATTTACACTTATAACAATGTTCGGTTAAAGTCTGGAAACCTGTTACCTTTCCAGTATCCACACTGGTCACTGTAGCAACAGAATTTTTAGACCTGTAGTCGCGCTTGTGCGAAGTGCCATCAAAAGCTACTGGTATGTGAGTCATACGATCATTTTTTCAGCAGCTTCCTTTGCAGCACCTTTCATTGACTCACATGTAAAAGATCCCACAGCAGCTCCAATAAATCCTGCATACTTGTCGATTTCACAAGATGGGCGTGGCATATTCATCACGGGACACATTGTCTCTGCTGCAGTATGTCCTTTGCCAATAGCTCTCAATCCATAAAACCATCTACATTTACTTCAAAATAATTATCTTTACACTTATCAGAATTCGAAAAAGAATGAGTATATTTACAACTGGCACAAGTAATGATAAGTTTCCTGGCTAGTACAGGGAATTTAGGCCGTCGGGTGCTCGTCATATTTTAGGTGACGCCATATTGCGCGACTTGTGCGTCGGTGACGATGAGAGGACGATGAGAACAACACAACACCCCGTCCACGGGCGGAGAAAATCTCCAGTCTGGACAGGAATCGAACCTGGAGCTGCTGCACGGTAGGCAAGCACGTTACCACTCAGCTAAGCAGGCGGACGTTGTGCCAATGAGTGGCACACGTAAGAGATGGGATCACAAGTTAAAACCACCATTCCACAATACAGTCCTCACCACAAAGCCATGACTGCAGGAGCTGTTGGGGTAGGACTCGTCCGGAATCACCACGTTTTGCCACGCAGCGCACCAGCGAGAACTTTCACGAGTCCATTGAAGTCTGAGGGACCGAAGATTTATGGACAATGGAAGATGGCGGAATGGTACGAGTGCCACATAAATTCCAGTCACACAAAAGTTGGCGCTGCTGGGCTTCACGTACACCTCATCTCTCTGCAATCGTCATCTCTTATTATGACTCCATTGTCTTACACACCCTATTTTTAAGTGACTTGGACCATTTCTTCTGGGTGTCGCAATTTTCTCCAACAGTAGTGTACATTAAGATACAACATAAGGATGAGATGATGGAGTGACGTTACTATGTATTACCCGGCAAAGCCAGCTGAAGTCAAGGCAACAGTAACTGCATCTTCTTGTTTACGGTGGTGGTCATTAAGTGCCAATTAATCGTTATTTCAGATGTTCGTGTGCTGTAAAAGAACCAAGATCTTTGCTAAATTAGATACTGCATGTCTAAACTTCCATGCTTCAATTTTTTGGTGTACTGTTGTGCGCCCTTTTCGCAGTGATTAAAGCAGTGGACACTCCTGACACCCTCTCATTTAATACTGTAGCTCCTCAGTGACAATCAATTTAACAATGTTAATAGCAAACTCTGATGCCCGTCCGCGAAGACATTTCCGGGAAGTCAGTTTGGTGCTTGAATGGCGAGGGAACAACATGCGCCTGAAGGGAAGGATGACTTCACGTAGGCATTTTTCTCGTTTGTCCCGCTTACAGCTGGAACCACAGTTCGTTTTGTTGACTAACACGTAACCCTTTTCAAAGATGTCTTCTGTCGTGGGCAGGTCCTGACGATAGCAAACTATTTTTCTGTTTTACATGATTCATGATTCGTGTTTCATGTTCTCCGATAATGTAAGACTGTTTCTACTTTAAATAAACATTACAGTAAGGAAGCAGTTCTCTGGAGACATTATTTGTGTGAATATTTATTTTTGTGTTGCAGAAGGCCACGTTTGATCTTACCACAGTACAAATGCTGATGTTCTTCGCTATTTACTTCTGTAACGTCGCCGTAATTTGCTACTTCGGCAGTATGATAACGTCACAGGTAAAAGTTCTAAATGAATGATTCATTGTATGTCTTTCATCAAATTGCACAGTAGGACGTAGTGTATCATGACTAAAGAAAAGAGTAACTGGAAGAATTGTTTTGATTCATTACTGGAATCATCTGCGCCTCATACAAATTCTTTACCCTGAAGGTATTGACGTTTGATGAGACTTCAAAAAGTAAGTTACAAATTATTACGACAGAGAGAGTAGCTTTTACTAAATGTTGCACTACACCTCAAAGCGACACAGATACTTGATACTATTTTTCAAGTCTTTGCAAACAACGGTCGGTAGTTTCTATCGTTATTTCAGTTCCTCGACTATGGCAATCCCCTCCTTGGTCACGGAGCCATTCGAGAACCACTGTGTGAATGTCGTCATCGCTGGAAAATGTATCCACCAAGATGCTCTTACAGCTGGCCGATTGCCTCGCCTTGTCGCCTCTCGTCGATGCCGATGACCTTCCCTCCTGATCGCAATCACGTACTTGGCTGCGACATGTCCGAAAGAACAGACACAACGCAGTCATATAATTGGTCCAATTGTTTGTCACCATGTCACTACAACTGGACGCGACATTGTATTTGATCCATACACCGTCATAATTTCGTGATAAATGCGTGTGTCAGTTAGAGGTCTTGCTCACAAGAATTATAGCGTCCAACCTGCCTCAACTTTGGAGTATGATTCCAGTTGTCGTACTATTTCACTCACACGTTGAACAGTGGTTCATCCTTTACCTGTGCCACAGCAGAACGGTGTTTGCAGAAAACCCGGAACAAGTTATCTCTTCTGAAGATATGCCACTGTTGTTGGATGATCTGCAGAACTTACTTTCTTAAGTCCCGGGGTTACGTCATATTTCTGAATAATTTCGTGACTTTTTTCACACATAGTGGTGTTTTCTGTTGACTGCTTCAGTCACGGCCGCATTTAAGTCCAGCTTGCTTAAGCTGAGGCCTAGCGTCCCCCATCACAAAGGGTCCTGCTTCACAAAAACTGGAATTGGAAAATGTCCCGGGAGTATGGTGCCGCTCCCTTTGTAATCGCACAATGCGTGAATGTAATTGTGTCATTCAGTTGGGTTTTCCAGCGGATATCTGATTTACATTATGTCAGTATTCACGTTTCAATACCCGCGCCTCTCAAACTGCACGTGGCAATCAGCGCGTGGAATTTCATTTGGCGAAACTGGTAAGACTTTTAAACAAATGATTCATAGAACTTAGACAATATGACTGAGTTCGCTTCCACGAAAAGCGATTTCAGTTCGTGAAATGCAAGACCCATAAAATGTCGAAGGCGTTATCCCAAAGGTTATTCTCAAAATTTTAATAGATCAAAACAGCAACAAAGCGGGGAGCAGAATATCGTCAACGTACCGCTATGCTGTAAAGGTGCCGCATATGACAATAAAACGGGTGCTATTATGAAAGAAAAGACACCCCGGGCGATCACTTTTGGTTATACAGCCCATGGCGGGCGACAAACAGATCGGTATCCCTCTGCTGCCTGGGGCGTTTGCACGCACATATTCGCTGGTCATGGAGGCTGAATTCGAAGCGGAACTCATCACAGAAGACAATTATACTCTAGTCAAGGAAATTCCAGCCCGGAAACGTGTCTGGAGACGCCGAGACAACGGTGGTACACCAAGCTGACTGTCGCCCGCCATACGGCCCGATAACCAGGAGTGATCGTCTATGGTGCCAGTCCATTTCATGAAAAAAAATGAAGTCCCATGCTTCTTTACAGAGCGTAGGGGAACGATGCGGGAGACCCGCACTGCTTCACTAGGCAAGGTCCTAATGGAGGTGGTTTGCCGTTGCCTTCACCTTTAAACCACAGAGAAAAGTCGAGCATTTTCTATGCCCGTCATGGCAATCCATCCTGGGCTTACATTTCTGCAAGGTAATGCATCCCGCACATGGCGAGAGTTTCTCCCGCTTCTCTATGTGCTTACTGCACACTACCTTGGCCAGCAGGGTCGCCGGATCTCTCCCCAAAATGAGAACTTCTGGAACATTGCGGGCAGGGCCCTACAACCAGCTCGAGATTTTGACAATGTAAAACAATAATTAGATAGAATTTGACGCTAAGCCGCATAAGGGCTAGAGGTGGACAAACGCGTTATTGAATTGCTCTATCCGAGAAGCTCTGTCTGTAGAATCCAACATTTATGATATTGTAAGCATTTATTTGTCTGGACATCAACATCCCATCTATCGTTATTCGTCCCATCTGGATAATTCCTTCGTGTTGCCTCTTCTTTTTTGTTTTAGAGCATATTTCAATTAAATACAAGTAAAATTTGTTTGATTGATACGTTTCTTCTCACTACTAAGTCACGCAGCTCGATGAAACGTGAACAATACATGGAAAGACCTGTTACAGTGCAGCACAGAAGATCACTAACAGAAATACGCAGTGAGACGAATAGGAATGACACTTTTTACATCTACACCTACACCTACATGGAGACTCTGCAAATTATACTTAAGTGCCTGGCAGAGAGTTCATCAAACCACGTTCACAATAATTCTCTATTGTTCCATTATCGAAAAGCGCTTGGAAAAACCAGCACCTTCAATTTTTCCGTATGAGCTCTGCTTTCCCCTATTTTATTATGATGATCGTTTCCCCCTTTGTACGTCGGCATCAACGAAATATTTTGGTATTCGGAGTAGAATGTTTGAGACTGAAATTTCGTGAGACGACCCCTCCGTAACGAGAAACGCCTTTGTTTTAGTGATGTCCAAACCTAATCCTGTATCATAGCCAAATCCTGTATCATATCCACGATATTCTCTCCCCTATTTCTCGATAGTACAACGTGTTCCTCTTCTTTGAACTTTCTCTACGTACTCCGCTAATCCCACGCCACGCAGCAGTACTCGAGGACGGACAAACGTAGAGTAGTCAGTCTTTTTAGTAGATCTGTCACGTTTTCTAAGTGTTCTGGCAATAAAACGCAGTCTTTGGTTCGCCTTCCCCACAGCATTGTCTATGCGTTTTTTCCAATTTAAGTTGCTCGTAATTGTAATTCCTAGCTATTTTGTTGAATTTGCGGCATTTAGATTTGATTGATTTATCGTGTAATCAAAGTTTAAAGGATTCCTTTTAGCACTTATGTGACTGACCTCTCACTTTTCAACAATTATACTGAAGTCACCGCGATTAGAGATGGTCCTCCACACATTACAGCAGGCAGGACAAAATTCATAATAGTGTGTGATCACCATGGCCGGCACTGAATGATCTACGACGTGTTCCCATGCTGGCGACAGGATGGTAAGGAGTTGTTGTGGTCGGGCGTTCCATTCTTGCAACTGCGCGTTGGATAACTGCTGAATGATCGTTGGTGCATGTGTACGTACCGCAGTACGTCTCAGCAACGCATCTCACATAAGGTTCACGGGATTTAAGTCGGGGGAACGGGTAGGCAAGTCTACTCGCCGAATGTCGTCTCGTTCCAAGCGCTCCTCCACCTGCGCTGTTCGAACTTGTCACCCATTGCCATCCATAAAAATGAAGTTACGCCCGAATGTACCCCTGAAAAGATACACATGGGGAAGGAGTACAGTGTCACAATAACGTTGACCAGTGAGAGTACAGTGTTCAAAGATGTTGGGGTCAGTACGCCCCTGCAACATTATGCATCCCCACACACCACGTCCTGATCCACCAAAATGATCATCTTCGACAACGTACGTGGGTCCATCACGTGTTCCCACTTCGTGCCATTGGTAATACGTCCATCGTTGTCGAACATTGTCGATGGATAATGGACTTGACAGTCCGTTCCCACGACCTAAATCCCATCGTGGACGTGTGGGCTGCGTCGGGGAGACGTATAGGAGAACACGGACCAGTGACCATCGAGCAGTCGTCAAATGGGTTCAAATGGCTCTGAGCACTATAGGACTTAACATCTGAGTTCATCAGTCAGCTAGACTTAGAACTACTTAAACCTAAGTAACCTAAGGACAGCACACACATTCATGCCCGAGGCAGGATTCGAACCTGCAACCGCAGCAGCAGCGCGGTTCCGGACTGAAGCACCTAGAACCGCACGGCCGCAACGGCCGGCCCAGCAATCGTCAACCACGCAGCTTGAGGAATGGGCCAGACTGTCACAATAACTCCTTACGAACGATGTGGGCACCGTGGGATCACATTTCAGAGCATACATTGCTGTCTGCGGTGAGCAGACATCCTATTAAGAACTATATCCTGCCTTTTGTAATGTCCAGGAGACATAAAAAATGGAGATGACTTCACTGTAACTATCATATTTGAATATAATTATCATTTCTGTTCGTGTCATTGGGTATTTGCTTTAGTTATGTGCTCCACTGTAGCAGTTATTTGTGTGTGTGGTCCCAGTTTCATCGAACTACTCGTATGTTGTTTGGCAGTGACACATCACGAGAAAGCTACTTTCGTCTTTAAGTTTAGGACACTAGCTTATTTGTGGCCCTGGAAAAACTTTCATGTCTTATTTTAATAAACGTATACCATGGTACATTCGGGAAGTATCATTTAGTCGGAAAAAAAAGTAGTCAAGTTACTTTTGGCTCAAAATTTCATGGTAGTAGCGGAGACTGTGGCACCCATTATGAAGCAGATGTAAAGCTGTTACTGGTGCTATTACCACTACTGCCTCTACTGCTACTGTGCAGGCGGAGAGCGTGCGGCTGTCGGCGTACTGCAGCGAGTGGCCGGAGCGCGACCTGGCCTTCCGGCGCGGCGTGTTGCTGGTGATGGCGCGCGCGACCCGGGGCGCCACACTCACCGTGGGCCGCTGCAAGCCCGTCTCCATCCGCACCTTCTCTGCAGTACGTACTCCACTAGTCCTTACCTGCACCAAGGCGCTGTACGTACTACATAAGCTTCCCAAGGGTCTTAGCCGCACCATACATCAATAGTCTCGATCAGCTCAGTTAACCAGCGTGCTACAAAATTCTAATGTTATTCATGGTTCAATAGGATCAAGGTAGTTGTTGAATTTGGGAGAAAAAGAATAAGACAAATCAGTGGAAAAATGCTCCTTGTAACACGCCCGGGAGTACTAATGGGGGTGGGGCACCTTAAACTGGATGTCGTTTCGTGACCGTTTCTTGACCGTGCGCCCTGTCCACACCATGTACCTGATGATCCCGCGGCGGTCGTATTGTTATGCTCCACACTGCTGCTGGCTTGCCTGAAATCATCTATCGAATTATGCAAGCGGGTTTAGTGGAGCCACTCAACGTTAAAACACAACACTGTTCGACGTCTGGTATGGACAACTATATTCTGAGACGATTAAAGAAAAATGGCAGGTTGCACTGTTTACATTCTAATTCAGAAGTTTTATCCCAATTAATGGATGTTTAACAGTCCAAAATATCATTCGGACGAGCGTAAGCGTAACCGACACGACGCGGGTGATTGTCGATGATGCGGAAGCCGAATGATCGCACGAAAGTTCTTACGCTCTTCACGCATACACAGATATTGGTACCAGTCCTCCTTTACACTAGTAATGATATTTTCACACTGTTCGTAAAGTTAGTTTTTCGGTTCTCACTAGTTCGAGCGTGCGCGTAACCGTCGCGGCGCGGTTGATTGTTGATGATGCAGAACGCGATGATCGAACGCACGTTCTCGCGCTCGCTACAAGACACTGGCACTTGGCTGTACTCTTTTTGTGGCAAATAGTATTACTGATTCACATTAGTTCATTCTTGGAGACCGAACACGGCGCGGATGATTAATACAGTACGGTATGACACGCAACGAGAGGATACACAAATACGTTATCAGCAGCACTGCCTATTTTTAAATTACTTCTTGACGCACTTTCCTCTGAGTCAATTACTTATTTTACCACTTTACTGTAATAGCACTTGTAGCAACACTTCAACTTCCATACTAACAATGCCTCTCACATGCAGAGCTACACACTACGCAATATAACAGTTCCGTGTCCCATGTTCGACTCTCTACAGACGCAGCTGCCCTCAAAGATACTCCACAACTAAGCCAGTGATATAACAATACGCTTACATCCTATCGCACCTCAGAAAATTCGAATACGTTCCTGTTAATTTAAAGCACTCTGACTGCAGAGTGGGTAAGCAGCTTTCTCATTCCACTTTCCTCATCTTCTTTAAATATTTTCCAAAAAATTTTGACATTCGAACATATTGGCGGCTCTTATAACACGCAAATCACCTCAAACTCCCAATAGTTCTCTAACTGTAACTCACTCACACCCACTAGTCGACAGGTATAAGTCACTCATACTAGGCCACTTTCAATGCCATTCTCTCACTCGTTCAGCCCAGCTTACTGTCATTATCTTTTTGTGTCTCTCTGTCATTGTCTATAAAATTCTTCTGGGTTTATGTTCGCATTGTCAACTATAAAATTCCGACGTTTGGAAGTTAACAGTACACCCTCAGGAAGGAGTCTTGCCGAAACGTCGGAATTTTATAGTTGACAATGCGGTCATAAACCCAGAAGAATTTTATTGACTGTGACAACGGCTACGGAAGCCTACGTTTATATCTCTCTGTCATTGTCTGCTGCATCACAGCCGCTGTCCCCTTCGTTCCGTCCTACTACTGCAGTCTCCTCTCACTGTGACTCCCTCTTGCTCTCTCTTACTACTGCTACTGTCTCATTCATTCTTTCCTACTGCTGTTGTACCGGGTGATCAAAAAGTCAGTATAAATTTGAAAACTGAATAAATCACGGAATAATGTAGATAGAGAGGTACAAATTGACACAAATGATTGGAATGAAATGTCGTGTGACGAGGGCCTCCCGTCGGGTAGACCGTTCGCCTGGTGCGAGTCTTTCGATTTGACGCCACTTCGGCGACTTGCGCGTCGATGGGGATGAAATAATGATGATAAGGACAACACAACACCCAGTCCCTGAGCGGAGAAAATCTCCGATCCAGCCGGGAATCGAACCCGGGCTCTTTGGTTGACAGTCTGTCGCGCTGACCACTCAGCTACCGTGGGCGGACAAATGATTGGAATGACATGGGGTTTTATTAGAACCAAAAAAATACAAAATTTCAAAAAATGTCCGATAGATGGCGCTACATCTCATCATAATAGCAATAATTAGCAAAACAAAGTTAGACAAAGCAAAGACGATGTTCTTTACGGGAAATGTTCAATATGTCCACCGTCATTCCTCAACAATTGCTGTAGTCGAGGAATAATGTTGTGAACAGCACTGTAAAGCATGTCCGGAGTTATGGTGAGGCATTGGCGTCGGATGTTGTCTTTCAGCATCCCTAGAGATGTCGGTCGATCACGATACACTTGCGACTTCAGGTAACCCCAAAGCCAGTAATCGCAGGACTGAGGTCTGGGGACCTGGGAGGCCAAGCATGACGAAAGTGGCGGCTGAGCACACGATCATCACCAAACGAGGCGACGACGCGCGCAAGAGATCTTTCACGCGTCTACCAATGTGGGGTTGTTCTAATAAAACCCCATGTCATTCCAAGCATGTGTGTCAATTCTTACCTCTCTATCTACATTATTCCATGGTTTATTAAGTTTTCAAATTTATACTGACTTTTTGACCACCCGGTATGTTCTCGCTGTCACTGTTTCTGTCTTCCTCGTTGCCATTGTCGGTCACTCTGTCTCTCATCATCACTGGCTCACACACACTACCACTTTATCTTTCTCTTTATTTCTCCCCCCCTCCTCCCCCCCCCCCCCCCACACACACAACACACCACCCTCTGCACTGTCTCTAAGTTCCCTCTCTTTCTATACACTACCATTATCTCCTTCGCTCTTTCTGTAGCTCAACCACTGTCTACTAGTCTATTATGTTCCAATATTTTTATTTTATTTTTACATCTCTTTTCCAGTGCCACTGTCTTCTTCTCTCTCAGCATTAAAAAAGCGCTAATAAGTTCTCAAATTTTTGCGAAATTATTTAAAGATGCTGAGGTAGGTAGAATGCTGGTACCACACTTTCCAATTAGAGTCTTTTAAATAAATATGAGCATATTCGCCTTTTTTGTGCTCCGATGTGAATATTTTTCCGCTGGTTCCCTTCTTTTCCCGGTTACACCAGGAGATGCCACTCATACGAAAAGAAACGTATTGGTCAATATAATTTAGATAGTCTACGTCTGTGAAATTGAAATAGCATAGCACTAATTATACCCCTCAGATGGCATTTTACCCTGTGCTGCAGGATACTGACACTGCGACGATCCTCCTGTTTGGTATGCAAATCGTCCCTAGGCCAAGGGCTGTCCAAAACTTTTTATCATCAATAGAAATGGAGGTATGAGCACCGGAAAACTCCGTTTCTATGCGTGGCGTTTTGGAACACATAAGTTTAGCTAACGATAGATACAGAGACAAAGAGACAATAATGGACAAAGGGCGAGGTAACAAAAATACTGGGGACCAGAACGGGTACTATTGAATGCTGTTCCGTGTATGAGACTAGTTTCATCGCTTGAAATTCTAATATGCTTTTGCACCGTCACATTTTGACAATTTATTCATTATTTGATTAGTTTAGTCTCACTGATGATGATGATGAGCGTTTGGCGTCATTGGCCGGGAGGCCCCTCGCGGGGCAGGTCCGGCCGCCATATCGCAGGTCTTATTACATTCGGCGCCGCATTGGGCGACCTGCACGCCGGATGGGGATGAAATGATGATGAACACAACACAACACCCAGTCCCTGAGCGGAGAAAATCTCCGACCCAGCCGGGAATCGAACCCGGGCCCAGAGGACGGCAATCCGTCACGCTGACCACTCAGCTACTGGGGCGGACTAGTCTCACTGAGAGTACCATATGTCCTTGAAACTCTGTTTTTTGGTTGTTTTCTCCAGTAATTTTTCTTAAGGACCAAGATATTATCCTTGTCTGTTATTTATACTAACTGCTTTTCTCTTATGATTTGTCAAGTTTCTAGTTGTAAAGCAGTACCCAAGAATGAAAATGTTCCACTAGAATTTTGGTGTGAAATTAGGAGTCACAAAAAAAGAAAACTTTATAAAAACAATACAATACAATGATAATTATACAAGATAACGCACCAGTGGGACTTTAATTATTACAATGACAAATGCAGTTTATACTCCACTTGGTGGCTCACACTATTGCTACGGACAAGGGTTATGCAAATTTGTTAATCTATTCTACAAATTACAAATACTAGTCTATTCTGCAGCGGTACAGGTACCTTCAACCTACTATTTTTGGCCTGCCCACCGAGTTAATCCCAGTGGGCGTGCCCCTGGCACTGGGCTGGCCCAAATTACTTTCAGTCACTGCAGTCCCCAATCTTGTTGGCGTTGTTAGTTTATTTCTACATTCTAGTTTTACTTCTGATACCTAATATTTAAATGGAAGTGCTGTAACAGATAGGTATATTTTTGATACACGTGCCTTCCTGATCCTGAAGCGCGACGGATCTCGGACGTAACGGTGACCGGCCATTCCGCACCCAACGGTATCGGACAGGTGCACCTCAAATCTTTATCAGTTTTTGTTGATTGACCATTATGGTTCCTAATGAATTCTCTCATGTTCTTACGTGATACTTCGTTTGCCACTGTATTTAGGACATGATAGGAATCAGCACATAGTGAATATATGTCACGATTCGGTAGTTGATGTCCAAGTTCCGTCACCACATCGACGTATATTGGACATTCATAAAAGATGTGGTCGGGTGTTCCGTCCTGAGCGCCACAGTCACACACTTGTGTAGCCCTTTTCCCAAAGCAACGTAAGTATGTCTGATATGGTCCTTGCCCTGTAAGGAAGTGCAGCAGACCCCGAATTGGCTCGAAGTAATCCATCTGTAGTCTCTCCTTAATATTAGGCAGCAGCTGAAATACCCTTCGTCTCGTTTCCTCTTTCTCCCATGACGCCTGCCATAGCTCCTCCCCCCTTCTCCTAATATCAAATTTGTCGCCTACTTGTGCCCCCATGATCTCCCTGGTCTTTTCAATCTTCCCATTGATTATCCAATACAATGCTACGTGTTCCCATATCCTGATGTCTAATGGACATGGCCTCATTAACACTAATGAAGCTCCTCACAGGAGTTGCCCGGGGCGCTCCAACAGAGCGTAACAACATTTTCCGCTACACGGAGATGTTTAATAAACTCAAGTGGCAGACTCTGCAAGAGAGGCGCTATGCATCGCGGTGTAGATTGCTCGCCAGGTTTCGAGAGGGTGCGTTTCTGGATGAGATATCGAATATATTGCTTCCCCCTACTTATACCTCCCGAGAAGATCACGAATGTAAAATTAGAGAAATTAGAGCGCGCACGGAGGCTTTCAGACAGTCGTTCTTCCCGCGAACCACACGCGACTGGAACAGGAAAGGGAGGTAATGACAGTGGCACGTAAAGTGCCCTCCGCCACACACCGTTGGGTGGCTTGCGGAGTATAAATGTAGATGTAGATGTAGACCCTTCTTACAGTCATGGCAGGCATCACCCTCCTGGGCCTGTGTGCCCAGACCCCAGCCCAGTATCCTGATATTGATGTTAAAATGCTATTGTGATAAAGTTTAATGAGACTGTCTGGCAGATGGAATGTATTGTGGCTAATGTTGATGAGATTATGTAAGACTTCCAGCGCTCGTTGAGCTATAGTATCTATATGAGATGTGTAGTTCCAATTTTCGTCTATTATAAACCTTAGGTATCTAGCCTCGAGGCGCCGAAGAACTGGTTTTCCCTCAATTCTTACAGTTGGATTCCTAATAAGACTACCTTTCAACAGTAGATGCGTAGATTTGTGTGGTGCAACCTTCATTTTCATTTTATGGTACCATTCAACAAGCAATGTTATAGTCCTTTCCACTTTGGGTTCTAGGTCCTCACGGCTACGGCCGCCGACCAGCAGCAGGAGGTCGTCTGCGCAGGCTATCACGTCTAGCACATCCTCACTGAGTTGTAGTGTTTCTAGTAGAGATTCTATATTTATGTCCCAAAAGAGAGGCCCCAGGACAGATCCCTGTCCTCACAACAGCTCCTCAGACATTCATAGAGGGGCCATTGGCACTCCTCACGCAAGCGGGAGAAGAACGAGGGTCACCACAGGTTGTCGAAGGGGCCACTGATATCTACCATGATGCCCACCACATACTTGTGCTGCAGACTTCGGCCGCCAGGGCAATTTCGTTAGACGCTGATCGCCCCGGTCGAAAGCCAAACTGTCTGTATCTCATCCCGCGCAGTATCCTGTGTGCTGTCACTCTGTCAGCCAATAGCCTCTCCAATATTTTCCCCAGGATATCCAGGAGATATATTGGCCTGTATGACTTGGCTTCCATGGGGTCCTTGTCTTTCCCTTTCTTTATAATTACGATATTTGCCCTTTTACAGATTTTCAGGAATTTGCCAAGCCTTAGGCACTCGTTGAAGAACCCTATGAGACGTGCATTCAGCTGACGGGTAAGGAATAGCACAATATCTCCGCTACTATGCCGTCTGGCTTGGAGCCTTCCCCCTTTCAAGAGATTTGATATGTACCGCCACTTCTTCCTCCGAGAAATGGTACATACAGTGTTGTTGGTGTACTCATCAAGATAGTTCCTGCGGTTCTGACGTTGGGTTTCGAGTTCGAAGGAGGACCTCGGCAGTCTCCTGCCAGTACTCTGTCATTCGGCCTCCATCCCTGATGGTCGAAAGAACCGCGGGTTAGCTTCTCGGTATCGCTGTGGCCAAAACTGTTTTTCCTGCCAGACGACACTTTGCTGGTAGTACCTCCTCTCCCGTCTTACAGACTAGACGTACGTTCAAGGTCGGCAGTCCATGTAGATGGGGAGGCCGCAACGGCTTTCCTCCTGGTTGGTACAGCAGCTTTCACCCCTAACTATTGACCCCGTCAGCTCTTCAGCATACCTATCCAAGTTCAAATGGTTCAAATGGCTTTGAGCACTATGGGACTCAACTGCTGAGGTCAGAAGTCCCCTGGAACTTAGAACTACTTAAACCTAACTAACCTAAGGACATCACACACATCCATGACCAAGGCAGGAGTCGAACCTGCGACCGTAGCGGTAGCGCGGTTCCAGACTGTAGCGCCTAGAACCGCTCGGCGACTCCGGCTGGCCTATCTACGTCACATGCAGGTAATATGGGAACATCACATTCCCAAGAAAGACATTTACAATCTGCCTTATTGAAATTATATTGAATCTCCCACCCCATGTCCCAGCGGCATTCCTCATCACTTAGGCCGAAAACAATCAGATTGTGGTCACTTGTTGCGACTTGATCTAGGACTCTCCAGTTCTTAATGTTGATGACAGCACTGGATGTTGACAAGGTAACATCTATGTTCGTTCCAAAGCCACCTACACCTCTATAGGTGGGGTGATTCCCTGGTCTATTTGCCGCAATTAGGTGGGAGGCCATGGTTAGCTCTTCAGCCTTCTCCATCTCTAGTGCCGCTGTACCATAGGGGGGATTTAGCATTCATATCGGAGGTTATGATAATCTTACGCCCTCGTAACGGTGACTGGCGTGAGATGATACGAAAAATCTTCAGTTACCTCCGTATTGGAAGTACATGTTGATGACATAGACGTGCCCCACATGGGACTGTAGTTCCACGACGTTGCAATGGCTATTTGATACTTGTGTCAGGGTAGTGACCCGTCGGGCCTTGTTCACTACAATTAGAGCTGCTTGAGGCTCTTCTCCAGTGTAAATTACCTGCCAAGTGGCAGCCATAAAGGAAATTTGCCCAACTTGGGAGGATGGCTCCTGCAGCCAGATTACATCCAGACTCCACTACCTCTGCATGCCCAAGCGACTATTATGTGCTTTTATCTGTCCAATGTTTATTCCACGTGATATTATGGGAAATACGTATGTATATTACAATCAGGCCAGGTGTTTTTCCAATCTAGCGCAATGCGTTCATTTGCTAAAACAGACTGTTTATGGATTTCCTCCAGGTCAAATCTTTCATCTTTTCTTTCGAAAACCTTTTTGATGAGGCCACTCAGGGCACCGAAGTCAGTGGGGAGATTCACCGACTTTAGCTGTATTCTGTCCAGAGCCTCCCTTGTCGACAAGTTGACCTTTCTGCCATATTTATGTCCTACGCAAACGACGTGTCTGAGTGCAGTTGTCAGGACAGCCGGCTGCTCCAAGCGCGAGAGCTGCATAGCATGTTCTAAGTTAGGGTACACCCTTATTGGGTCTGCTCCCGTAGCTCTTATTCTCTGTGCTGGCCTTAGGTGCATCGTGCTGGTAACTTTACTATTCTGTATTATTTGTTGTGACTGTCCTTCTTGTGCGGGTGTAGTGTTATTAATTGTACTGCCACGCGAGCGGTTACCTAGTACTTCACCGCCATGAATTATAACTGGCCGGCGAACTCCCACTGGTCGCCCCACATGTCTTTTCGCTTTCTCTTTTAAACTGTGCCCCCGGTTGAGGGAGGAGGAGACACCAAGAGGAGCCTGAACCACTGGCTCTCTCATCTCTGATGGAGACTTTAGAAAGTCTTTGAATTAGCATGCCCTCTCCGCATCCATCCTCCTCTAACTTGGGGACTTTCTTTACTTGACTATCCTGGTCCCAATGTCAGCTTCAGCCATAGTATATTCTAGATATCAAACTCTGTTCCAGCATTTTATATGTTCGGCAATTTCTACCAGCGGCACCGCAAGAATTTTTGCTCCTACGCCTGTATGGAATGCAGACGTTTAATTTTCTACAGTCTTTCCTTACATGTTCCTCAGCTCCTGCTACAGTATTTGTGTACATGATCTATGCCCCAGCAGTTGTGGCAACGAGGTACCACGAGGTAATCTTTAACGTTTGTATCATAAAAACCTACGTAAACATTACACATGGTTGTCAGTTTCTTCCACAGGGCCCCTGAGACTTCAGCGACTTGACGGACTATATCTCGGTCCCTAGGCCCTATCCTGAACCTTAACTTGAAGTCTTTCATAAAGGTGTTAATGTCCATGTCGTCTAAGTTTTGTTGATACAAGGTTTTACATAAGTCCACATCCTTTAAGGACGTGGGAACATCTTACATGATAACCAGTCGGTTACGTTTCCCAGGTGGTTCGCATCTGACGAACTTGCACAGTTTCTGACTGGCTAACAGTTTATTTTTATCTTCCTCTGTGGAAACATCAACTATAACGAGTGTTTTGGTGGCTTTATTTATTTTAATTTTTCCTCCAGGTGGGTTTACTGTTGTGGCAAAAATCTCCTGTACTTTCTTAACGTCTTGGCCGGGCATGGGTTTTAGAAAGACTGCGGTGTCCGGCCGTTGGGACGTTGGCTATTTTGTCCTTTCTGACTGGGCCCTAGCTGCTGCTTGTGCAGCCACGCCAGCTCATATTCTAACAGGCTGCTTTCTCAATCTATCATTTTCTTTCTCCAGCTCCACAGTTCGACCTTGTAACATGGCGTTGGCAATTTCCCATGCCGCCAGCTCATTTTTGATGGCCTGGACAATGGCCTGACGAATTTTCCCATTTCTAATGCTCTGATCAAGGCTCTGAGGGATCCTTGTATGCCTGGTATCCTCCATTGCCTGACCCAGGCCATCTTGTGACGAGGGATCAGCTAGCATCGAAGCCCTTATGTGCGCACCAGAACCGCTTGTCTCTTCGCTAGCCATGATGTATTTCTCTGGCATGGACGGGGAGTGGGGGGGTCGGGGGGTGGGGGTGGGGGGGGGGCGAGGACTAACTGCAGCTCGCCCACCGACCTTGCCCCTAGACCAAGGACCCCTCTGAGCTGCCGGGTGCGACACGCTGTTTCCAGTGCACTGGTCCCCTTCAGTACCTGGTCACAGCCGATTTCGCTCATCCCGCATCGGCAAGTGCACCCTGCACTCCGGAGAATTGGATGCACCTCTCGCTGTTCGGCCCCTACTAACCCAAGCTTCCACCTTGCGGCCTAGGACCTACGCCTACTCAGGTGGTGGGCTGGTCACCCAGTCGTTCTGGGGTTGGACCCATCTAACCTAACCCGGGCTGTGTTACCACCTCCCGGGCTTGGCGGAAGACGCCTCGGAAGACCAGAGGTGCGGCGAGGCACACTTGCCGACTTGGGACAGGATCTCACGACAGCAAACCAGGCTACCGGCAGCAGAGACACAGATGGAGGCGTT
Source organism: Schistocerca americana (assembly GCF_021461395.2). Classification (NCBI taxonomy): domain Eukaryota; kingdom Metazoa; phylum Arthropoda; class Insecta; order Orthoptera; family Acrididae; genus Schistocerca; species Schistocerca americana. The sequence continues at coordinate 751,376,629 of NC_060119.1, read as the reverse complement.
TTGCCTGTATTCTAGGGAACAGCAACACCAGGTCAGCGCAGCACGTCGCAGCCAAGGTCAGCAACATGCCGCACCCGCCCTACACCGCTGCTCGACGCAGGAGGGACAGATGTTGTATCCCTTTTGCGCAGCTCCTCCTGCGCCACGCACCCTTTGCTTTCGCCTTGGGTTGGGAGACTTTTAACGTCGTGCAGGACGTGAGGAGCGGCAGCAGCCAGAACGCAGGAGCTCGGGCTCGTCATTAGACTTGCCCTCACATCCCCGCCCTACCGCCGCCACTCAACTCAGGAGAGACAGATGGTTTGTCTCTCGTAATGCAGCTTCTCCTGCGCCTCGCAACCTTTGCTTTGGGTTGGGGGCGTTTAACGTCCTACCTTGACGCGAGTTTAACGTCCTTCCTTGACAAACAACAACCCTCATCATAAAACGCAGCCTGGAGATGTAAAATGATGTTGGCCCAGACCTTATGTTGTGGAGTTTGACATCAACGAGATGGTGCGGCCTTCAAACCCGAGTTACGTTCCCCGGAGGGCCTTCACATGTACTGGGAGATCATGACTGACCATGTCTCACCCAACTCTCCCCGTGTTAGCTTCACCCCATCCAGGGAGACTTCTGAGCGCCAGGGAGACGTTGAGGCCACGGAATAGAACATGGCGATCCCCGCCCCACGCAGGTGCCTCTGAGTCACAAGAGCACTTCGGGACAAGTCCGAAGATTTCCAGGATTCAGAGGGTCTCCTGGCAGTTTTAACCCATTTGCAGAAGGCAACACACCTCCCCCTAGTGGCGCCACGCAATCCGCTTTCCCAGCATCACTCATTTATTAGTTTATGGTTCTATCTCCTTGTCAAAATGTCAACATCCTGGTGCATAGTACACAGTGATTTTCAGCGAATACGTTGCTGTGGCGTACAGGCGACTCAGCAAGCAATGCAGTCCTGGTGACGACAGAGAGACTGAGTTTGACCCGGGGAGAGGCCGCAGAAGACCCACACGTTTCATTTTGGCCATTCGAGAGCGAACGTACGCTGCAGCTAATGCCAGTCTACAATAACGGTGGGCGCTCTTAAATAGATATAAACTAGGAGCAGTGGAGGCTAGATCCAACGAGAAGCCGCTCATTATTGTAATAACTGCAGACAGACATGTTGGATCAGACGTAACAATGTGGTCGATCGTAAATCGCGGTACTGTCGGAGCAGCAGGGCGGATGTGTAAGATCTGTGAGCCTTGCGCGACTCGTGTTCGTGCCGTTTATTACTTGACATCTTGTCTTTGCAGTACTGCCGTCTCGTTTCTTATTCGATTTACTGGCGTCACTAAGTTGCTGGCCTGCCTGCCCGAGAGTGCAGAAGCAGCGCTATCGATAAAAGCACTGTCGCACTATCTTTGGAGCGACCGCTAGTATTTACGGGTCGTGGTGTGCAGTGAGTTCAGTCGGGATGGAGCTCCAGTGAGGTCTGCACAGCCGGTACTCACCCGACCGCTGGCGAAACACACCCACTGTCCGACAGAAGGAGACTTGAGCGGGGATGACCGTTGGTTGGTCGTTCGGTCGGCCGTCTCATCGGGCGACGTGTATTTGGTCTTCCGACCGCTTCTAGGCCCCCTGGTCATCTTGTGGGACTTGGATCGGTTCCTTCCTTGTGCAAAGATGTCGGGTGGCCAATGGCCGTTGTTCCCTCCGCATGGTTGGGCCCGAGCCAGTGTCTCTGTGTCGTCGTGCGTCTGGAGGGAGTCGGCACGCAGCGCCAGGAAGGTGCGAACAACCAGTACTCGCCGACCGCTGGCGACACACATGCACTGTCCGACGGAAGGAGACTGGAGCCGGAACGACCGTTGGTTATTCGTTCCGACGGTCGTAGAGTCAACAAGCCTTCGCGTTTCAGCGTTAGAGATAGCAGACAACATTCGTATACTGACAATAGCAGCATTCGATTTCTGCATCAGACCTTGAACGTGATACTTCCAAGAAAGCCTTCCATGTACATTCATTCCTATTTTTGTGTCGAGGTTGACACTATAGAGTCTTGTACCAGGGAAAGCAAGGGAGATGATGTTTGGTGGATGGCATCCTCATCTGCAACACAAACTACATGCATCTATTAACAACTTAGTTTTCAGCAAGTTGTTCTGGTACAAGCTCTTCCTTAACAATCCACATTTGACTCATTCTAGTGAAGCACAAGTCCCACTATGTGCACTATTCTGGTCGCTAGGTACTGACTGCCGCTGAGCTAGAGACTGTGACTGACTCTGTGCGACTGCGACTTACTGGATGACTGACTGCGACTGACTGGGCTGCGACTGATGTCTCGACTGGGCACTCCGGCCCACGGCGGCGATCTAAATACTGGCGGTGGAGAGGGCGTCTGCGGCGCGTTGCTTGCGAGTCCATTTCCTGATAGGTGTGCTTGATTCAGTTCCTGTTATCGATCTATTTGCAACCTCTTTGCCGACCCGCGTGCTGGCGACAGCTTACACCAGCACATCTACGAATTTGAAATGCGTCTGTGACATTTTGACCAACTTGGGAGAGTAAAATTTAACTCTTACAAGATTTGCATGTCAAACTGTATACATTGGGTTTTATTGCAGTAATCGTTAGTCTGTTCTCTGAAAGCCGTATTCTGATGTTAACGATTTCCCTACTACTTAGGGACTTCAAAAAGTACAAGTTACATACGTCACGGCATGCTAAAGACATAGTGCTCCAAAACTGGAGCATTGGCATATAAAGCACATGTTCCAGATTTTCTGCTGAGTTCTCCTGTGGTACGGATAACGGGTGCCTCAGAGTGTGAACTGTCGTGGCTATTGGAAACGTACTCCAAAGTTTCAGTACGTGGGCAATGCGACTCTTGTGGGCAAAACTTTTAAATAGCACTCACGTAAACCCTGAAATTCTGGTGGCGTGTGCACCAAATGCAATTTCCTGTCTAGCCATAGTGAAACCAACAAATTGACCAAGACCGCACAGACGTGTGTGATGCCGACAGGGAAATATAGATCTTGCACCATGCGAATTCCATCTTTTCGACAACCTCAGAGAACATCTGGAAGGATAGAGATTTTTCCAGCGATGAGGACGTTCAGACAGCAGTTTTTAAATGGCTCCGTGGCAAAGGAGCTGATATCTGTCGTCGAGGAATTCAACGGCTGGTAGAACTTTCCGACCGTTGTTTGCAGATATCTGGAGCCTGTGTTGAAAAATAATATTAAGCATCTGTGTCACTTTTACGGGTAGGGCAGCATTCAATAAAAGTTACTTCAAACTTCCTGGCAGATTAAAACTGTGTGCCGGACCGAGACTCGAACTCGGGACCTTTGCCTTTCGCGGGCAAGTGCTTCCCCAACTGAGCTACCCAAGCATGACTCACGCCCCCTCCTCACAGCTTTACTTCTGCCAGTAGCTCGTCTCCTACCTTCCAAACTTTACAGAAGCTCGCCTGCGAACATGCAGAACTAGCCCTCCTGAAAAAAAGGTTACTGCAGAGACATGGCATAGCCACAGCCTGGGGGATGTTTCCAGAATGAGATATCCTTCCTTTCGGAAGTTCTTGTTCTGAAAGGTTCGCAGGAGAGCTTCTGTAAGGTTTGGAAGGTAGAAGACGAGGTACTGGCAGAAGTAAAGCTGTGAGGACGGGGCATGAGTCGTGCGTGGGTAGCTCAGCTGGTAGACCACTTGCCCGCGAAAGGCAAAGGTCCCGAGTTCGAGTCTCGGTCCGTAACACAGTTTTAATCTGCCAGGAAGTTTCTTATGGGACTTAACCGCTAAGGTCATCAGTCCCTAAGCTTACACACTACTTAACCTAAACTATCCGAAGGACAAACACACACACCCATGCCCGAGGGAGGACTCGGACCTCCGCCGGTACCAGCCGCACCCTCCATGACTGCAACGCCTGAGACCGCTCGGCTAATCACGCACGGCTCAACTTAACATAATCCCATTCAAGTTTAAATCTCTTCATGTATGTTGACTCTACAGAACAATTTCATGCTTCTACTTTCTTGAAATGAAGTGAACTGTTTTTGGGACTTCTGATTAATCTCATAATGTTCCAACTTAAAACACTGCATGGTTCATATAATCAAACGCTTTTGCTAAATCAAACAAAAATACCTGCTGTCCTCAAACTATGGTTTAGTCTTGCTAATGCCTCAAACACAAAAGAATAAATTACATTTTCTGTGGTTACTACAGACTGCGAGTGTACTGCAGTGTGGCACTATACTCTTACAAATTCCTTCTAAACGACTGTCGTCTGAAGTCACAATGATGGTGGCATTCAATTCGCAGCCAGTCATTCAGTAAGAGGCCCATCATATGACGGCCGCCAATAGCAATTGTTCGTTAGTTCAGGGATTGTATCATCCCTGTCACTTCAATATAACATTTGTGATTGTGCAATCCTCACTCGAAATACACCACCCTAAATAAAATTTTTAAGTCATTCAGTAACGTCACCATTTATGTTATTAAATTAACCCAGCCTACGTTTCCAATCCTTCCAACTTTCGTTCTTAGTTACGTAACAAACCCGGCACTGCCCGGGTATTCATTTTGACAGTTTTCTACTGGAATAAAAAAATGAACTATTTCTGCAGTGTAATACTGAAAACATTTTTGAAATTATGAAACAGTTAAAAAGTGCTGAAATGTGTGTGAATTCCTAAGTGACCAAACTGCTTCGGTTATCGGTCCATAGACTTAGACACTACTTAAACTAACTTAAGCTATGGACAACACACACACCCATGCCCGAGGGAGGACTCGAACCTACGGTGGGAGGGGCCGCGAGTCCGTGACGTGCCGTCTCAAACCACGCGGCCACTCCTCTCGACTATGAAACAGTCATAAAGAGACATATTCACAACGTACAAATGTATATGTACACCTGCTTCATGTGTCTATAACAAGGTTTTGTAAACGACCCTCCACAACTGCACAGATTGGTACTGATTTCGCCTACAGCCGTTTGTGTTCACAGTTGAAAGCCGTCAAAAGCGTCGCCAGTTGTCTGGAATTTCCTTTAGTTTTTTCGACTATGGGAGTCTGTTAGTAGCAAAGATTAAATGTATTATCAAATTACCTTCCGTTGGGAATATGGAATGCACTCAACGTCTGATACGACTTTGAAAATGATGGAAAGCAGCATTCAGTCTTTCCTCTCTAGCTGTACTAAAGCCTATACAGATTTTGGCTTGTAAGTAACCCATTAATGCAGGATTTCAGAGTTTTAACACATGCTCTAGTAACTCAACCCCTGTTGTTCGGGCTCCTATCACAGTTCATTCAAGATGAATGAATGAAACTTCGTGTATGGTGCGGCCTTTTTTTTCACTATATCGGTATTTATGACGTCATACCTCTTTAACACTGATATATTTGTGTAGATACATTAAGGGGCATATGTGGATACAGTCTGCGAAATATGATGCGAATAGAGTTGGTAGGAAAGAAGCAATAAATTTAAACGTCATGCAAGATGTCAGTGTTCATGACGTCATATCTCCTAATCATTTTTGTCCTATGATATAACTTTGTAATTAAATTCAGCGGCACATGTTGATACTGTAATACAAAATGTTTTGCGTGTAGAATTAGTTGCACAGGAGTAACAAATTTAAACGTCACGCAACTCATTGTGTATGACGCCATATCTCTTTAAATGTAATGTAGGTGGTTCTTACCCCAATAGCGATTGTAGCCTGACAGTAGTGGTTAAAATCGATCCAGTGGTTTAGGAGCAGATGCGGAAATACCTATATCTATTTTTACATTGTGTATGCGTATTCCCGACGGATGTGTTATGAGTGAATTCATATATAAACTCAGTTTTATTGAAACAATAAATCTGGCCAAATTTCTGTTAATTTATCTTTTGTTTCTAGACAGTAGATTGTTAATTAAATGAAATAACGAAATTACAGCTAGAATAGATCGTGCAGTAGTTAATAACACATATAAAATAGGGTACCACTTATTACGCAGGAAGGGTGGTGAGTCAACTACTATCGTTGGCTCGTTCTCCGTGTACAGCGAAGAGCCCTTGTGTAGATGAGGCTATACCGTGCGGCTGTATCAGGCATCAAAGGACTAAACTCTTACGAAAAGGCGAGGGATTTGGAACATTCAGAAGAACATATTTGTGTAGAGGTTAACACTTAAAATTCATTGTTTTGCTGTCTCAATTGAATGTTGACCCATTCATCGACGTGGAACTGGTAACTTTAATCTTACCTTATCCCAGTGGCCTCTATACCCCTCCGTAATTGGTGAGTTTCCCACATCCTCCGGCGGATTATTCACGGTTCAGGATCGGCATTGCGCCATCTCGGAAAATAACCGGGTGCTTGCAGAAGGTAGCAGCACTGTAATTGCCTGTGCCTTGAGACCGGTGTTCAGAGTAAATGGCACTGCGCTCTCGTATTGTTCAATCGCGCCATAGCGTCTAGTACGACCTCCTACTCGTCGCCGAGCGCCGTTAAACGCGCTGTGCTGCCCCAAACGACGGCACTTCAAATAGCAAGGTGTTTTTGCTTTTCATGTTTATACTACCGTCCTGGTCTGCATAAAATGCCAACAGAATGCTAATTCTACGCCTGTCTTGTTAGTATGTGAGAAGATTACCTTATTACTGTTTACGATGACGTAATATAAGCTCACGATGAGATTAGTCTGATTTACATTATTATTTCTTCCACGCCTCTTATACTGCAAAATTATGATTTATTACTGACGTGGAAAGTATATTCTGTTTTATTCTGTTGAAAATGAGACTGTGCTAAAATTATGACCATTATGTAATTATCTTGATTTCTCATTTGCCAATGAAAAGCAGCTTAAATTTCTCTGTTTAGCAGTGCGGAAAAGAAATATCTGTCGTAAAATTGTGTCATATAATTAGTCTTAAAGTGCCATACGCTACCGCAGACTATCATAAGTAAGCATAGACTACGGCAGTTCCCCTAGTAGTCTTGGTTATTCAAGACCTTAACCGCATTACCGGTAAGTTAGGTGTGTTGCCTACCTATCGAGCGTTACCTCGTTTCGATAGCTTTGTTTGCGTATGAAATCAGTCTTGCTAGATTCCGCCAGAAACTGGAAGCGGTGAACCGTCTAGAAAATGAGAGGAGATTTGCAAAGGACTGCGTAACCTATGGAACATTTTTGTTGTATACAGTTATCCTTCTGTCTATTACTTAAAAATGTACAGAATTTACAGAAAAATTGAAAATGTCAAAATTGATGTTCTGTGAGTGAAACAGAGGGAGGTTGGAGTAAAATAAAAAAGAACACAGATTTTTCATGTAGCGCTAGCAAATGCAATTTCCAGATGAAACATCAAAATAAAAAAAGCTGAAAAAAACATATCAAACATCGCTGCAATACTTCATCGAGCTTTTATAAAACCTGATTCGCTTATTGGTAAACAATTTTCATACTTATCAATAATAACAGGAAGCTCTTGCCTCTGAACATGATAGGGTACAAAATAACAACAATCATTATTTAAGTTTTTTTGTATTTGAGCATGTAAACTGTACTTGGATCAAAAGTAATTGATTTGGTCACATAAAAGCGCAGAGGTTACGATATTAATTTTTGATCCTTATAAAATGCAATATGTGTCTTGTAAGGTTGTAAAAATACACACTGAACTAACATTTGAATGATGTGTGGTTCTAATGATGTGCAAAACAAAGAGAAGTCGTTGACTTGCACTTTCTCTCTCATACACTCGTTTATGTTTCCTTCCCTACCGATGCTGTCTATACTACCGGTAATCCTGTTACTTACTACGTCATTTATGTATGGTATCAAAACCACTGAACCGCATTTTTATAGAGTGCAACTCTCTGTGTAATTGATGGAGTCACAAACAGGAATAATTAATATTGGTACATACATCTTGTTGCATCCTTCAGAGCACTACGTAAGTTGTATAACGTTTTTACGCCTCAGTTCTTCATTCCTTACAGTCTCATGCTAAGACTTCAGCTAATAATGTAATCTTTGACAATTTTCCTTCCAGTGTTACAGACTACGATGAGTGAGATCATTATATCTGTTGAACGTCGCGAGACTGAATGTCCCTGGTGGCATAGTTATTCAAGTTTATGAGTGGTGAAGCGACGAATGAGGAATCACTCTCGCGATGGCGTGGACCGAAAGTGAGGAATGACATAACCAACTTTAACAAAGGCACATTGTTGTGGTCTGGTGCCCTGGAACAGGAGTCTCGAACTCGGGGAAGCCTGCCGGCTGTTCACATGCTACAGAGTCTGTGCAGAATACAGTGGCCGGTAAATGCTCAGTCGGCCGGGAACCTGCGGGGAGAGCAGTAGAGGTGGGGGTTACCGGCAGGGCTGTAGCCGAAATGCTGAGTGCCGGAGGGGAAGTGCAGTTTTAAACTGGAGCCTGCGCTTTCATTTTTTCTGAATATCAAGTAGAGTCCCTCCACGCCCACACTTCGATGGCGACCATTCAAAAGGATGTCACTTCGGATTAGGCTAGTATCTAAAAAGAATTCTGCTGAAAATGCAGCGGGTTTATTTTCAAAAATGGTTCAAATGGCTCTGAGCACTATGGGACTCAACTGCTGAGGTCATTAGTCCCCTAGAACTTAGAACTAATTAAACCTAACTAACCTAAGGACATCACACACATCCATGCCCGAGGCAGGATTCGAACCTGCGACCGTAGCGGTCTCGCGGTTCCAGACTGCAGCGCCAGAACCGCGCGGCCACTTCGGCCGGCGCGGGTTTATTTTCACCTGCCTCGCTAACCACTTGTAACTTTCAGAGAAGCGTTGTGAGTGGTGAATTTTGAGTAAGACCTACATGTTTCTCTCGCTAACATTGCTAACGCGTTAGAATTTGCTTCTTTTGCCAAAAGACAGCTGAGTTTACACTGTCTCACCTCTTTAACACGTTGTGCAGACGCATTTGCGAGAGAATTCTGAAACAGTGGTTTTCTAAGTTTGTTAAACCAGGAACTGAGGAAATGTAAAGTCGGTAGCTTATGAAAAGACACATCGTCGGTACAGATTAAATGTGTATGTCTTCACTTACGTTTTTCCAAAACCCATAGCATTTCTCGTTTCACCAGATATCGATTACACGTAAAATTACATTCTTTTCGGACGAAAGTTAGCAGTTGGTGGAGTAACACGGTAAATAATTAAGTTTTGCACGATATCCACATGAAAAAGTACCCGCCTCATTGCGTGCTAAGATTTTCTTAAATCTCATTTCGATGTCCTAAATCGTTTCTGAAATATTAGGAATAGACTATCCGACCAATTGTGTGATTGGATTGGAGAGTTTCTAGATAACAGAACGCAGCATGTCATTCTCAATGGAGAGAAGTCTTCCGAAGCAAGAGTGATTTCAGGTGCGCCGCAGGGGAGTGTCGTAGGACAGTTGCTATTCACAATATAAATAAATGACCTTGTGGATAACATCGGAAGTTCACTGAGGCTTTTTGCGGATGATGCTGTAGTATATCGAGGGATTGTAACAATGGAAAATTGTACTGAAATGCAGGAGGATCTGCAACGAATTGACGCATGGTGCAGGAAATGGCAATTGAATGTAGACAAGTGTAATGTGATGCGAATACATAGAAAGAAAGATCCTTAATCATTTAGCTACAATATAGCAGGTCAGCAACTGGAAGCAGTTAATTCCATAAATTATCTGAGAGTAGGCATTAGGAGTGATTTAAAATGGAATGATCATATAAAGTTAATCGTCGGTAAAGCAGATGACAGACTGAGATTCATTGGAAGAATACTAAGGAAATGCAATCCGAAAACAAAGGAAGTAGGTTACAGTACACTTGTTCGCTCACTGCTTGAATATTGTTCAGCAGTGTGGGATCCGTACCAGATAGGGTTGATAGAAGAGATAGAAAAGATCCAACGGAGAGCAGCGCGCTTCGTTACAGGATCATTTAGTAATCGCGAAATCGTTACGGTGATGATGGTTAAACTCCAGTGGAAAATTTTGCATGAGAGACGCTCAGTAGCACGGTACGGGCTTTTGTTGAAGTTTTGAGAACATATCTTCACCGAGGAGTCAATCAGTATATTGCTCCCTCCTACGTATATCTCGCGAAGATACCATGAGGATAAAATCAGAGACATTAGAGCCCACACAGAAGCATACCGACAATCTACCTTTTCACGAACAATACGAGACTGGAATAGAAGGGAGAACCGATATAGGTACACAAAGCATCCTCCGTCACACACCGTCAGGTGGCTTGCGGAGTATGGTTGTAGATGTAGATGTATTTCACTCTGGCTGAATCGCTCATGCAGCATAATGCCAAATGAGTGTGTTACATCACATCAATTTTGTCGAGATTTGCGTCAATACAGACCTCCATCCACGTCTAAAGAAAAATTCAGGATGTTAGATAAATGTAATATGCAGCAACGTGTTATGAAACCGCCCCACACACAAAATCATAGAAACCCCTAAGTTTAATTGCCAATGTTTTCGAACGTCGCTCTTTGTGTAACTTCCACGTAAATATCACAATAACTATGACCATTAATGAAATGATGGATGCATCATCATGAATCTGTCATATATTTCTATAAGTAAGGTAAAAATAATTTTTTTTACTGAACAGTTTCCGTAAAAACGACTGGGAAAGATTGCAGGGCGTGCGTCTCGATCCTGTTATCTCCGATTGGCCGAAAGGTGGCAAACACTGACGGTCTCCCCTTCCGAACAAAGAATAAACTCTCCCAGCGCTTTGGACTAAAATTGGTCACTGCACATCGACCACCACATCCTACACGGATTCGACCGTCGTACATATCTACAGAAAGTGGCTGAAACACTGTGATACCACGAGTTGGCGACATGCTGTTGGACGACCACACCTGATCAAAGGACGTGGAGGTCACAGACTTGCATGCTCTGTAAAGGAAGGTAGGAGGCGATCTCTGTCAGGTCCGACGACAGAGTATAATGCTGCTGCAGGCATTACTGCTGTGGAGCTCACCGTTCTGCGTACATTGTTGAGAATGTGACTCCGCAACAGATGGCTCCTCTGTGTTCCCATTTAGACCCTCGATATCATCTATCACAGCTGCAGTGGGTATGAGATCATCGATACTGGACAGTGTATAAATGCAAATGTGTCTCCTGGTCAGATGAATCTCGTATCATGTTACACCATGTGGCTTAACGAGCCTAGGGAGAAACCCTTGGTGGAACTGAACACAACGTGTAGTTAACGTTTGTTGAGCGATTGAGGATGCGCTTACAGGACTATAATAACTTCACAAGTCTTGTGAGAAACCCGAGACTGCAGTGAAACATAAAAATGAGAAAAGGGGAAAATTGGAAATGGATTTCGCTAAGCGGGTATGGACGTGGTCTACGGACAATGACAGTGAGCAAAAGGATTTTACAAGAACGGCGGTTACAGATGCCACCAGGACAGCCGCGATGGACCGCAGGGTGTTGAGGCCGAGCGGTTCTAGGCCCTACAGCCTGGAACCGCGCGACCGCTACGGTCACAGGTTCGAATCCTGCCTCGGGCATGGATGTGTGTGACGTCCTTAGGTTAGTTAGGTTTAAGTAGTTCTACGTTCTAGGGGGCTGATGACCTCAGAAGTTAAGTCCGATAGTGCTCAGAGCCATTTGAACCGCAGGTTGTTGGATCCTAAAGTATACGGCTTGCTAACGGCAGACATGTCACGCACTTTAACAACGTGGAACGACGCTAAGAAGACTGGTACCGTAAATGGAAGAGCATTAGGTCAATTATAGTGCAATACATAGCATCAAATATTGCCAAATGCAATCATAATCATATTTACACCGCTGATGTTTACACGTACTGAGTGGTGCATGAACTCATGACACAATAAACGATATGGCCGATAATGGCACTGCACAGTAGCCATAGTGGAGAAACAACGGATATTACATTGTTGTTAAATAATTAGTAATATGAAACTTTTGTGTCTGAGGCTGTCGAACCAGATGGTTCTCCACAATTACATTGATAAAATGAAGCACTGTGTTATTAGTGAATAGATTTATTAATCTGTCGTCAATGCTGATTGCAATATGAATGAGGATGGGCTATAAGCACAAATAGGTCGATGTTCATAAGGTATATATTTAAAAATGATAAGCATTAGTGTCAGCAGACATAACCCATCAATTAGAATATCCATTTTAGTTACAAATCTTTAATGTAGGAATGGTAGTCATAAGAAGATCAAAACAAATTGTAAAACGTTTTCGATAAGATGTCTGTATTGTGTGGTGAAAATAATGAAAAATGAAACTAGGGGGAGGGGGGGGGGTGGTTATCCAAATAGCTGCTAAAAGGAATCCGTTAAACTACGGTTACGCGATAAATCAAACAAATCCTAAGGACGTAAAATAAACTAAATACCTAGAAATTACAATTACGAACAACTTAAACTGGAAAAGCACGCAGAAACTTTTGTGGGAAAGGCGAGCCAAAAACTGTGTTTTATTGCACGAACGCATTGAAGTTGCAACAGATGTATTAAAGAGATTGCCTAGACTACGTTCGTCCGTCCACTCTAGGAGCACTGCTTTACAGTGTTGGATCCTTACCAGGTAGGGTGAACACAGTACATCGAGAAAGTTCAGAGAAGGGCATCAAGTTCTATATTATCAAGAAATAGGAGAGGGAGTGTCACGAACATGATACAGGATTTGAGGTGGACTCGTTACAACAAAGGCGTTTCTCGTTGCGGCAGAATCTTCTCACAAAATTTCAGTCATCAAATTTCTCCTCCGTACGCGAAAATATTTTGTTGATGGGACCTATGGAGAAACTATCGTCATAATAACGATAATCAGAGCTCTCACGGGAAGATATAGACTTTCATTTCTTTCCGCACGCTGTTCGGAAGTGGACTAATAAAGAATTATTACAAAGATAGTTCGATGAACCCTCTGCCCCGGCACTTAAGCGTGATTTGCAGAGTATCCATGCAGATGTAGATTCCATGCACAGTCAAGCAATATTGCTGTCCAAAAGTGAACCAACATGGTATCAAACAGGTGGTCATGATGTTTTGGATCATCAGTGAATTCGAAATTACTGTGATTGTTGGAAACACACTTCACTCAGAATACGTACTCCGTGACTTCATTGTGTCTCTATTGGTCTGAGGACATATTTTATGAGATTTTATGCCAGCATTTTTGCCCAGACCAGTAGTTCACCATACTTTTATTTGCTATCTACAGATTAGGATGGTTATTTTCTGCAGGTTTTCTCAGTTTCTTAAAGATACCCTTGTTCCATCTGACATGATGTTAACGACATTACCAAAAACCTAAAAGTTCTTACTCTGATGCTGGAAAAGACAGCTTTACATAAGCAGAATACCATAGCAGGAAGATGTAACTGCCCATGACTATTTAGAGATCCCTTAGAAAACACTGAATCGTGAAAACAAATTTCCATGTCTCGTTTCGAGGAATTGTCGCTCGGTATATACGAAAGAAAACAGATTAAAAACGTGATAGCAAGACTAATAAATAAACGTTTCAGAATTATAGTGAACCATGTCTATTAAAGTCAGGTTTCAGAGAAAAATCTGAAACTGTAAGACGCTTGAACTATTTACTCATGTTATTTCAATTGTTTATACGATTTCTGTACGTCTCGTAAGTACTTAAAAGGAATATTTTGCTGTATTATATACCTTAACTTATGAAAGTTGTTCCTTGGAAGAATGAAATTTAACAGTGAATTACACATGGTTGATTGTCCTTCTAAAAATATTAGGAAAGTATTTGATTTATTATGGATACTGGTTTTAATTCAGAAGGTAGTCAAATCTGTTCTGATTGCATAAAGGCACTGGTTGTTACTGTAGCCTAGAGGTGCTGTCTTTAACGAGTAATAAAAAGACGGTTTGGGCTCCGGGTTCGATCCCAACCAGTGGTTATATTTCGAATAAAAATCATTTAGCATTTGCCTTTCAGAGGCAGGAATAGTGCAGAAAACTCAGGACATCCGCTTGCCCTTAGGGTAGGAAAATGCCATTAACAGCCGGGAGAATCAGCAGTGATCAAGGGCAAGTGACTGCAAAAGGAACTGGGGGGCACTGCATTAAAGACACATTGTAAATCCACAGGTTATGATGGAAAAAGATTTCAGGTTAGTTCCCCCCCCCCCTCAATTCAGATGTCTGGGACGAGACTGTTAAGAGGGAGGCCACTATTGGAAAAAGATTGAATAGCTAACGAAAGGGTAACATTCTGTGAGTGAGAGCACGGATATCAGAAGCGTAGAGATTGGGAGCAGATTACTTCTGCTGTGGGTGGTGGAGCTGGACTGTCAGTGATCAGAAAGCCAACAGCTCATCACCCAGATCCGGGCTGCAGTGGAGTGTCGGGTAGATGTCTGCTTGTTTTCCGATGTAGTTGTCATGAAATCAGTATTGTTAAACATTCATTATATATATAGGGTGGTCCATTGATCGTGAGCTGGCCAAATATCTCACGAAATAAGCGTGAAACGAAAAAACTACAAAGAATGAAACTTGTCTAGCTTGAAGGGGGAAACCAGATGGCGCTATGGTTGGGCCTGCTAGATGGCGCTGCCATAAGTCAAACGGATATCAACTGCGTTTTTAAAATAGGAACCGCCACTTTTATTGCATATTCGTGTAGTACGTAAAGCAATATGGATGTATTAGTTGGACCAACTTTTTCGCTTTGTGACAGATGGCGCTGTAATAGTCACAAACATATGGCTCACAATTTTAGACGAACAGTTGGTAACAGGTAGGTTTTTTAAATTAAAATACAGAACGTAGGTACGTTTGAACATTTTATTTCGGTTGTTCCAGTGTGATACATGTACCTTTGTGGACTTATCATTTCTGAGAACGCATGCTGTTACAGCGTGATTACCTGTAAATACCACATTAATGCAATAAATGCTCAAAATGATGTCCGTCAACCTCAATGCATTTGGCAATACGTGTAACGACATTCCTCTCAACAGCGAGTAGTTCGCCTTCCGTAATGTTCACACATGCATTGACAATGCGCTGACGCATGTTGTCAGGCGTTGTCGGTGGATCACGATAGCAAATACCCTTCAACGTTCCCCACAGAAAGAAATCCGGGGACGTCAGATCCGGTGAATGTGCGGTCCTTCGACGACCAATCCACCTGTCATGAAATATGCTATTCATTACCGCTTCAACCACACGCGAGCTATATGCCGGGCATCCATCATGTTGGAAGTACATCGCCATTCTGTCATGCAGTGAAACATCTTGTAGTAGCATCGGTAGAAAATTACGTAGGAAATCAGCATACATTGCACCATTTAGATTGCCATCGATAAAATGGGGGCCAATAAACCTTCCTCCCATAATGCCGCACCATACATTAATCCGCCAAGATCGCTGATGTTCCACTTGTCGCCACATCCTCTTGTCGCAGCCATCGTGGATTTTCCGTTGCCTAATAGTGCATATTATGCCGGTTTACGTTACCGCTGTTGGTGAATGGCGCGTCGTCGACAAATAGAACGCGTGCAAAAAATCTGTCATCGTCCCGTAATTTCTCTTGTTCCCAGTGACAGAACTGTACACGACGTTCAAAGTCGTCCCCATGCAATTCCTGGTGCATAGAAATATGGTACGGGTGCAATCGATGTTGATGTAGCATTCTCAACACCGAAGTTATTGAGATTCCCAATTCTCGCGAAGTTTGTCTGCTACTGAAGTGCGGACTTGGGCATCATCATTTGTTGCAGGTCGTGGTTGACGTTTCACATGTGGCTGAACACTTCCTGTTTCCTTAAATAACGTAACTATCCGGCTAACGGTCCGGACACCTGGATGATGTCATCCAGGATACCGTGCAGCATACATAGCACACACCCGTTTGGCATTTTGATCACAATAGCCATACACCAACACGATATCGACCTTTTCCGGAATTGGTAACCGGTCCATTTTAACACGGGTAATGTATCACGAAGTAAATACCGTCCGCGCTGGTGGAATGTTACGTGATACCACGTACTTATACTTTTGTGACTATTACAGTGCCATCTATCACGAAGCGAAAAATGTGGTCCAACTAAAACATTCATATTTATTTATGTACTAGACGAATTTGTAATAAAAATGGGGGTTCCTATTTTAAAAAACGCAGTTGATATCCGTTTGACCTATGGCAGCGCCATCTAGCGGGCCATAGCGCCATCTGGTTTCCCCCTTCAAGCTAGACGAGTTTCGGTCTTTGTTGTTTTTATTTCGTGAGATATTTGGCCTGGTCACAATTAGTGTTGTTGACTGATCGAAGATGTACAGCAAAGACAGGAAAAAGCACTGGAAGTAATTAAAATAGTACAGCACATAGCTGCGTTTGACTGATCGCTAAAATAAAAATGGATGAGCCATCCGCTCTGCAACAGCTTAAAAGCTCGGGCCAGAGTCCAGACTTTCACAAAATGTTAACGGCTTGACAACACTCGTCTTGTCATCAGATAAAACGGCAGGTGGTTCTCACCTAACCTTGCTACTGCCTACTCATCACAACATAAAACACACACATTCACAGTGTACAGTGATAAGCACGCCATAAGCTCCACAGAGGAGAAAGCCATGCGCTACGGCACAGTGCTTAATGAGAAGGCGCGTCAGGGCCACTTCGTACCACTAAAGTGAGCGACAAGAGGAGCGCCATTGATAGATAGTTTGCTTCACTAATCACGATCTACTGTTCAATCAAACAACGGAAACTCCAGGCAGGAATACCAACAATGTACGGAAAGATAGATTGCTACTTACCGTAAAGAAGACACATCAAGTTGCAGACAGGCACGATTAAAATACACTCATGTATAGCTTTCGGCCACAGCTTTCGTCAGTTAGAGAGATACACACACAACATTCACATGCACACACACAAGCAAGTAGGCCTCACGCACACACGACCGCCGACTCCAGCATCTCGGGTGGAAATACAACATCACTTGGGATGCTACCAACAATCTGATGGGGTTGGGGAAGGGGAAGTGAATGGATAGTAGTGTATGGGTGGGAAGGGAGATGCACGCTGACTGGTGGAGTGTACAGGGACTAGACTGCCAACAGGTGCAGCATCAGGAAGTTGTGGGGCAGGTAGATGGGGAAAAAAAGAACAACAAGGAGAGGATCAGGGAAAGACAGGTGGATGCACTAGCAGTAGGCTGCAAATAGAGAGTGGGAGACGACAATGGGGAGGGGAAGATAGGACAGAGGGGATGGAAACTGTTGGGTGGAGGATGTGGGGATGTTACTGTAGGTTGAGGCTGGGTTAATTATGGAAGTGGGGAATGTATTGTAAGATAATTCCCATCTGCACAGTCCAGAAAAGCTTGTGGTCGAGGGAAGAAACCAGATGGCTCGGATTGTGAGGCAGTCATTGAAATAAAGCGTGTTACACTCACCGACATGTTGTGCCACAATGTGTCCTACTTTCCTCTTGGTCACAGTTCAGCAGTGGAATGTTCAACCTGGTGGACAGCTGGTTGGTAGTTATTCCAATATGAAAAACTGTAAAATAATTGCAGCAGAGCTGGTGAATGACAAGGCTGCTTTCACAGATGGTCCAGCTCCTGATGGGGTAGGATAAGCCTATGATAAGGCTGGTTGGATTGGGCAAGTTTTGCTCCTGGTCTTCCACAGGTATATGATCCTTGTGACAAGGAGTTTGGGTTGGGAGTAACATAGCGATGGACTAGTATGTTGTGGAGGTTGGATGAGCAATGGAAAACGACTGTAGGAGGGGTGGGAAGTATCTTAGTAGGATGTCTCTCATTTTGGGGCATGATGATAGGTAATCAAATATGTGGAAAAAGATGCGTTTTAGATGTTCAAGTCTGGGGTAGTACTAGGTGATGAAAGCTCCTTTGTGGCTGGTTTTTATAAGTGGTGAGAGGATTATAGTTGTGAGGGTAAATGGCACTGGAGATCTGTTCGCAGACTAGGTCTGGGGTGTGGTGCCTGTCTGTGAAGGCCTTGGTAAGACCCTCAGCATAGTGAGCAAGGGAGTTTTTGTCACTGCAAATACGCTGTCCCTTGGTAGCCAGGCTATATGGGAGGGACCTCTTTGGTGTGAAAAGGATAGCAGCTGTCAAAATGCTGTTGCTCTTGATTGTTAGTGGGTTTAATGTGGACAGAGGTGCGGATGGAGCCATCAGAGCAGAGCAGGTCAACATCTAGAAAGATGGTACGTTGTGTTGAGAAGGACCATGTGAAATTGATGGGAGAGAAGGTATTGAGGCTGTCCACATTAAACTCACCAACCACCAACAGTACCTGCATTTTGACAGCTGTCATCCCTTTCACACCAAAAAATCACTTCCATGTAGCCTGGCTACCTGCGAACAGCATATCTGCAGTAACAAACAGTCCTTTGCCAATATGCTGAAGGTCTCATCAAGGCTTTTATAGTCAGGCACCATCCCGCAGACCTAGTCTGCAAACAGATCTCCAGTGTCATTTCCTCTCACAACCACAATCCTCCCACCACCCTCAAGAAGCAGTCACAAAGGAGTATTTCCTTTGTCACCCAGTACCAATCCCAGACTTGAACAACTGAACTGCATCCTTTACCAGGGCCCTGATTACCTATCGTCAAGCCTGAAATGATGGACATCCAATTCCAGGTACTTACCACCCCTCCTAAAGTGGTATTCCATCGCCCACCCAACCTCCACAACATCCTAGTCCATCCCTATGCCACTCCCAATCCCAACCGCTTGCCACAAGAGCCATACGCCTGTAGAAGACCCAGGTGAAAAACCTACCCAGAACTACCAATTACAGTCCTGTCACTGGTTTATCCTACCACATCAGGGACTGGGCCATCTCTGAAAGCAACCATGTCATTTACCATCTCTGCTGGAATCATTGCACAGCTTTTTATATTGATATGAGTACCAACCAGCTGTGGATCAGGTTGAATGGCCACTGCCGAACTGTGGGCAAGACAATGGATGCCCTATGGCACAACATGCAGCTGAACAAAATAAATTTGATTTCAACTGCTGCTTCACTACCTGAGCCATCTGCATTCTTATCTCCATCACCAGCTTTCCTGTACTGCGCAGATGGGACTTATCCCTACAACCCATTTTCTGCTCCTGTAATTAACCCAGCCTCAACCTACAGTAACATGATATCCTCACAACCTCCACCCAACTGTTTCCAATCCTCTGTCCTATCATCTCCTCCTCATTCTCGTCTCCCATCCTATTTATTTGCAGCCCTTTGACAATGCATCCCACTCCTCTCCTTGTTTATCCTTGTTTTCCTCACCTCCCTATCCTACAACCTCCTGACACTGCACCTGCTGGCAGTCTAGTCCCTGCACACTCCACCAGACAACATTCGTCTCTCTATTCATCCGTACACTACTATCCCTTCCCTTTTCCCTGTCTTTCCCCTCCCCTTACCTTTCCCCTTCCCCATCCCCTACAGATTGCTACTTGCATCCCACGTGATGTTGCATTCCAGCCTGATATGCTGTAGTTGGATATCACGTGTGTGTGATGTGTGCTTTATTGTGTGTGTGCGTGTGAATGTTGTGTGTGTGTGTGTGTGTGTGTCTCTTTAGTGACGAAGGCTGTGGCCGAAAGCTATATGTGAGTGTCTTTTAATTGTGCCCACCTGAAACTTGAAATGTCTTCTTTACAGTAAGCAGCAATCTATCTTTTCCTACAGTTTATATTGTTCGCTACTACTAGCCACTCCTTCTCACACAGTTGCATGGATTTCCGAGAGAAATGAAGGCCTAGAGGGAAATGGCATACTGTCTCACGACATTCCTGCAAGTATTCTTGGTGGCTTGTCCTGGACTTTAATGAGCCCAAATTCACAAGTGCCACGTTACACAGAGAATGAGACTTGCTTCCCCGTTGTTAAAGGAATTACAGTTCATCAAGCATTCCTGGTCCATTTACTCATTGTGACGCAAACATTTCGGGGCACTAAGGTAATCGGAGCAAATAAGTAACTGTTTGTTCTGAAGACGCCTTACCCGCTCTAGTACCTTCAGGATCGTATGAAACTTTGCAGAAAATACACTGTATTTATGGGGAATGCGAATCCTGAATTCATGATCGGGGCATACTACAGGAGAGCCAATGGAGTCTTCTTTTTGCATTCAGCAGTGTACATAACCGTAAAATTGTGATGCCTATCTAAAATGTTAAGAAACAGAGGTTGCAATACTTCTTATGACTTAAGTCTGAAATAATTCTGGACGTTTGTAACCATTACAGGAAAAGTCTTCACATGGGCCATACACGAGTGGAACAACGATGGGGGACGAGTTAGTGGTACCAGGAGTATACTCCGTCACACACCTTCATGTGGCTTGCGGAGTATCGATGTAGATGTAGATGTGAGTGGCAATTGACGACCTGTTGTCGCGAGGCTCGAGGAGGAAAGGAAGATAGATATCGAAAATAACGTCGTGAGACGAAGATAGTAAGACGTCTTAGAAAAACCCATTCACGAAGCTGCCCGAGAGTAATGTGCCTGCAAGTAGTATTCTAGGCTTTCTGTGTGTTGGAAAATACACGGATTAGGTGATGCGGGCTCAGGAAAGCCTGTTGGACAGCCGCATCTAATAGGGCCAGATTACTACAGGTTGAGCGATATCTCCTGAACCCACTCCGAAAGTACAGTCTACACACTGCACACTCACTGGTTTCTCCGACTGCTATAGTATCTCTTGATGAACGTTTGCTAGAGCACGCAGAGATTTTGCAGTTGCTTTTTTTCCCAACTCGTCTTTCGAAAGGAAGCAAACTGAAAGTTTCTTTGCATGTAATTATTGAGGGTGCGCCTTTTTCAAATGGCAGCTGCCGTATATTCATCCAAAAGACAGGCTGTCCTTGCGTGCCCGCTTGGGTGCATACTATCTTAAATGCCAGGCAACAACCGCTGTGGGGGTAAGAACCACCTATCATCAGAAGATATGACGTCATAAACAATGAAATGCGTGAAAAACTGCAGCATTATGGATGACGCTTAAATTTATTACTTCTGTGCTACTAACTCCGTTAGCAATAAATTTCGCAGATGGTATCCAAATATGCAGCTAAATGCACCTACAAAATTATATCTAGGTAACACACATAGATCAGGAGATATGACGTCATAAATACTGAAATGCGTGAAAAATTGACGCATTGTGCATGACGTTTAAATTTATTACTTCTTTGCTGCTCTCTCTCTCTCTACTCGTAACTTACTCCGCAGACGTATGCAAATACGGTCATGAATGTACCTACACCAGTATATCATCGTAAGACACATAATGTAAGAGATATGGCGTCATAAACACGAAGATGTATGAAAAAATTGTCACATCATGCATGAAGTTTAAATACATTTATTCTTTACTACAAAGACACTTCCACAATCGAGTCAACTTAAGAAAATCCATGAAACCTGGTATCGCTGTCGAGAGATTTCAACTGCAAACTGCAATCGCCTTTAGGTGAAAGAAATAAGCATCTATGGAGCTATGAAGGGGCGTTGCCATATAGATGTGTATAAAATCGTGTTGTAGACACGCGAAGCAGCTGTGCCCAGCGCTCAGAAACTGTCCGGGATCGTCACACACCGAGGCTAATGCAGGAATACATGTAAGGTTTCTTTTGTAATAGAAAAATGAGAAAAAATACCGGGGCAATGTCGGATTTCTTAGCTAGTTTGTTTGTAAACGTTAAAGTGTTTGTGATTTTAAACTTATTCCTATTTGTTGATGTTATCATTCTGTTCCAATCCTCTGGTAGGTTAATGCATTGTTCCTATTTATTTGTTTCTTTGATTCAGACAGTCAGTTTGCTAGGTAAGGTTGAAGGCCAGACTGTAGGAACGTCACAGTTCTAGTTTCTGTTTCTAGGCCAGGAGTTCGACTTCAGTTTAACACGGTCAGGGCTACTTTTGTGTTTCAATTTTGTCCGCTACACAAGTCTGACTAGAGACCCACTTTCGAGGATTCTCTTCAAATGCTTACTAGTATATCGTATTATTGAAATGTTTTGTCATCTCCCACTTCATCAAAGTATTAACACTTTGCCGTCCGGCGACACCACAGTGGTGTCGTGCGCGAAATAGCGGTCAACTGCCGGCGACATTACACCGAGCCTAGTATCCCGTAGTGCCCGGCGACAGCGCTTTAGTATCTTTTGCATTCTGTTGGTGTTTTGTTTAGATAACAATAATACACGTCAAAAACTTTTTGTCTTTATAAGTACTTGTGCCCTTCCACCATCGCAGACGAAAGAGACGATACGATTATTTACGATGAATGCGTGGACGTCTTTCTGACGTTCCGAACGACTTTGTCGATTGGGAAGAAGTCAGTCAATATCAGAAAAATGAAAGTGAAGCGGAATCGTGGCAAAATAGTGTAATACGTCCAAGAAGAATTCGGCTAACGCTAAGGTTGCCTACTGATTCAGATGAATCAGAAGATGACCACAGTGCACAGTGGTCAGACTTTGATTTACCGAGGACAATAAATTTGAAGTATCTCCGGGTCCAAACATATTCCACAAAGATACACAGAGCGTCGAGGATATCGTAGAATTGTATATTGGGAACGATCTATTTGAATATATTAGCAACGAAACCAACAAATACTACAGTCAAAATTGCAATAGAAGGAAACTGGATTAAAAAAATGCCAAATTTGTTGACGTTACGGGACCCGAGCTTAGAAAATGGTTTGGGCTTGCTATCCTTATGGGAATTGTAAAGAAAACAAGGATCAATGATTATTTGTCAACGAATCCGTTGATAGGCACACCTGTGTTTCACAAAACAATGTCGCGCAACCGATTCAGACAAATATTATCATTTTTACGTTTTTCCGATAACAACAATGAACTGGATAATGCCGACCGGCTTTTCAAAGTGCAATTCGTAATTATTTATTTTTCCAAAAAGTTTAAAGAAATCTTTAATACAAGTCAAAACATCTCAATTGATGAAGGAATGATATCGTGGCGTAGACGGTTAAATTTTAAAGTTTATAGCCCGTCGAAAATTACGAAAAATGGCAAACTCATCCGTATGCTGTGTGATTCGATTACGGGATACATTTCCTCATTGAAGATATATTCCGGCGCTGTACAGACTTTAGCAAAAAAAAAAAAAAAAAAAAAAAAAAAAAAAAAAAAAAAAAAAAGATGGAACTATTGACACCTTCGTATGGAACGTGGCATCACCTCTGCATGGATAATTATTATAACAGTGTAGAACTTGCAGAGAAGTTACTTGAAAAGAGTATTTGAGTTTGTGGAACGATACGGAAAGAAAGAAGATTTCCAGAAAAATTAAAGCGCTCAAAAGTCAATGTGTTTGAAGATTGTCATCAGCGGAAAGGTGAAGTACTCGCACAGGTATGGAGAGATTCGAAAACTAAAACGATACGAATGATCTCTACGATACATAATGCCGCTTTGACTGACATTCAAAGAAAATGTAGAAAAATCAATCACACAATAAAAAAATAAGTGTATTAGACTACAACAAATACACGAAAGGAGTGGATCGGGCATACCAATACTTGAGTTGTTACCCTATATACAGAAAAACTATAAAATGGTCAAACAAAGATTTGCATGTATCTCTTTAATGCGTATTATTTTATGCGTTCCGCACATGGCAATATTTCAATACAGACCACAAGAGTCTCCGATTTCACGATTTTTTTTATTGAAAGTGTCTGATTCGTGGATAAAAGACCATGTACCTGCTTCTGAGCAAAACTTGGGGGTTGCCACTACGTCACGCACGCCTCATCATGATCCGATTGGCAGACTTTCCGTTCACATAAAGCAACACCAGCTAATACTTATTTCCGAAACGAATAAACGAAAACGAAGACTATGCCATGTGTGTTCCAAAAACAAAAAAAGGAGAACAAACAATTTAATGCGAAAATCTTGTTGAGTTGCATTACATCTTTGAGACTGTTTTGCTGCATATCATACGAAAGAGAAATACCAAGTACCAAAGACAATGCAAATAAATAAATATATGAAACAAACAAATTTTGTATTTATTTACGTACGGACTTGTGGATTTCGAAATTTTGTGAAAATAGGAGAACAGCGTTGTGAACTTCTGAGGACTAACGATGAGATTAGTAAAACTTCACAACTTATAATCTCCCGATAATGTCAAGAACGGCCGGCGACAAACCAAGTAATCCGAATTAGCGTTGCCTTCGCCAAGCGAGTACATTTGTGCGAGACGTGCGGACGATAAAGTATTAAAGCTCAAAATAAGTTTCACTCTTCTTTACAAAGCATTTAAAGCAAAAGATAAACGATTGGCCTGTAAACGTCCGAGAGGAAGTTCTGATTCCACCTGATGCGTGAAAATCTGACTGCAAGATGGAGAAAAATGAAACTATCCAAGAAAATATTTCTAAGACAGAACGAACGCCTACTAATGAACCGGAGAGTGCTCATCACCGAAAATGCTCGAACATGTGATTTTGATGCACCAATCGGATACTGTGTCCCGGTGCTTTACTTTGTCATTACGTTTGAGTCAGTGATAGGATCAAATGTGTTCAGTGAAGAGTTGAAAGAAACGCAAAATGATATTCACGATAAAACAAAGCTTGTTGATTGCTGACGTTATGCGAAGCACAATTCGCGGAAAACTTGTGCAGAAATGTTTGCACAAGAGTTTACGACTTTAAGTATTTCGGCGAAACTTTCAGAAAAGTCTGCAATGCAGAACTTTATAGCAAAATGGCGGGAAACTGACTCTGTAGCGAACAAAAGCCGTAACTGTCCGAAAAGATTGCGAACACCAGAAAATACGGCTCGAGTGAAAGAGAGCCTGGAATAAGGTCAGAAGAAATAGCAACCCCGTCTGTCTGTGAAAGCAGGAGTCAAGACATCGTCGTGTCTATACGTTATCGTGTCGAGACGTTATCAAAAAGGATCCAACCAATGTCCTTAAAATTTTTACTGTTCCGTCTGAGTTCAAGCGTCTAGACGAATTTTCGAGTGTTGAGCTCTTCCGGTAGTTTCTCACAGGGAAACGTACCCAATGGATTCGCTTCGATTTTGATCAGCTTTGAATACGTTTCAGTGTAGAGCAAAATAAGAGATACATTTTTCTATATTCGTGCCCCCCTGAAAAACTAAGTTTAAGATTTACTAATGAATACCGTTGATACGGTAACAGATAAAATAAAACTTCTAAGGTTTTTAATGTAGTTTACAATGGTGAACTCAGATTTGTCGAAAAAGTAATTTTTTTCGAAATCCATTCGAAAAATAGCAAAACGTATAGCATCCTTAATACCAAATTCAATCGTGTATGATGAAATGATCTTCGAAAGACGCATTTGTCAGAAATAAGCTAGAAATATCGCTATTTTACTACATGCGCCCTTGCGGTAAAATTGCGCAGTAGCTTCACACATTCAACTATTGGCCCCCAAGGTTTATAGTTTTACATTTCCCGTCGGTACTTGTATGAATAGTAATTTGTCACCATTTTGCATAAATCCTTCGTGGTACTCAGATGAGGCGTCAACAGTGGCCATTTCGAGTACTTTCCGTAATTTTTATTAAGAAGGATACATCCTGTGTCTGTCTTATAGCAAATACTTTACTGGACCGATTTTATTTGGCATATCCTGTACGCACTTGATTTTTTGCTAAGCTGAAAAGTAACATGTTTTGTGAGATAGTGCTCGTTTCTATTGAAAAATAGACCAAAACTGACTTGGTTCTTTTGAACCCTCCCGGTAAACCCGGTGGAAAGGTCGGGTATAAATCCTAGATGTGGGTGGACACATGTATGGAAGGAATCTGGCGGAATGGTAAGCATAAGGTTCGATGTTCAGAAATTGTTATCGAGAACCTGTCGGCATAGCTCATAACAATTTTAAAAAAGACGAAGTAGCACTGTAAAAGGAAGTAGAAAATTAATCTTAAATACACTCTCAACTTTGTGGCGAAAGTTGTTCTTAACTATATCGACAGACTGGTTGCACAATACGACGCACAGTGGGCCAGAATCCAGAAAACTTGGCAAAAATTCAAAATCTTCTCCAATATGGCCAAAAATAGGTGCAATGGAGTTTATGACACTTCTGACAACGATTATTATACCAAACTCTAAAAATTCAAAATGGTGGATCTGATATGGCGTAAGGAATCTGGAAGAAAAGATGAAGTTGACAAAAAATGTTTTCGGTGAAAATTTATAATTTTAATACTATACTTCTTTACAAAACTGCTTCTGACCGTTATAAAAAAGATATATTGGTAACAAAAATGAAAAGTTTTACAAGTCTTCTTAATATTGCTCCTCTTGTGCTGGTTGTTCATCATCACCATCTTCTTCTTCCTCTTCTTCTTCCTCTTCTTCTTCCTCTTCTTCTTCACCTTGTTCCCCATCCTCTTCAGCATCTTCAGCATCTGGTACCTCATAATCCTCTACACCAGGTACCAAGAGGGCTACATTTTCCATTGACAAACTTGTAACTTTCCCCAGAGACGGTTTCCGCAAAGAAGAAATATAGGGATCGGTTGTTGCTAGAAGTCCCCAGAATACATCCTCCACTCGAGAAGATTTTGGGAAAAGTTTTGGTGATATTACCTTATTAACTTGTTTGTTGATTCCTGCACGTTCTCCGACAGCTGACCGGCTGCTAAGATTGTAAAAGCAAATATTTACGGCATGTCGATAAACGTCTATAGACTCCTTTGGCATATTGTATCAGTAGTAGTCTTTGACATAATGCCTGGTTGTTGCAATGGCGTAAAATTTCCAGTTCTGTTTACTCTGTGTAAATAACGGCATTTTGAAGCTGTTGCTTAAAAATGGCTCATAGCCAGAGTTGTGGCTAGAAGGAGAATCTTAAAGCTGCTTCGTGGAGATAATAGTACCTAACTAAGGACGGAGTGTAAAATTATATCTTTTTCTCGCTCGCGTTGTAGAAATTTTTTGCTTGCAGTCCGGTAATAAGCTAGTTAATCAAAACCAATTGTCACTTAATGATTAAATAAAGCAATAAGTTTGCTTAATTATGTACACATATTCTGGAATGGCGTCCATTAAAAAAAAAAAAAAAAAAAAAAAAAAAAAAAATCCTTCAGTCTGATTTCGCTGAACACAAATATTTCATCCGAACGAAATATCGAAACTGAACCTTCGGAAGAAACAGCCAAGACTGAGATTCAATAGTCCCAACCTATTAAACGAAACTTCATAATTCTGAATTTCTTTTATTTGTTGTCGCGTTTTCGGGATTCTGATCCCTGTACGAGGTCGCAAGCGATGCATGCAGTACATGCGCGTTGCCTTGGCTTGCCAGATGTTGCAGGAGTCCTTCTCGTACCTCATGGTGATGCTGAGCATCGCCAGGAGGAACGCTGCACTCGGCGAGGACGACTGGATGCAGACGACAACTCAAGGCGCCAACTCCACAGTCGCCACTCACCACTGAAGCGGTCGCTCCACAGCCACACGCCGGTATCGTCTGTTGGGAAATTAGAACACAATGCAGACTTTGGAATATCTACGTATGTAGAGTTAAAGTGTGCATTTTAGTGTTATTATTCATATTATGTTAATGATTTTGTGCCCGTATGTGTCAAGCTGAGAAAATGCAATTTACAGTATTCTATTTGTGTTTCCCCCAGTGTACCGAGACATCATCAGTGGCTTAAAATACATACACATATACGTTTAGGTGCAGTCATTTTGACTTATTTATTTTACTGTTGTACTTACAAACAGTCCCAGTGCTGGCACTTCCACGCTCACTGTAGTCTATCCGATCAGAAATATCGCCACACCCCTGTGTTATGACTTACTGACCATTAGGTTGTGAAGACGCCACTAAAAAATGATATACATTTTTCCCCTTTTTCCTGTTCTTCCTTTTACTTTTTTTGTCTTCTTTTCGAGATACATTGAAACGGTTATTTCACGAGAAGGTTTGTAAATTTATTTCGCTGCACAATTGCGCTTCTGTTTACGTTATTCAGTTGTCACGAAGGTAATTGCCATTTTTATTTATTTTGATGTTACTTGTTCACACGTTATTCGAATCCGTTTTGTATGCGCAGATTAATATTAATTCGTAGTTTTGTATAAAACTTCAAATCGATGGAATTCGAAACTTTGAAAGCGTTATGTGGAGAGAAATGTGTGAGCGATGTGGAACTATATCGACAGGTCGACGGAGGAAAACACCGACAAAGAGTCAGGAGCGAGGAGATCACAGAAACGGTTGTGAAGCGCAAGATGTTACACATTGTATTCGTAGCCGGTGAAAATTACCGGTGTTTGAACAGTGCTCCATTTATGATTTCGATGTGTACCGCGATTAAAGAACTAGTGATTTTACCTGTCGCGTTGCTCATTAGACGCAACTGCATTTTGACTCATTAAGCTTAAGACTTTGACGTGCAGACCGGTAAATTGTGCGGACGCCGTAAAGATACTGTTTTCAATTGTAGACAGCACGAACTGTTTAAGGCGTACCACGTACTGGAAATGAAACATAAAATATGGTTACGCTTTTTCGTGTCGTACACACATCAAAAAAAGTTTTGCATCTCCCCGGTTCCCAGAACTGCTGAAGATAGACATTCACTGTGGATATTGTATCACAGACACAGTCCCTTTGACTGTTCAGTAATGTCACTAAACCCGCCCAAAGATCTAAACAACCACGCATGAGAAGTGCCTATTTGACGGAGGGGTCCGACAGCCGATCGGTTCCAGTCATTCCACCATGAAGGAGGTACACGGCTCGTGTTGTCTGTACCTCAACCATGCCTAGACGGTCAATACCGCGGTTCGATCGCGTCCGCATTGTTACTTTGTGCCAGGAAGGACCCTCAACAAGGGAAGTATCCAGGCGTCTGTGAGTGAAACAAAGCGATGTTGTTCGGACATGCAGGAGATACAGAAAGATAGGAACTGTTATGATATGCCTCACTCAGGCCGCGCAAGGGCTACTACAGTTGTGGATGACCACTACCTACGGGTTATGGATCGGAGGAACCGTGACAGCAACGCCACCATGTTGTATAATGTTTTCGTGCAGCCACAGGACTTTATGTTACTACTCAAACTATGCGCAATAGACTGCATGATGTGCAGCTTCACTACTGACGTCCATGGCGAGGTCCATCTCTGCAACCACGACACCATGCAGCGCGGTACAGATGGGTCCAACAACATGCCGAATGGACCGCTCAGGATTGGCATCACGTTCTCTTCACCGATGAGTGTCACATATGCCCTCAATCAGATAATCGTCGGAGACGTGTCTGAGGCAACCAGGTCAGGCTGAACGCCTTAGAAACACTGTCCAGATTGCTTTTTTGGGGTGGCATTATGTGGGGCCGACATACGCCGCCGGTGGTCATGGAAGGCGCCGTAGCAGCTGTACAATACGTGAATGTCATCCTCCGATTGATAGTGCAACCATATCGGCAGCATACTCTCGAGGCATTCGTCTTCATGGACGACAATTCGCGACCCCATCGTGCATATTTTGTGAATGACTTCCTTCAGGAAAACATCGCTCCAGTACAGGGGCCAGCATGTTCTCCAGACATGAACCCTACCGAACATAGCTGGGCTAGATTAGAAAGGGCTGTTTATGGTCGACGTGAGCCACGAACCACTCTGAGGGATTTACGCCGAATCGTCGTTGAGGAGTGGGACAATCTGGACCAACAGTACCTTGGTGAACTTGTGGATAGTATGCCACGACGAATACAGGCATGCATCAATGCAAGAGTTCGTGCTACTGCGTATTAAAGGTACCGGCGTGTATAGCAGTCTGGAGCACCACCTTTGAAGGTCTGGCTGTACAGTGGTACAACATGCAATGTGTGGTTTTCATGAGCAATAAAAAGGGTGGAAATATTGTTTATGTTGATCTCTATTCCAATTTTCTGTACAGCTTCCGGAACTCTTGGAACCGAGGTGATGCAAAACTTTTTTTGATGTGTGTATATTGATGCACTCACCGCCGCGTGATTGAATTGCACACGGAAACCGCTTACTAATGATTTACGGTACAAGTAACTTGATGTACTTTCGTCGTGCGGATGCAAATGTGAACAGCGCCGCACCACAACCGAATGATAAAGCATAAATGTGAAAAATGTGACGAGTTAATAGAAAGAAACATGTTTTATGTTCGTTGTTGCATGCAGATACGCAAACTGGAATTAATTCTTCAAATATGAGCTTTCCTGTTATATTCGCAAAAGTGGTCACGATCAAGGAGATCAGCAAGACGGCACCAATCATTGGATTGGAAGCTCAAGTACCTTTGACTAACGACACCGGCGCTGACGACTCGCCTGCACCATCAGCTAAGTGGAAACTGTTTTCAAGGAACATTCGCTAAGAGGCACCGCGAATTATATGCTTCTAATCAGTGACGTAAACACTCACTATACAGAAACTACAGTAACTTTTCTTGTTCCTCATTTTACATAATTGTAAACTGTCATATTGTAATGCTATTCTGATTTTTTCAATAAGATTCAGAACAACAGCTAAAACTTGGTTCCATTCATTAAATTATTTCTTCACATGATTGAAGTAACTTCGCAAACGCATCAATTTCCGCCAAGTCATTGTTATTGTAAACAACTGCTATCAGTACTAATGAGATAAAAGTTAAATAGTTTCATTTTCTTTCTTTTCGTTTTTAATTGAATGCTTCTTTATTTATGCACTTTGTAAGTGATTATCTGCATTTGTATGTTTGACAGTTCTGCATTTAATGTCATGTGGATTAGTGTGATGTGCCGCTGGAGTATGCGCGCTATGCATTATCCGCCAATACATTAGCAGGTAATGTGCTAGATTTTGGGTAATTATTTGCAAGCGTGAGTTCAATGTTCTGCTGAACTGAGGGTAAAGTGGGGTATTCCTGACATCAATTATCTTAAAATTCCCGTAGCGAAAATTTAAGTGAGACGGATTGGGCTGTTTTCAGTCCCAGTAGATGAACACACTCGGTCCTAGCTCAGTCGAAGTTCGAGGAGGTACCGTTTCGGATGATACACCTACATTTCGTGGTACCACTGATGCATTATCTTCACAAGGCGGACCCTTCAGTATAAAAGGAGGTTGAAAGTACTGCGTTGGTAGAAAGAAACGAAATGTGCGTATGGCGTTATAGGCCAAGATACCCCTTTAGAATGTTCGGCCACGTGTTTCACATTTTTCCAGTTGACACCACTTCGGCGATTTGCGCGTCGATGATGATGAAAAGAACAAACACACCCAGTCTCGTGCGGAGAAAATCCCTGACCCATTTGGGAAACGAACCCAGGGCCCTACGATTGAGAGTCAGCAACTATTATTACAAGACTACGAGCTGCTGACTGTTGTTAGAAGTGGATTAGTAACAGCAGAACGTGTCGAGTAGGGGTGCTCAGTGAGTTTGAACATCGAGAAGTCATCGGCTGTCACCTGAGAAACGAATTCATCAGAGACGTTTCAAGCCTTATAAAGCTGTCCAAGTCGAATCTTGGTGAAGTGACTGAGAAGTAGAAATGCGAAGGAACACCCACAGCTAAACCAAAAATCAGGCAGACCTTAAGTACCGAGGGGAAGGAACCACAGAGCATTCTGGATGGGGATTGTAAAGAATCGCATTAAATCAGTGGAAGGAATAACTCCTGCGGTCCAAAGCACTATCAGAAGTCCAGGAATCACGATGACTGCGATTAGGGAGATTGATAGGATGGGGTGCAATGGTCGATCTGTTCCTCATAAACCACGTATTTGTATAATCAGTCTAAGCGACACCTTAGGTGGTCTAAAGAACGACGCCGTTGGAAAGTGGAAGACTGTAAATAAGAGATGAAGAATGGTGAATCACGCTGTATCCTACAGTAATCCGGTGGAAGTGGGTTTGGTGAATGCCTGGAGAACGTTGCGTGGCATCAAGTGTAGTGTGAAGTGAGGATGAGGTCGTGTTGCGGTATGTTGGCGACTGTTGTGGTCAGGTGTGTCCCCTTAATGCACTTAGGAAAACGTGAAATGCGTAGAGTAGAGGAACCCATTAGAGAAGACGATTGTGTGTACCAGCATCACAGACCATTCCGTCATAAAGCAGCGTTCTAGGATGCAATAGTTCGTGGAAAATAGCATTTCCAAAATGAACTGGCCATCCCAGAGTCTCGATCTGAACTCAATGGAACGCTTTTGGAATGAGTTTGAGACGTGAGCGTCCAACGTCATTACCTTTTTTTTTGGTTTCGGCACCTGAGGAAGAATGGACTACTATTCCTCCATAGACATTCAAACAGCTAATTGGAAGCAGTGTTTAAGCGGTAATATGGGCGAGGCGTGAACGTACATCTCATTAATATCCAGTAGTGTCTGGACATATTTGATCAGGTAGCTCATGTTTTACGACTTGCTGTGAGTGTTGATGTGTGTCCTTACATTTCTGCTTGTGAAACTTTTCCTCTCTCAGTATCATAAGCACTTTTGGACACAACTCCCAACAAAATCCGTACTTTCCGTGTTTTTCAGTAAGGTCTTAGCGGCAGGAAACCGCTACATACAAGGGGCGTCCTATAAGTAGTATAGCACTTTTTTTTTTCACCGACAGTTTCGGTTGAAAACAATGCTAAATTTGCTGTGGAATATTCCGCTTTCAGCCCCTATACTTTCACGAAATATCGATGGGTGCGGCGCTAGGCGTGAACTTCAAAATGCCATCTTTAACGGAGATGCATTCGGAGATATTCATAGGCGCTTGCAGAATGTCTACGGAGATACTGATGGGAACAAAAGCATGGAGAATCATTGGGCGAGGAGTTTTCTACCACTGCAACAAGATGACGCAAACCTGTGTGATCTCCTGCGTGCCAGCCGGCCGCACGCACAGTTGTGACGCCCGCAACGTTGGGACGTGAGGACACACTCATTCGAGGTGATCGACGGATTACAATCAGACACCTCGCTACACAAACGACGTCTCTGTTGGTAGTGCTGACACAGTCGTCCACCAGTTGGAATAGTCATAGATGTGTTCCTGCTGGGTTCCTCGTCGCCCAGCAAAAGACCACGAAGAGCAACGATGGACCATCTGTGCGCAATTGCTTGCGAGTTACGAGAGTGATCGTGATAATATTTTGTCGAACATCGCCACAGGCTATGAAACGGAGGTTTCTTCGAACCGGAAACCAAACGGCTATTTATGGAGTAGCGTCACATCACCCCTCCTCCGAAGAAAAAGTTCAAAGTCGCAAACCTCAGCAAGTCATGGCGATGTTCTTTTGGGACTCTGAAGGAGTTACTCCGCTATATGTCCTGTAATCGTACTACGATCAACTCTGAAGAGTGTTATGTTGCTCCTATGAAACTGAAGAAAGGATTTCAGTGTGTTCATTGCCACAAAAATGCATACGAATTTCTCCTTCTCCATGACAATGCAAGGCCTCGCACGAATCTGAGAAGGTAACAAAAATTCATTGGACTGTTCTTTCTCATCCACCCTACATCCCGGATCTCTCAACTTCCGACTTCCATCTGTTTGGTGTAATGAAAGATGCACTGAGCAGGAACCATTACGTGGATGATGGCGAGGCTACTGATGCACCAAGACGTTGGCTCCAGTGTCGACTAATAAAGTTGTACTGTGCGGGCATACAGGCCCCCCCCCCCCCCCAGTAAAGTGGCGTAAGGCCGTCGCATTGAACGAAGATTATGCTGAAAAATAGTGTTTTGTAGCCAAGAGGGTGGGGAATAATATGGTCCACTGAAATCATGAATAGCCAGCCTGCTTTAAAAAAAAAATAAAAATAAAAAAAAAAGTTGAATTATTTATTGAATGCCCCTGGTACATCTACGTGTGGAATGGAAGTGAAATTACGCTAGTTTTCTCAACGCTTTTCAATAGAACTTACTGTTGCTAGTTACCAGTGGGGCAATGCGGCACGTGTACACTGTATAGCAGCAGCAGCAGCAGCAGTAGTAGTAGTAGTAGTAGCTTTATTCATCCGTTGATCTGTTTTTACAATGATATAGGACATTTCAAAGTATTTACAAATTTAGATCAATTTAAAATATGCTAATTCGTATACACATATATTTGCAGACTTCTAGTTAGAGACAATCGTTAGATTTACTCTTGGTATACAATTCTTTTTTTTTATAAATAACTTATTAAATATTGTAACGCCAGTGTTCACTCATGTCTGACTATCAGTCACTGCACACACTATATACACATTGCTTCATAACACTTCAGTTACTACAGCACACACACACACACACACACACACACACACACACACACACACGCACACACACACTGGTGATCTGTGGGCCATTTTCTGTACCGCAACTTCCCATTTGCTATTCTGAAAAACTGAGTCAGCATCCCTCCATAATGAGTGAGATGTTGGGCTCAGAAAGAGGAAGAGGTGTTAGTATTGTGCTATGCATAGCTTGGGAGATCTCCTTCAAGAAATGAGAAAAAAAGTAAAAAAGAACATGAAGTGAAGGTGTTATGTAGAATGTTGGATATTTTATAATCGTTAATATTATTCTTTATTTGTATAACTTGTTTTATCAAACCTCTACTCTGTTTTAGCTAAGTAATCCTTCTATGTATAAAATGTATTGCATAACAGGTACTTTTTAGCTGCCTTTTTCAATAAGTGTATTTTTTATTTCTTTCATCTCTTTTAGTAATTTATTGTACACTTCTATTCCTTGTCAGAAACTGATGTTTTGAGTTTAATGTTTATTTTGTCTTGGTAAATGTAAGTTGACTCTATCTCTTGTTGCATGGTCATGGACAGAGCTGTTTGTGCAGTAATTACCAATGTTATTTTTGATGTGTACAACTGACTGGTAAAAGTATTCACATGGAGCAGTTAAAATCCTCAGTGTTCTGAACACATCTTTACAATGAGCTCGACTAGTATTTTTGGTTATTATTCTTATGGCTCTTTTCTGGAGTTAGAAAATTGTGTTCATATTTTGTGCATTTGTTCCCCAAAAAAGAATGCCATTGCGTCCACGTGCGTGGAAGGGCCGTTTCAGGTATGTGCAGCACCAGCATTTGCACTTGACGGCAGGAAGGACTGTCAGCCCGGGAAGCTGCGCTCCAGTTTGGTGTACATCACAGCTACTTTTTTTGAACGTCAGCTGCTGTCGTCAGATACAATAGTTACTGTTGAGTTAAGCGATACTTACGGCATCCAAGTGTTCATGAGTGTAACTTGAAATATTCTGAACCTGTGATACTCTGACGACCTGCTGGGTGTATAGGGATAAGAACAAAAATATGGTATCCTATTTGTTGTGAAATTTTTCATGTTTCTCAGATCTTTGAAATGTAGGAATGTAAGCCATCGGTCAGTCTAAGCGCCCGCTGTTTTTTTAGTAACATAGTCGGTTACAGGATGCGGCTGAAATTGATACAGAAGTGGAGATACACTTTCACCACACCTCTTATTCCTTTTCGTCTTTTTCAGAGACGTGTCGTCATTGCCGAGTTATGAGTAACAAAAGAATAGTTCAAATGGCTCTGAGCACTATGGGACTTAACATCTGAGGTCATCAGTCTCCTAGAACTTAGGACTACCGAAACCAAACTAATCTAATGACATCACACACATCCAAGCCCGATGCAGGATTCGAACCTGCGACCGTAGTGGCCGCGCGGTTCCAGACTGAAGCGCCTAG
The DNA here is from genome assembly GCF_021461395.2 of Schistocerca americana. Taxonomy (NCBI): domain Eukaryota; kingdom Metazoa; phylum Arthropoda; class Insecta; order Orthoptera; family Acrididae; genus Schistocerca; species Schistocerca americana. The sequence continues at coordinate 751,340,838 of NC_060119.1, read as the reverse complement.
AACCGCTCGGCCACAGCGGCCGGCTATGAGTAACACACTTCTGTTATTGCCATATTAAAATTTCCTCTTTTGCCAAAACACAGCAGAGCTTACGAAGATTCGCCTTCCTGACACCCTCATGCATTTGAAACTGCGATGGAATCTTGGAACATTCTGTTTTGAAACACTCAGCAGAGGGCAATACAGGTAATTAATATAAGATATATCTCATTCTCGGTATAAAAATAAACTTTTAATTTATTCACATGTGTTGTTGCAAATCCACATCAGTTCTCCTTGCACCACCTATCGATGGGCCTAAAACTTTCATTCCATTGAAAAAATCAGCTGTTACATGTGTATCACTGCAGATAAGAAAGTTTTGGATATAACGATGTGGCAACATACTTTCCTCTTTATATATATATATATATATATATATATATATATATATATATATATATATAGTTTAAAGTAAAATTCAGTATGTTAGCTGTATGTCATCACAGCAATATACCACGTAATGCGCACCTTACATGGTCATAGTTGACAACATTTTTCAGTGCAAACTGTCTGAATTTTCTGTGGTCTCTTACTTAATATAGAAATATCACAATAAATAGTTGAAAATCGTGTCACAAACTACAAAGTGACTGGATGGCGCACGATAGTCTGTTAAGAGCATTTTGTCACACTGGTCAACCAGTGTTAACTGTGTGCATGTCCTGGCCACATGGGAAGTCTGCATGACGATTACCAGTTTTCTGTGTGCCGTCTGCTGCAAGCTGTATTGTGGTAGAATGTGCGCGTCATGTGCTGTTAATTCAAAAACTGAGAGCTCTCTTGGCATCTAAGAAAGACTCTTACCTACACATATTAATTAAAGCGTTATTGGTTTCTTTGCTCCACAGTAGAGACATCTGCGATAACTGAAATACATTTTAGGTTATGACACACCCGAGCAGGTTATGAGACATCCATCACCTCCCTGGCAAGGCCATATTTCAGGTGAGGAAAGCTCTTCCAAGCCGTGACGTCAGACGCCAACAGGACTCCTGATTGGCCAGCACAGGTATCATTCAGAGAATCCTACAAGACAAAAGGCTATAACGTGGACTGAGCAGTCTTAGTGATTGACACTTTGCCGAATAGGTACCAGCTGCTGAGAAAAAAACCACCCAATACTTCTCCGCAAAGTGTGCACCCGTGTAAGATCCAAAAGCGAAAAGTGTGCGCAACAGAAAAGAGGTGGTGGTGTACAAAGTATCATGTAGCACTTTGTATGCCTGAACGGTTCATAACATACCACTCAGGCAAACGAGGTGTACAAGTTCTTTTTCGTAATAGAAACGTCATTCAGCAAAACTTTTTGTATATCTGTTAGTTTCACTATTTCATAATCCATCGTATACAGATAGTTGAAGCAGGTTTCATCGTCTCAAAAGACACATCTCACGAATATAAGTGAAGTTATAGGTACAATTCTGTGGTCGTTGGAAGATGGGTGAAAAGCACGCGTCCAGCTGCCCCAGCCACAGTGACTGAGGCCCGTCTGGAAAGTGTTAACGTAGTTAACTGCCATGTACAGTTTCAGAATGAATGGAGTAAAGTATCACACAACGACATATGAGATGTGTGGGGTGTGGCTGGTGCAATAAATATTTAATTAATAGAACACCGTTCTTTATACTGGATAGAAAACGTCGCACATAAACGAAAATAACATAGGGTATGGTGCAAAGAAACGATTCATCACAGAGCATCAACAGTACTATACGACATAGTACGGAACTCCAGAAAGTCTTTGATAAGAATTCCACTTGGTGTAAGGAAAGACAGCTCTCCTTAAACGTGGATAAACGTTACGTAATGTTTATAGCAAACAGAAAGAAACCCGATGTACTTAATCACAAGATTGGTGATTAACATCTTCAGCACGTCAGTTCATATCGGTATGCATGCGACAGCATGCGTGCGTAATATGATTCTAAACGCCGCATATAAAAACGGGATATTCAGGTCCTCATAGATCGAGTTCTATTGGTGATAAAAATGTAGGATCAAGTGCTTTGGATAGCTCTTGCGATACGGACCAATTTGTATCCAAACAGAAGGATCATCTTAGTGTAACTACCCTACGGTACAGAGCCAAATATTACATACTTTCTCCTGCTTAGCCAAATAGTGCGATTTGATTGATTCTTTTTGGATTTGTTGCGGTCTATGATGGGCTTGATGCAGCGAATCTACATCTACATCTACACGGATACTCGGTAAATCACATTTAAGTGCCTGGCATCATTTGTTCGTTCACGGGAAATCTCACATGTTTTCTGCTATATTTTCGCCGTCACCAGCGAACCAAAACCAGCCGGGGATTCCAAGACGGTTATGCACAGATAAAACAGAAATTTTTACGATAAATTTCTAAGATTCCGATGTTGAAAAATGTTGAAAATTTTCTTGGTATATTTATTGGTTTCCAGAGTGACCCTACTTCTACACGTTAAATTCGCTATTACGAGAAACCGCAGCAAATTGCTCAAATTAGGAAGGTATGTTCTCTAGGCATTAATATCGAAGTATCACCTAACCGTTTTGAAAACCATCATCCCCAAACACTTATTTTTTGCCTACCAAACCCGATTCGCGTATTCGGAGACAGCTATGATCATAAAAAGACAGTAATTTTATCGAGGTAGTACTAAGATTCCGAAGTCGAACAACCTTTAAGGTTGTCTTCATATCTTTATCCGTTTCCTACATACTGAGCTTAAAAGTTGCCCTACCTATACACGTAAAATACGCACGCAAATCCAGCGTGAGGCGAAAACCTAATTTATAAAGAGACGTAACACTGAGAAAGATGCAGTAAATTCTTTCTGTTATCATCTGAGAACCTCATGTCGTAGTACTGAAGCACATACCAAATTTTTGCACACGTAAAATCCGGTCTGAGCTGTGAAATTAGTTTTGTGTTATTTCAATTTCACATAAAGTAAACGATCTAAATTTTACTGGCCAATCCATTTCTAGTCATATGAGTTACACTGAAGAGACAAAGAAACTGGTACACCTGCCTAATATAGAGTAGGGCCCCCACGAACACGCAGAAGAACCGCAACACCACGTGGCATGGACTCGATTACTGTCTGAAGTAGTGCTGGAGGGAACTACCACCATGAATCTTGCAACGCTGTCCATAAATCCGTAAGAGTACGAGCGATTGGAGATCTCTTCTGAACAGCACGTTGCAAGGCATCCCAGATATGCTGAATAATATTTATGTCTGGGGAGTCTGGTGGCCAGCAGATGTATTTAAACTCAGAAGAGTGTTCGTGGAGCCACTCTGTAGTAATTATGGGCATGTGAGGTGTCACATTGTCGTGCTGGAATTGCCCAAGTCCTTCGGAATGCACAACGGACATGAATAGTTGCACGTGATAAGACAGGATGCTTACGTATGTGTCACTTGTCAGAGTCGTGTCTAGACGTATCTTGGGTCCCATATCACTCCAACTGCTTATAGGGCCTCCACCAGCAGGAACAGTCCCCTAATGACATGCAGGGTCCATGGATTCATGAGGTTGTCTCCATACTCGTACACGTCCATCCGCTCGATGCAATTTGAAATGAGACTCTTTCGGCCAGCAACATGTTTCCAGTCGTCAACAGTCGAATGTCGATGTTGACGGACCCAGGCGAGTCCTAAAGCTTTGTGTCGTGCGGTCATCAAGGGTACACGACTGGGCCTTCGGCTCCGAAAGCCCATATCGATGATGCTTCGTTGAATGGTTCGCATGCTGACATTTGTTGATGGCCCTAAATTGAAATCTGCAGCAATTTGCTGAAGGGTTGCACCTCTGTCACGTTGAACGATTCTCTTCAGTCGCCGTTGGTCCAGTTCTTGCAGGATATTTCTCCGGCTACGTCGATGTCGGAGATTTGATATATTATAGGATTCCTGATATTCACGGCACATTCCTGAAATGGTCATAGGGAAAAATCCGCACTTCATCGTTACCTCGGAGATGCTGCGTCCCATCGCTCGTTCTCCGACTATAACACCACGTTCAAAGTCACTTGAATCTTGATAACTTGCCTTTGTAGCAGCAGTAACCGATCTAACAACTGCGCCAGACTCTCCTTGTCTTATATAGGCGTTTCCGACCGCAGCGCTGTATTCTGCCTGTTTAAATACCCTGCATTTGAATATGCATGCCTGTATCAGTTTCTTTGGCGTTTCAGTTTACACTCTCTACTGCAGCCAGGAAAACCAACAGAAAAATACTCGTATCGGAACACAAAAAATGGGATATTCCTTTCTATTTAAATTAAAAGACTCTAACTGAAATGTGGGGTACCAGATGGCTCATTTTACATTTCTTGTAACCGTTAAAAACTTTCTCAAGTTTTTAGTTTGTGAACATATTCGTGCTTCTTTATTCTGAGACAGAAGAAGGCAGTGGAAGAGAGACGAAAAAGTATTAAATATTGAAGACAGTGTTGTGCTACAGAAGGAACTAAGGGGATACAGTAGCGGTGGAACATAGCTGACAGTGACAGAACAGTGCTAGAAGAAGAGTGAAGGAAACAGCGCCATGGGGCGGTCAGGGAGGTGGGGGAGGAATAAAGAGAATGAGAAAGCGGGATTGGATGAGAGCCACTCATAACGACAGGCAGAGTACATCACAATGACAACGAGGAAGAATGAGATAGTGCGAAGAGATAGCAGCAGTAGTAAGGAAGGAATGAGATATTAGCAGTAACATAGAGCAAAAGATAGACAGAGACAGTGAGAGGAAACTGTTGTAATAGGACATAAAGAAGGGGGCTGTTAGACAGGCGACAGTGACACACAAAAAATTAAAATGAGTTTTGCTGATTAAATTGAAAATAACTTGAGGAAGGACAGCTGGGAGTAGGTGGGTATGAACGACTTACAGTGATGCGCAAGTGAGTTACAGCTTATGGGCGTTTGAGGTGAGTAGCATGTTAAAAAATCAGGAGTATGTTCACAAGCCTAAATTTTTAGGAACATTTTTAACGGTGCTAAGGACGGTAGAATGAGGCAGCAGTAACCCAATTTTCAGTCACAGGTTTGTAAATAAACAGGAACGTAATGGCATTTTTTGTTCTCCGACAACAGCGTTTTTCCGCTGGTAAGTACTAGGGTAATACTGAGAAGTGATCTCATAAAGTCAGTACATGAGAAGGCAATAGGAACACTGAATATTCTTCGAAGGTTATTGAGAAGATGTAGAGCCTTTGTAAAGGAACTCATATAAAACATTACAAGATTCTAGTGCAACCATTACTAAAGAACTTTTGCAATGTTTGGATCCTGAACCAAGCAAGCACATCAAAAGACATCGAAAGGATTTGGAGGTGCAGGCTGGTATAACTCATTCGAAAGAGAAACAGAAATACTTCGACAATCTTAGTGTGAGTCTATGGAAGAGAGGCAATGTAGATGCCGGTAAGCTCTGTTCCATAAATTCAGAGAACCTGTATTTAAAGGGGCTCCCCCCGCCCCCTCCCTCCCCCCCCCCCCTCCCCCGTTAGACGTTCGAGTCCTCCCTCGGGCATGGCAGTGTGTGTTGTCCATAGTGCAAGCTAGTTTAAGTTAGATTAAGTAGTGTGTAGGCTTATGGACCGATGACCTCAACAGTTTGGTCCCATAAGACCTTACCAAAAAACTTCCAAATTTTTCCTGTATTTCAGGCAGACTGTGCCAGGCTAATGGCACCACCACCGGTTATCTTCTAGAGGGATAGTGAGAATAAAGAGATTACGGCACATGCAGAACAGTATAGGTAGAAAATCGATAATGTTGGTACAATGTAAAGTCCTGGAATTTTCAGTTTTTCTAACATTATGGTGAATACCGGGTCGATCTTATCGTGATTTCAAATTGAGGTCATAGACTGAGTGGTTATCTGTAAACTACCAAAATTCCACATGTGCCTGATTATTAGTTACAGAGAAAGTTATAATTCTGCAAAAAATAAAATTGCGGAATTTTACCCCACAAAATGGATCTTTGTCTCATCTGAGATATACTTGGATAAAAAAGGATGGTTGCATAATACACGTATTTAAAGTTATTCCGTTATGGAATCGTGCTGTGTTCATACCTGTGAGTTTCGACAGCTTCATTATCATATCGTCATTGCCAACGAGTGACTCTTCCTATGTGTCAATAAATCTGTAAGATGGTAGAAGTTTTTTTTGTAAAACACACCTTCGGAGCCTTATTCTTGGTATATTGAAAAAGAGCCGGCTGCGTTTCTAGCTTTTCCTTGCACTTTTACTACAGTGAAATCTGATTGTAAATTTTTTCGGGGATTATCATTGGAGAAATGTCATCATAGTTTTCGAGCTGCGAGGACTTATCCCAAAATACCTGTGGGGATTTGCCCCCTTTCTCCATTTTCTGAAAAATTGACCCACGTTGGAACAATTATTTTCATGGTGAACTGATGCTTAAATTCAGTAATGATTAGTTCGTTGATTGACATTGTATTAGTACGAACACAATGTATGCTGATGTGGAGATAACGATCTTGTCACATTCGGTGCCATATTACTCATCCTTTGTCTGGTTACACACTTGGGCCCCTTGCTTCGCCGATTACTCCTTCCCCGGAGAACCACCGGTAATTGATCAAGGTTACCCAGGGGAATCACTCAGGCAATTGTGTCAGGCAATTAACTTTCATCGTTAGTAACCGGGTGCTATGTGGGAGGGGTTTTTCACTTGAGATCTGAGCTTCATGGAGAGAGGTGCAAGTTTGTTATAAACAACAGTAATATTTTTCTGTATATACCCTTAGTTTGTTGTAAAGGGTTTGTCAATAATAACAATGATATAAAAAGTAGCTTGTAGTTTATTGACAACCGTTATCTTTCACAGTATTTTCTTTTATTGACAATAGTTTCTTTACAATCATTCCTTGTCGTGCGCCCGCGTTTAATTTCACGTGATTCCCGGGGATTTGGAATCCCTTTAGCCGCAAGGGTGCACGGAGCGTTACTGTCGCCGGAAGAGGGCAAGTCGGAGGAGGCGGAGGGAGTTAAGGGCTGCAGCGACCTGGAAAAAAGTAGAGTGTGTCACGGGCGGCGAGGAGAGAAAGTCAAGCGGCGTGTTGTTGTGGCCAAGCGTCTGCTGTGGCCCGTTGGGCAAAGTGGTGCCTTTGCTCACTGCGGGTTTGGCGAGGCCGAGTTTTGGTCGCAGTCGTGAACACTGCTCGTTAAAAGCTACTTCGGCACGACGCTCAGTATTCGGTGCGTCCTCTGCTAATGAGGTTGCAAGCAGTTTGTGTCCATTGTGGTGCTGGGTTGGAAGCCGGTCTGACATTTGCGAGTGCTGGACGCGGTGGCGTCTGCTGGATGATGCCCGTGGGTTTCCGATTACATCCTTCTCTCGGCCCTCTCTAAGCAAGCGTTTGTCAATGGGCCCTGAATTTTACGAGAACTCACGGTGAGCATGCGATTGGTGTGCACGCCACTTGCTGTCGCGAGCTGGCTATTTTGAGTCCTTATCCTAGTTGTCAATTGTTATATGTATGAATATGTTATTTATGAAGGTTTTACCTGGTACCACTTGAGTTTAGTTCAGTCAATGTCTTGTGGCTGTCAATATCCCAAACTGATTGTAGAATCTGAGGGTATAGAATGCAGATGTAATTTTTCTGATTTACGAATTGTAGTTTGTAGTCATTGAACATTGTTTTATTTATCTACCTTATATCTTATGTAGGTCTGTCGTTACCTGCTGGCTAGTATCACGAGCCCGAGCTGTTTGCTAAATTGTTTGGATTTACCAGAAAAGAAAAAAAACTAAAAGAAAATTTTATGCCTCCGTAGTTAAGTCAAAGTTCCCTGCAGCGTTCGTACTTTTCTGCATTTGTAGTATGTTTAAATTTTACTAAATAATTAACGAGCTGTCTCTGTGTTACAGGATAGGTCATTGTATCTCTTGTTAAGTGTGGTCTAGTTAAAGATGGCTGTGTACCATGAATGAAATTTTTAATGAAGGTTTCCAGTATTGTGGTAGCGGCAACCGCCGTCCTATATTAGTAGAGGAGGAGGAATTATTGCTACTTGCGTTGCCTCTGCCAGCGACTCTGTTATCATAAATCTGAACCACATTTGTCAGTCATTTTGGCTACTTCGAAGGCAATGGCGTTTTCATGATTACTGACAGTAGCCGATGGTTGATATTTGTGGCATATTCATTTGATTATATGTTTTGCTGTTTGTAATCTAGATCTATTTTTACGTCATTTAATATTCTTTACTTAAAGTGATTTTATACTATTGCTGTTTTGAGGTGTTACTGTCAGTTGTGTTACTGAAATTTAGTCTTTCCAGTTCTGGAGGCAATTTGTTAATGTTATTCTTTAATTTTTGCCTTTTAAAAATAAATTTATTAGTGTTTTTAAAAAAAGTTGATAAATTCATAATGGGTCAGTACCTTTCCATTCAACACCAGCTCCCTACCGCATTTCACATTTGCTGTTAAATATTTTACTTACAAGGCTATTTGTTATACACAAAGTGTATTTTTAAATTACAATCACTTTTTTAACCATTTTCTCCTTACAAAACTATTTGCAATACCTACAATATTATACAAAATTACTTTTCTCCTATGTACAACAATCTTCTGCTTTTTTATGTATGTCTTACTATTTTCTCCGTAAACTTACGACTAGCAGGTACAAGAACTTTAGTACTACGTTTACCCCTTTTTTCTTTGAATTTATCCAGTATTTAACGAATGGTTTACGTATGGGAAACGGGTCTAGCAGCAGCAAGTGAAGGAAAAACTGTAAACACGCACAGGCACACACACACACACACACACACACACACACACACACACACACACACACACACACACACAAAGGAGAAAATCGTAGAAAATCATTTACGGATACCTGGGCCGCATTTCAGCGTCACCATTGCCGTCATCAGCAGGGCGTATGGTGCTTCATGGCACTGGCAGGGATCTAGGGATGAAGAAGGATGTAGGAAAGGAAATTGGGGAAGGAATATTGGGAAACAGACTACTCGTTGAGGGATAGGAATGCCAGTGACAAACACCGAAGAGTAACTTTCGTCATCTAACACAGTAGAACAAAGATGTGATACCTGTAGCTGACAAGAGTCGAATAAGATCCGTCGAATAAGATCCCATTTTTTCCACTTCTTCTAATGTTATTTCCTCCCCCAGGCTCCATGCGGGCGGGCGGGGTTGGGGTGGGGTGGGAGGGGGAGGGAGGATCCTGTCAGCGGTACAATACTCCGCTCTTCAGCCAACAGCTTTCATAAAGATGTAACAAAGATTAAAGAAAACAATATGAAGATCGTTTACGTTTTAGATTAAAAGGATTAATGATGGATAGCTGAAAGGACGAAAAATTGTATACGATTTAAAAAACACAGTTGCAATGAGGTATTAAATGAAATGATCGATTGGCATCGTTGGCCGGGAGGTCTCATTCGGGTTCGGCCGCCAGGTGCAAGTGTAATTTCAGTCGGCGCCACATTTGGCGACTTGCGGCCGATGACGAGGACAACACAAGACCCAGTCCACGAGCGGAGAAAATCTCCAAGCAGGCCGGGAATCGAACCTGGGCCCGCTGCATGGGAAGTAAGCACGTTACCACCTTTTTCTTGTGATCTCATTTTGTTTCATATTGTTCGTTGAATTTGTTCGGGGTGGACGTCCTATGACACCCTTTCAGGTTGTTCGTTGATCCGTCCACTTAGTTTTCTTACTACAGGGGTAGCTAACCCTCTGACCGAACACGCTGAGCTACCGTTACCACCCGTCTAAGCAGGCGGACTGCAATGAGGTAACATTCTTCTATGAAAAAGCGCTGGAGCACAGCAGTTCCACTTAACGTATCGAGGACCTGCACTGTGTGAGGAGTAATGTGTTCCATAGAGGTTGAGTGGTGTGGGTAAAGAGATAAAGTGTGCTATGTGGGGAAAATATGGTGATGATAGCTGGCAGATGAAGCGTGTAGTGGGAATACAGACTGTACGAGAGACAGGAAATGAGAAGGACTAATGGTGTGAGGGGATGTGAGATCCTGCACGGAAGCGCTTCTTTATGTAGGCGAGCGCGACTATTCCATGGACGCTTGTCGCTGCATTTTCAACTTAGTTCCTGCGCACGCGTATGGCAGGACCCGTCCGCTGCTAAGGAAAGCTTAATCATTCGGCGTCTTGCAGCTATCACAGATATGCCGCGCGCACATCCTGTGATCAGAGGAATCGTATGTTTCACCGCCAGCACCAAGACGCTGCGGAGATGAGTACGATTTCACTGCAGTGCATGTAATCTATCTATATCGGTATGTGTCTTCTCGACCTATTCTAATCCCACATGTACCGCTTTCAACATGACTTCGCTAAACCAAAATTCTTCGATCAATAATTACTTTATATGAATACTCTAAGTTTCATCTACTGATTGAAAGGGTGCGATCCATACGAAGTAATTAGGTACACTGAAGAATTCGACACGTCCAATAATGGAGCCGGTAATTCATTTACGACAACACCTCAGAACAGAAATGTTATTGGCCTGATGAAAGAAGAGATGGATGGTTTTCAGATTGTTGAGTTTGTGGGACTCAGGTCCAAGATGTATACCTACTGTACAGATGCAGGAGCAACGCAGAGGCGGGCTAAGCATGTGCATCGTGAAACCTCAAAGGCTCTCACGATTCAAGATTACAAGACTTCTTGATGCAATAATTTATCAACAGCCGTATGACTTGTAGAAGTTTATTTTATTTTATGTACTTCTATGTGCTACCAGTTTCGGCATTACATTGATGCCATCTTCAGACCCCACTCGTCATAGTCGCAAGATCGCTATACACGGAAGGAGCCATATAACTGGATCCGTGAATCAATCGTCCTGCAACAGCTCTCGGTGGCCAGGCGACACAGACAGAGGACCATTGATTCACGGATCCAGTGTATAGCGATTTTACGACTATGACGAGGGGGGCCTGAAGATGGCATCAATGTAATGCCGAAGCTGGTAGCACAAAGAAGTTCATAAAGTGAAATAAACTTCTACAAATCATACGGCTGTTGGTAAATTATTGCATCAAGAAGTTCATGCCAGCCGTCGTCCCACGATCCATAATGGATCAACGAAGATTAAGATTACAAGAGGTGTCTTTCCAGGTAGTCCTTGTTTCACGAGGTCATCAGGTCCGTGTTGCACTGGAACAGAAAGGACCGATTCATCTGTTGGGATGGAATCGGAACCCTCCCGTACTTACACTGTTCCCCGGAGCGACTGAGTGTATGGCTGTGTACAAATAGTTGGTGCGTACCTACAGAATAGTTTGATGAGCCGTTTGTCATAGTTTTTGTGTGTGTGAAAGAGTGAATGCTTCCTTGCAAGCAATGTGTTCTTCTATACTGTCTGCACACTATGTGCGCTTGTAAAAAAAGCATTGTGCATGCGTGATTCTTCCTTCACCTAATGCTGCTACCTCCCATATCTCAGCAGCCTTTGATTGAACAGTGGTTAAATTGAAAGAATTTATTTATTGTAACCAGAAAGATCAGAAAAATGTAAATATTGTATAAAAGTACACACAGAAAAAAACGGGAAACATAGTATTTAAGATCTTGTAACTGCTAGTCATACGTTTTCAGAAAAAATAGTTTGTATTAAGACATATAGAAAAAACTGGAAGTTGTTGCATATAAGAAAAAAATAGCTTTGTATAAGAAAGCGCTACTATATATATATATTTTTTTTGTTAGAAAAAATTGAGAAAAAATGATTGTAATTTAAAAAATATGCTGTATGTGTAACCATAAGCCTTCTAAGTACAAAATTTAATAACAAATGATTGCAAAACACTATTGTAAATAAAAGAAAAAATTGTAACGAAAAAGATTGTCAATAAACCATAAGTCACTTTTATGTCATTGTTATTTACAAACCCTTTCATTACAGAATATAACTGAGTTATATAAAGAAAATTATTGATGTTGTTTGTAACAAACCTGCAGCTCTCCCCATGAAGCTCAGACCTAGAATGGAGAGGCCCATGTACATTTAAGCTAATTATAACAGATGAAAATGGGGAGGCAGGGGGTGTGCTCTCTCCATTTTTATGTCACATGACACAGTTGCCTGGGTGATCTTGATAAAAATGTTCAAATGTGTGTGAAATCTTATGGGACTTAACTGCTAAGGTCATTAGTCCCTAAGCTTACACACTACTTAACCCAAATTATCCTAAGGACAAATACACACACCCATGCCCGAGGGAGGACGCGAACCTCCGCCGGGACCAGCTGCACAGTCCATTACTGCAGCGCCTTAGACCGCTCGGAGATCTTGATAAGTTCCTGGTGATTCCCTGTGGGTGAGACAATCGGCGAAGCAAGGGGCCCAAACATGTAATCTGACATCAGATATGTAATATGAACCTGATGCTATAACATCGGTATCTCCGGTTGAATATACATTGTATTCCTAATTACATTACACAATTTTCAAGTAATACATCAAAATGCTACAAGTCAGTAGTAAAAAACAGGCTTCCATTATTTTCTCACCTTTGGGCCTATGTGCTGTTACGATCTGTCATGGAACAGTATGTCAACAATAAGACAAACTACCCCATGGTGTTTTATCCCAACCTCTCTCAGACAACACAACACACAGCAGTGTACAAGGGCTTGCTGAAAACTAATGTCTCAGATTTTTCTGTGTGGAGACTCTTAAAGCTTTCAAAATTAAAAAAAAAAAGTTATTAAAGAAGTGTCCCGCAATGAGGATACTCGAAGAAGAACTCATGAATATACAAAACAAAACACGTTTTACTCACAATTTTCAGTTTCGGATGTCTGAGGCACCAATCAGTAAGTAAAAGCATTTATCACTTCACCAAGAAACAAAGAAGATGAAAATGGAGTTGATAAACGTTCCTTTTCGGGAAATTTGTAAATGTAACAAAAGTGTCTCTTCCATTTATTGCAATTAATTAATTCTTGGTTCAATACTCTGAATACGAAACACTGCCCGGAGGGCAGTCTATTAGTAAAGACAAACAATAAAAAAAATCAGTCTTATCAATTGAAGACTGTCTGTTCAGCTAATTATTGACTTCCTCGGCGTATAAGGAAGAGTATGACTTACAGCCGTGAACAGTGAAGTCCGCACTTAAAGTGAATTTTTAACTTCAGGTTCGCTACGACAGCCTGAGACAAGTCCACAGACCAGTTCGGCCAAAATCGAACACTGGTGAGACACCGCACTTCCAGCAGAACGGCGCCCTGGCAGAATGTGTTGACGGGGAGTGGGCGGCGCGGCGTCTGGCGGTGATCGGTTACGTGATCGGCGGGCGTCAGGAAGTTGACCGTGACGAAGCAGATTGCGGAGCCGCCAGTGGCCATAAATACACTGTGGGCGGATGCACACAGGATTCCTGTTGGCTGCGCGAAGTGTTTGCGGAAGCGTAATGTAGTGCGGCACACCCGTGCCAAAAAAAAGTCGATGACAAACGTGCGACCTCTAATGGTAACCTCTGCGCAGAATGGGGCCATGTGGCGCCGGCCGATGAACGCTCGCCTGTAGCCGCTGGCCTGGTGCAGGGGCCAAGTGGTAGGCCACCCGTCGTGCTCCTGCGGCGCTTTTGTGTCGGCGCATAGTTGGGACACGCCAGTTAACAAATAGTTCAAATGGCTCTGAGGACTTCTGAAGTCATCAGTCCCCTAGACTTAGAACTACTTAAACCTAACTAACCTAAGGACATCACAAACATCCATGCCCGAGGCAGGATTCGAACCTGCGACGGTAGCGGTCGTGCGGTTCCAGACTGTAGCGCCTAGAACCGCTCGGCCACCCCGGCCGGTGCCAGTTAACACTCTACATCTTTATCCTTCATGTTTAGTTATTTATAGCTCAACTTAGTGTTCCTGATGAAGAACATATTTCTCCCAACGAGAGACCACTTTGTTGTTACCGTCACTGTGAAACGTGTGACTTTGCTGAGTGAGAACCTCACCTCTACATGCACGGCTTCATTATTATCGAAGTGGTCCGTCACTTTGCCTGAGTAGTCAGCGTGTCTGACTGACTCAATTCCCGGCCAGGTCGTAGATTTTCTCCGCTTGAGGCTGGGTGTTGTGTGTCCTCATATCATTTCTTTATCATCGACACGCAAGTCTCCCAATGTGGCGTAAACTGAAAAGATTCGGCAGCCGAACTTCCCCGGTTGGGGACTCCCGGCCATTAACGTCATTCGATCAATTCATCTCTATGAAAGTGCAATCCTCGAAGGTGTCCTTTAAACTCTGGAAACATATGAAAATCGGGACTCTAAGGAAGATGGTCAATGACAGTGAACCGAAGGCGTCGCATTGTGGCAGATGTCACAGCTCTCGTGTGTGACTTATTGTTATCATACTGAACGTGATGGTGCTCCATATGCGGACGAGCTCCAAAAATTCGAAACTCGATTACTGCACGCTGTTTCTCGCGCACCCGCACAGTTACAGGGCGATCAAAAAGTCAATAGAAATTTGAAAACTTAATAAACAACGGAATAATGTAGATAGAAAGGTGAAAATAGACTCACATGCTTGGAATTACATGGGGTTTTATTAGAACCAAAAAAAGTTCACAAAATGTTCGACAGATGGGGGCGTGAAAGATCTCTTGAGCGCGTTATTTGAAGATGATCGTGTGCTCAGCCGCCACTTTCGGCATGCTTGGCCTCCCTGGTCCCCAGACCTCAGTCCGCGCGATTATTGGCTTTGTGGTTACCTGAAGTCGCAAGTGTATCGTGATCGACCGACCAATATCTCTAGGGATGCTGAAAGACAACATCCGACGCCAGTGCCTCACCATAACTCCGTATGCTTTACAGTGCTGTTCACAACATTATTCCTCAGCTACAGCTATTGTTGCGGAATGATGGTGGACATATTGAGCATTTCCTGTAAAGAACATCATCTTTGCTTTGTCTTACTTTGTTATGCTAATTATTGCTACTCTGATCAGATGAAGCGCCATCTGTCGGAAATTTTTTGAACTTTTGTATTTTTTTTTTGGTTCTAATAAAACCCCATGCCATTCCAAGCATGAGTGTCAATTTGTACCTCTCTATCTACATTATTCCGTGGTTTATTCAGTTTTCAAATTTATACTGACTTTTTGATCACCCAATACATTACACACTTCCACGTAACATGCTGCAATTCGAAGTCATCTAGCGGCAGAGGTTTGCAAGCACGTAGACACGAAATACTAGGATCTAGAATGAAAAATCATTTGTTTTATTTAAATAGCTTTAAGAGTTTTCACATAAAAATTCGGATGCATTTTTTTTCAGAGAGTCCTCGTATATACTCCTACACAGCTCTGACAGCGTTTCATGGGACTGCTTATGTGAACTGCCTCTCCCAGTGGGAGTCAGTGATAGGGGCGAATACTGTTATGAGGATCTTTAACCGAATTTTTAATAGCTTACCTTTTGTCTGACAACCTAAAGCTTTTTTGTGAGTATCCACTAAATGCGAACGAATATTTCCTAAATGGGGGCTTAATTTTTTCCGGAAGTAGTGTGCATATCGATATGGCTCGTCATTGTTCAGTGTAAGCTAAGACGAATCCAAGTGGAAACGTCCGAGATGGCCATCTACACTAGTCTCTGTCAGTATCTGGAGAGCGCTTCGCTCATAGCCGTTGCGAGCGACTGTCGAAGAAGACGCGGAGAGCATTACCGGTTTGCGGTCCTCTGTCCCCACGTATGGCGGCCCGCCTTAGCTCGTTTGGAACACGCGTGGCACAACAGGCGCTCAATTCCGGGCATGCGCCGTAACCGCGGCCGTGGAATATCTTATTACCCGGCCTTCACTTTGTTACTGCGCGGATGGCCGCCAGTTCCGGATGCCCTCCGAATCGCCAATGTGGCACCGTTACCTCCGGAGCCCAATCCCTCTTCTGTCTCAGCATTTTATTTAGAGGCGTGAGCAGTTTGAAATGAAGCAAGATGTTTATAGCTATGATCTAGAAAGGGACCACATTTCCTCACATGCTTCATAGAGCGCAAGAGCTCGCGTTCCCCTGAATTAGTAATTCGCTTTCTTACCGACGCCGATTCGTATAACTATACCTGATGACTAGATGGTTCAAATGGCTCTGAGCACTATGGGACTTAACTTCTGAGGTGATCAGTCCCCCAGAAATTAGAACTACTTAAACCTAACTAACCTAAGGACATCACACACATCCATGCCCGAGGCATGATTCGAACCTGAGACCGTAGCGATAGCACGGTTCGAGACCGTAGCGCCTAGAACTGCTCGGCCATTCCGGCCAGCGCTGATGACTAGAACTACAATCAATATTCCTCAAAGTACCTTCCTTTAAGAAAGTGAAATGCGCTCCACCACTGTGATATAACTTTCAAAATGGTAAGGAGCAACAATCAGTCGTCATTTCCGTACCAGCTTTATTAGAGCAGACATTATCAAGTGCAAGAGATGAACACATTAATCCACAATGATGCACGTCAGTGTACTCAATAACTGGGATATTGTGACGATCAGCCATCATTCCACCATCGTTCGACATTTGGATGCAATGGGGAAGGTTAAAATATCAGGTATATGGGTAACCCAGCCTAACCTTGCCTAAAATCAGTTGGTGGCCATATGAACATCTCTGCTTGCTCGTCATCAATTGGCTCGTGAACAACACCGACCATTCCTATACTGCATCGTTACTGGCAACGCGAAACGCTGTCTTTATGCTAACGTAAGGAAAAGAAAGGAATTGCTGAACCCCAGCAAAACAGAAACTCCCTGTACAAAGACCTGCTCGCATCTACAAAAGACAATGTTAGACATCTGATGGAACACGTACGGTGTGGTGTTCTACGAATTGCTTCTCCGAGGTGTGAACATCACTGCTGAAATTTATTGACAAAAGCTGAGACGTCTTGAAGAGACAGTCCAAGAACAACGAACAAGAAGATTGCGCGAAGTGATGCCAATCCACGGTAGCGCCCGCCCGCATTCTGCTAGTGTGAAAGGAAACAGAGTACACCGTTCGCTTGTAGGGTAAACATAGTCATGTGTAGGGACTGTGGTTGTTGTGAGCGGACGCAAGGAGAATTGGCCACTCTTCGGGGGCAGGTGGAGGCTTTGTCTGTTAGGCTCATCGAGCTCGAGGCGCAGGCGTCGGCTCGTAGTGGCGTTGGGGCAACTATGGTGAGACCTATGCCTACTTCGGTGGCCTTGGAATCGCATGGAACCCCTGATGTCGCTGCGTCTTCCGGCAGTGAGCATCTTACCGGTCAGCCATCACTCCAGGGTGAATGGCGGACAGTGGTGGGCTCGCGCGTGCCTGGCCGAAAGGCGAAGGTGGGATCTGGCCGCGTGGCAGCTGCCTTACCCCTTTCCAACAGGTACGGGGTGCTTCCTAGTGGTGATGACATCGTTTCCGAGCCCCCACAGGATGCCTCGCCTGATGGGCCAGTGGCCGATTCTCCGGCAAGGTCCCGACAGTCACAGAGGGCGGGCCTATTAGTTATAGGGAGCTCCAACGTTAGGCGGGTTATGGAGCCCCTTAGGAAAATAGCGGGTAGGTCGGGGAAGAATGCCAGTGTGCACTCGGTGTGCTTGCCGGGGGGTCTCGTCCGTAATGTGGAGGAGGCCCTTCTGGCAGCTATTGAACGCACTGGGTGTGACCGGCTGCAGATAGTAGCACATGTCGGAACGAATGACGCCTGCCGCTTGGGTTCTGAGGCCATCCTTGGCAGTGAGCATCTTACCGGTCAGCCATCACTCCAGGGTGAATGGCGGACAGTGGTGGGCTCGCGCGTGCCTGGCCGAAAGGCGAAGGTGGGATCTGGCCGCGTGGCAGCTGCCTTACCCCTTTCCAACAGGTACGGTGAAGACAACCAGCATCGCACGCGGAGTGCAAGCTGAGCTTAATATCTGCAGCATAGTGCCCAGAGTCGATCGCGGTCCTCTGGTTTGGAGCCGTGTGGAGGGTCTAAACCAGAGGCTCAGACGACTCTGCGACTATAATGGTTGCAAATTCATCGACCTCCGTTATTGGGTGGAGAACTGTAGGGCCCCCCTAGACAGGTCAGGCGTGCACTACACACCGGAAGCAGCTACTAGGGTAGCAGAGTACGTGTGGCGTGCACACGGGTGTTTTTTTAGGTTAGAGGGACCCCCCCTTGGGCGAAACGATAAAATACCTGACGGCTTACCAGAGAGGACATTATCATCGTTGATAAAGAACGTCCGTCCTCAGAGACCAAAAACAGGAAAAGTCAACGTAATATTGGTAAACTGCAGGAGTATCCAGGGCAAGGTTCCTGAATTAGTATCTCTTATTGAAGGAAATAGTGCGCATATAGTATTAGGAACGGAAAGTTGGTTAAAACCGGAAGTGAACAGTAACGAAATCCTAGACACAGAATGGAATATATACCGCAAGGATAGGATAAACGCCAATGGTGGAGGAGTATTTATAGCAGTAAAGAATTCAATAATATCCAGTGAAGTTATTAGCGAATGCGAATGTGAAATAATCTGGGTTAAGTTAAGTATCAAAGGTGGGTCAGATATGATAGTCGGATGCTTCTATAGACCACCTGCATCAGCAACCGTAGTAGTTGAGCGCCTCAGAGAGAACCTGCAGAACGTCGTGAAGAAGTTTCGTGATCATACTATTGTAATAGGGGGAGACTTCAATCTACCACGTATAGAATGGGATAGTCACACAATCAGAACTGGAGCCAGGGACAGAGACTCTTGTGACATTATCCTGACTGCCTTGTCCGAGAATTACTTCGAGCAGATAGTTAGAGAACCAACTCGTGAAGCTAACGTTTTAGACCTCATAGCAACAAATAGACCGGAACTTTTTGACTCCGTGAATGTAGAAGAGGGTATCAGTGATCGTAAGTCAGTGGTTGCATCAATGACTACAAGTGTAATAAGAAATGCCAAGAAAGGAAGGAAAATATATTTGCTTAACAAGAGTGATAGGGCACAAATCGCAGAATATCTGAGTGACCACCATCAAACGTTCATTTCTGAGGAAGAGGATGTGGAACAAAAATGGAAAAAATTCAGAAACATCGTCCAGTACGCCTTAGATAAGTTCGTACCGACTAAGGTCCAAAGCGAGGGGAAAGATCCACCGTGGTATAACAATCATGTACGAAAGGTACTACGGAAACAAAGAAAGCTTCATCATAGGTTTAAGAGTAGTCGAATCATAGCTGATAAGGAAAAGCTGAACGAAGCGAAAAAGAGCGTAAAGAGAGCAATGAGAGAAGCATTCAACGAATTCGAACATAAAACATTGGCAAACAATCTAAACAAGAACCCTAAAAAGTTTTGGTCATATGTAAAATCGGTAAGCGGATCTAAATCCCCTGTTCAGTCACTCGTTGACCACGATGGCACCGAAACAGAGGACGACCGAAGAAAGGCAGAAATACTGAATTCAGTGTTCCGAAACTGTTTCACTGCGGAAAATCGTAACACGGTCCCTGACTTCAGCCGTCGCACGGACGCCAAAATGGAAAATATTGAAATAAACGATATCGGAATTGAAAAACAACTGCTATCACTTAGTAGCGGGAAAGCATCCGGACCAGACGAGATACCCTTAAGATTCTACAGTGATTATGCTAAAGAACTTGCCCCCTTTCTATCAGCAATTTATCGTAGATCGCTGGAAGAACGTAAAGTACCTAGCGACTGGAAGAAAGCGCAGGTCGTTCCCATTTTCAAGAAGGGTCATAAATCAGATGCGAATAATTATAGGCCTATTTCGCTTACGTCAATCTGTTGTAGAATAATGGAACATGTTTTGTGTTCTCGTATTATGACGTTCTTAGATAATACAAATCTCCTTCATCATAACCAACATGGATTCCGCAAACAGAGATCATGTGAAACTCAGCTCGCCCTATTTGCCCAAGAAATTCACAGTGCCGTAGACACTGGCGAGCAGATTGATGCCGTATTCCTGGACTTCAGGAAGGCATTTGATACGGTTCCGCACTTACGTTTAGTGAAAAAAATACGAGCTTACGGAATATCGGACCAGGTTTGTGATTGGATTCAGGATTTCCTAGAAGAAAGAACACAACATGTCATTCTTAACGGTTCAAAATCTGCAGATGTAGAGGTAATTTCGGGAGTACCGCAGGGAAGCGTGATAGGACCTTTATTGTTTACAATATACATAAATGACTTAGTTGACAACATCGGTAGCTCCGTGAGGCTATTTGCAGATGACACGGTTGTCTACAAGAAAGTAGCAACATCAGAAGACTCGTACGTACTCCAGGAGGACCAGCAGAGGATTAATGCATGGTGCGACAGCTGGCAGCTTTCCCTAAACGTAGATAAATGTAATATAATGCGCATACATAGGGGCAGAAATCCATTCCAGTACGATTATGCCATAGGTGGTAAATCATTGGAAGCGGTAACGACCGTAAAATACTTAGGAGTTACTATCCGGAGCGATCTGAAGTGGAATGATCACATAAAACAAATAGTGGGAAAAGCAGGCGCCAGGTTGAGATTCATAGGAAGAATTCTAAGAAAATGTGACTCATCGACGAAAGAAGTAGCTTACAAAACGCTTGTTCGTCCGATTCTTGAGTATTGCTCATCAGTATGGGACCCTTACCAGGTTGGATTACTAGAAGAGATAGACATGATCCAGCGAAAAGCAGCACGATTCGTCATGGGGACATTTAGTCAGCGCGAGAGCGTTACGGAGATGCTGAACAAGCTCCAGTGGCGGACACTTCAAGAAAGGCGTTACGCAATACGGAGAGGTTTATTATCGAAATTACGAGAGAGCACATTCCGGGAAGAGATGGGCAACATATTACTACCGCCCACATATATCTCGCGTAATGATCACAACGAAAAGATCCGAGAAATTAGAGCAAATACGGAGACTTACAAGCAGTCGTTCTTCCCACGCACAATTCGTGAATGGAACAGGGAAGGGGGGATCAGATAGTGGTACAATAAGTACCCTCCGCCACACACCGTAAGGTGGCTCGCGGAGTATAGATGTAGATGTAGATGTAGTTGGGAAGACATCCCGCACCAGCCTTCTTCTCCTGAACTTGTGCCCTCATATTTTCGTCTTCTCCGCCATGTACAGACCAACCTTCAAGCAGCTTCCTTTCCGGATGAAAATGGGCTCCAAACATGGATCAACGATTATTCACCTCAAAACCACGTGATTTCTACAGTCGCGGAATCGAAAAGTTACCTCAACGTTGGCAGACTGTTGTAAATAGTGAAAAAGAATATACTATTGACGATTAAGGACACTGTCATATGTATCTATTGTGTTTCTTAAACTTATTGAAAAAAGCTACGAACGTATGCACCAACTCAATACATTATTCGCATATACCGTAGAACCTCGCTAATCCACCCCTACGGGACCGGGAAAGTGGTCGTAACGAAAAAAGGTCGGATTGTCAGAGGAACACTTTTATTAAATCACTAAATCGCAGTACAGTACATCCTTAACTTTCAGATGGACATACTGTCTGAAATAGAGCTCCATTTGAAAACAATAACAAAACGAAAAGAAACCGTTGACACTCAAAAAAGTATAATGCACAGTAGTGGCTGCCCTGTAAAATACGCCTGTATCTTACAGTAAGGTACTGTTGCTGCGAGTGAAAGTATGGTAACTGTACATACCTTATTACAGTACTGCATTGGCATACAGCTGATTTGCACTTGAATTGTTAAGCAGGACGAAAAAAAGTCAGTAATGTTCTTTTGCTTAACAGACGACAACCTTTGTTTTACCACGATGTTCTGCCAGTTTCTAACCCACAAAATGTCTGCTAGGGTAGGCGTAGAGATTTTTTAGATGTACGGAAGGGCTAAATCAAATGCGTTTTTGGCATCTGTATATGGTACTCGAGGCGTAGGTTCGTTGCCTTCGTTGTCGCCATCTCTTCCTCCTTCTCGTCGGTTGTTCGAATACAGCGTAAACGATTTGATCACCAATTAATTCTTCTCCTATTGTACAGACAACGACAGGTGTACTGATACTATCACTTACGAGTACATCACCGGGCTCAAAGACCTACTGAAAAGTTTGCAAATCCTTCAGAATCGCTGTAGTGTCTACGTCTTGACTTTCACCCCTTGTTGCATGGGCTATTTCTTCTTGATTCTCATAACGCGTTTCTTTTGATGCATCATCTTTATAGGCATTCATTTTTGGTCACAGTTTGCCTCAAGAGTTTTCAACGTTGATGTCGACACTTGTTCCCAGGCTTCGGCAATTGTATGCATGACATCTTTTATGTTTATTATTATCGCTTGAAGCAAGCTGCAGTCCTCTTGTGTCCTTTCTAAAATTGATGCAGTGCATTTTCGGCTATATCACCTCTCCAATCATTCGATAATTCTTTTATTTCTCTTTTTCAAGTTAATCTTGGGACGGATGAAATGTCGCATTGTCGAGTGTCAATGTGGCACGTGTAGGAAGCAACGCACCGATTATAAAGCTAGTACTTAAAGAAGCTGAATTCCATTCAAATTGACTTTTTATTACGATAATATAGAGGTAGTGACACCATACTGACATTTTAGAAAGCCGTAGATCTTTTCTCCATTTCTAGTCACAAACACTAGCGTCTTGTGACAGCTGTTAGCGTTACAGTTTTATGCTTTAGAGTCATCAGTCTTCTGACTAGTTAACCGGCCCGCCACTAATTTCTCTCCTGCGCTAACAAATGGTTCAAATGGCTCTGAGCACTAGGGACTCAACATCTGTGGTCATCAGTCCCCTAGAACTTAGAACTACTTAACCCTAACTAACCTAAGGACATCACACACATCCATGCCCGAGGCAGGATTCGAACCTGCGACCGTAGCGGTCACGCGGTTCCAGACTGAAGCGCCTAGAACCGCACGGCCACACCGGCCGGCCCTGCGCTAACAGTTTCAGTTGAGAGTAGCACCTACGTCCTCAATTATTCCCTGAATATATTCCAGTCTCTGTCTTTCCCTAGATTTTTTATCCTCTACAGCTCCCTCTAGTTTCATGGAAGTTGTTCCCCGATGTCTTAACAGCTGTCCTATCGTCCTGTCTCTTCTCCTTGTCAGTGTTTTCCATAAAGGCCATTCCTCTGCGATTCGGCGCAGAATCTCGTCATTCCTTATAAGTCCACATTCGTCTGCAGTACTACATCCCAAATGTTTAGATTCTCTTCTATTCCGGTTGCCAGCCGGTGTGTCCGAGCGGTTCTAGGAGCTTCAGTCTGGGACCGCATGACCGCTACGGTTGCAGGTTCGAATCTTGCCTCGGGCATGGATGTGTGTGATGTCCCTAGGTTGGTTAGGTTTAAGTAATTCTAAGTTCTAAGGCACTGATTACCTCAGATGTTAAGTCCCATAGTGCTCAGAGCCATTTGAACCATTTCTATTCCGGTTTTCCCACAGTCCACGTTTACTACCATACAATGCTGTGCTCCAAACGTACATTCTCATAATTTTTTTCCTGGAATTAAGGCTTGTGTTTGGCACTAGTATTCTCTTGGGCAGGAAAGCACTTTCTGTCAGTGCTAGTCTGCATTTTATGTCCTCCCTTCTTCGTCCATCATTGGTTATGTTGCTGCCTAGGTAGTAGAATTCCTTAACTTCATCTACTTCGTGACCATCAATCCTGATGCTGTGTTTCTCGCTGTTCTCATATCTGCTACTTCTCATTATTTTTGTCTTTCTTCGATTTACTCACAATCCATATTCTGTACTCATGAGACTGTTCATTGCACTTAGGCTAGCAATGTCATCAGCGAATCTTACCACTGATCCTTACCCTATGATTTTTAATCCCGTTCTTAAGCATTCCCTTTATTTCCGTCATAGCTTCTTCAATGAACAGACTGAACGGTAGGGGAGAAATAAGACATGATGTTGTTATAACCAGGAATAACACAATAACCTCTTCAGTCTGGTTTATTAAATCACAAATCACTTTTTAACAATTATGTTAGCCAAGCGTCTACCCAGGCTCACACTCAGAACTAATGCATAATTAAAATTTGGTTATACCACTGTCCAAATTTGCATGGTGGGGTGCACGTTCCGTAATTATTCCCAAGTCCAGTGAAGTTCAGTCTCTCCGAGTGAAGTCGCAAGATTTCCGCCGAGCAGCCAGGTAACCTCGAGTGGGCGGTGAGTCATCCAAAAGCAGCTGGAACACGGCGTACTGCACTTCCCGATGAGAAAAACTGTCGTTTGCGGCGGCGGCCGGGTTTATATAAGGCTTGCTAGTTAATGGAGCCGTCGGCTGGGGTCGCTGTTTTCCAGGGAAAACCAATCGCAATGTTTCCTGGCGTAGCCAATTGCTGTGTGCCCACAAACGCGCGCGCGCGAAGGCGGCCAGCGATGGTAGCCGCCAGCCGCCCGGAGAAGTGCGGCCAGCGATGTATTTCTCGGCCACGTAAGGGAGCGTGCGTGTGAAGACGGCCAGCGAAGGAAGCAGCGGGCCGCCCAGAGAAGTGCGGCCAGCGATGTATTTGGCGGCCGCGTACTGGAGCGCGTTGTTCGGTGTTTGTTAGAAGTGGTGTATACCACCCCCCTTCCCCCGTGGGGAAGCGTGGAAACATTGGCTGCGAATGAACGGCACGTCCATGGCGTCCTCCTCCTCCGAAACCTCGGCGTCGGCGGTGAGACTGGGCACAGGAGCATACGGGCGAAAACGCCCCGGCCGGGGGCGAAGGTTATAGCGTGCGGACCGCGGCAGCAGAGGAGGCAGTGCAGGAGGAACCAGTGGCATGTCTTTATCGGCATCCGGAGTGACCTGAGGGTGGCGATCGGGGGAGACCTCGGAGTCCCCGGCTGGCTGTGGCTGGGTCTGGTCCATGTCTGGGGAAAGAAGCTCTGGCTGGGAGGCGTCGCCCGTGAGCCGACCGGGGGCCAACTGCGAGGACCACCCTGGCGTGTCCTCCTCTGGTGGGCGTGGGGAATCAGGGGAAGCAGGGGACGGTAGGAGAATATGCCGAGGGGGGGAGGAGAAAAACGATTGGGAAGGCAGGCGAGGGCGAAGCTGATTGGCATGTCGAAGAACCTTCCGGTCGGGAAGTTGATCCCGGAAGACTTTCCTGCCCCTGCCCTGGATGATGGTGGCCGGAATCCAGGCTGGTTGTCGGCCGAATCCCTTCGTTCACAACAGAGTACCTGGGCAGAAACGAGAAGCAGACAGCGACAGAGCCAACCGAGGTGTCGGCAGAAGCAGATTCAAGAGGGTCCGGGGCTGCCGTCCGTGAAGAAGTTCCGCCGGGCTTTATCTCCGATGGGCGTGGACCTGTAACTGCTCAAGAAAAAAGTAAGAGATGCGTCGGGGGAGTGATCCTGGAGATATTTCTTCATCTGCGTTTTGAAGGTGCGGACCATCCTCTCTGCCTCGCCATTAGATTGAGGATGGAAGGGGGGCGTCGGAATGTGGCGAATGCCATGCCCGGCACAGAAAACGCGAAAATCCTCACTGAGGAACTGCGGACCGTTATCCGAGACGAGAACCTCCGGCAGACCTTCAATGGCAAATATTTTTTTCTAAGGCGGCAATAGTGGTGGAGGTGGAAACGGAGTTGCAGCGGACAATATATGGAAACCTGGAATATGCGTCGACGACAATAAAAAACATGGCATTAAACACCGGCCCAGCAAAATCAACGTGCACCCGTTCCCAAGGGCGAGCACATGGTGGCCAAGAGGCAAAGGAGTGTCGTGGAGCTGCCTGCTGGCGTTGGCAGGAGGGACACGTCTGCGTGAGGCGTTCAATCTCCTGAGTCATAGCGGGCCAGTATGTGAACCGGCGAGCCAAAAGCATCGTCCGGGATATCCCCCAATGACCTTGGTGTAACAGGTGCAGAACGTGCTGGCGCAAAGACTGCGGGATGACGACCCGTGGATGTCCGTCGTCCGAAAGAAGTAGAAGGACCCCGTCAACCAACTGAAGCTGATGGCGGACAGTAAAGAACTGACGAAACGCCGCAGAAGCCGTGGGAGGCGGTCGTTCGGGCCATCCATTAGGCACGTGACGACAGACTTGTCGGAGCACCTCGTCGTTACTGGTTGCGTCCGCTACCCGAGAGCTGGTAATGGGAAACGCCTCTACTGCGGCCTGTGCTTCTTCGTCTACGTGAAAACACAGAACTTCCTCTTTGTCGAAATCCAAATCTGGTCCCCATGGAAGGCGGGAGAGGGCATCAGCGTTGGCATGCTCGGTTGTGTTGCGAAAGTGGATTTCATACTGGCATCGTGCCATAAACAAAGCCCAGCGCTGAAGACGGTGAGCAGTCCGGTCAGGGATCTTTGCTGCAGGATTGAATAATGATATGAGGGGTTTCTGATCCGTAATGAGGTAAAACTTTGTACCATACACAAAAACATGGGACTTCTTTAAGGCGAAGATGATGACGAGTGCCTCTTTTTCAATTTGGGAATACCGGCGTTGCGTATCGGTTAATGTTTTCGATGCATAGGCCACAGGGTGCTCCGACCCATCTGCCTCCCTGTGAGCCAGGACCGCCACGATGCCTGTATCCGAGGCAATGACGATTTGCTTAGTAGGGTCAAAACGTGCGAGGCACGGGGCCTGCAGTAATTGGGATTTCAACCTGCGGAAGGCGCGGTCGCATGCCGGCGTCCACTCGAAAGGAACCCCTTTTTTGCATAACTGAGACAAGGGGGCAGTTACCGTTGCAGCCGCGGGTAAGAATTTTCGGTAATGTGAAATCTTCCCCAGAAAGGAACGAACTTGTGTCAGCGTTGTAGGTCGTGGCAGCTTGATGATGGCTTCTATATGTTTCTCTAACGGACGAACACCCGAACAGGAAATGACGTGGCCCAGGTACTCAATTTCAGGTTGGAAAAAACAACATTTTTCTTTTCTACATTTTAGGCCAGCCTCCCGTAAGACATGGAATAAAGATTGCAGGTTGTGAAGGTGTTCCTCCGTCGTACGACCCGTCACCACGACGTCGTCCAAATAGTTAATGCATCCATCCACTTTAAGGACTAATTGTTCCAAAAACCGCTGAAAAATAGCAGGGGCACTGGCTGTCCCAAACATAAGGCGTTTCAGACGATATAACCCGTGCGGTGTGTTGAGGGTCAAGAACTGCTGAGATGCGGCATCAAGTGGGAGTTGTAGGTACGCTTCAGCGAGGTCTATTTTCGAGAAGAATTTTCCACGCTTCAATCTGGACAGCAACTCCTCCGGCTTTGGAATAGGATATGTCTCGATCTCTGATTAGGCGTTAACTGTTACTTTAAAGTCGCCGCAGACTAGAAGGAATAGGCTCAAGAACGCCACTTGCCGTGAGGCGGTCCAACTCCTTCACTTGATCTCTGAGAGCTAAAGGAACGGCACGGGCGCGAAAATACCGAGCCCGCTCATTCCGTTTCAGTGTGATGTGTGCCTCAAAATTCTTTGCGGAACCGAGGCCGGGGGTGAACAGGTCTGCATAATCCTGGCGAAGCCTGTCCAGATCCGAGTACGGAACCTCGTCCGACACCAAATTCACAGAATCGTCGATTGAAAAACCAAATTTCCGAAATGCGTCCAGCCCAAATAAATTCTCAGAGGAATCCCTGCTAACGACTAAGAAGGTGACCTGGCGGGTGACATTCCGGTATATCGTCGGCAAGTCGATTTGACCGCGGACTGGAATGGAATGTTTACCATACGCCATGAGGCGTCGCTGCGTGTCGTGCAAGCGAGCAGCGCCAAGTCTCAAATATGTGGCGTAATTTAGAATGCTCACGGCTGCGCCAGTGTCGACCTGTAATTGAATCGGTTTTTTCGCAATCAGGACTTCAATAGAAAGCCTATTAGTGGTCTCCTGATGATCAATAGCGGCGATCAGATTAACATCCATCGGAAGATCCGAAGGTTGCTGCGGCTGGCGGGACTTTCGACACACAGAAGCTAAATGGCCCTCGGAAGAACATTTGTAGCAAAAGGCCCATCGATCAGGACTGTCATCTCGTTGATGTTTTTTAAAACAATCAGGACATGATGGCAAACGTTTTGGCACCCACGACCGGTTTGAGCGGTTGGAGCGAGGTGGCGGACGGTTCTGCTGAGTGGACCGGTGGCCTGCCCGCACTACCGCTATTTCGGAATCATCACTCGGGTGGGCCTTAGCCGCCGGCTCTGATGTATTTACATTGACTGCTGCAATGTCGACCCATGATTCTAGCGTCTTGCCTGCTGCACGGGTCACCTCGAAGCTTTGTGCCAAGTCCAAGACTTTATCCAATGAGGGGTCGACGAGCTGAAGGGCCTCATGTTGGAACTCCCTGTCTGGGGTACCCCTGATTATCATGTCCCGGATCATTTCTTCAGCGTAGGAGTCCTTATTTTTAGAGGTAACAAAGTGACATCGTCGCCCCAAGCCTTGCAATTCCGCTGCCCACTCTCTATGCGTCTGATTCGGCTGTTCTTGCATTGGTAAAAGGCGACTCGAGATGACATAACATGGGTATGGCGCTGGTAATATTTAGTGAGCAACGAGCGAATTTCGGCAAAAGTCAGCTCCGAAGGTTTTGATAAGGGGGCCAGTTTGCACAAGAGCCGATAAATCTCAGGTTTAGAACAAGACAAAAACAAAGATTTCATGAGGCCAACGTCAGTTACCTTGAAAGCATGGAAATGTTCCAGCAATCGGGATTTATAGGCTTCCCAGTCCTCTAACGTTTCTTCAAAAGACGGAAACGGCGGTACTTGCTGCGTGACCTGCGTCTGCATGAACCCTTGTATAAGTGGCTGGAGGGTGTTGAGTAGCAGCCTGTGGTTCTCGTCCTGCTGCTGGAGAAATTTCTTGAGGAGATCTTCCAACGTCTCCTGATCCCATCCTCGTCGCCATTTTATTGTGTTATAACCAGGAATAACACAATAACCTCTTCAGTCTGGTTTATTAAATCACAAATCACTTTTTAACAATTATGTTAGTCAAGCGTCTACCCAGGCTCACACTCAGAACTAATGCATAATTAAAATTTGGTTATACCACTGTCCAAATGTGCATGGTGGGGTGCACGTTCCGTAATTATTCCCAAGTCCAGCGAAGTTCAGTCTCTCCGAGTGAAGTCGCAAGATTTCCGCCGAGCAGCCAGGTAACCTCGAGTGGGCGGCGAGTCATTCACAAGCAGCTGGATCACGGCGTACTGCACTTCCCGATGAGAAAAACTGTCGTTTGCGGCGGCGGCCGGGTTTATATAAGGCTTGCTAGTTAATGGAGCCGTCGGCTGGGGTCGCTGTTTTCCAGGGAAAACCAATCGCAATGTTTCCTGGCGTAGCCAATTGCTGTGTGCCGACAAACGCGCGCGCGCGAAGGCGGCCAGCGATGGTAGCCGCGAGCCGCCCGGAGAAGTGCGGCCAGCGATGTATTTCTCGGCCACGTATGGGAGCGTGCGTGTGAAGACGGCCAGCGAAGGAAGCATCGGGCCGCCCAGAGAAGTGCGGCCAGCGATGTACTTGGCGGCCGCGTACTGGAGCTCGTTGTTCGGTGTTTGTTAGAAGTGGTGTATACCACATATGTAATCTAAATGAAATCTTCCCCTTACACCCTTTTAATCAGAGCTCTTCCTTTTTGGTGTCATATTGTTATTATCCTCAGTTGGTTCTTGTACATTTTACATAATTCTCGTCTTTCCCTGTAGCTTATTCCTACTTTTCTCAGAATTTCAAACATTTGGCCTTACTTTACATTGTTGAGCGTCCTTTAAAGTAGTATGGATACTGGTGTGTGGCCTCTGCTGAAAGAACACAGTGCTGGTGCACGCACAAGCGTTTCAGAGCACACCTTTCATCGTACGTTGTTGAACATGGATCTCCCAGCAGGCCAAACATACATGTTTACATGTCGATCTAAAAATATTGTCAATTACGATTGCAGTGGGCGCGGTACCATCGGCAGTCGACCGTCGATCAATGGAAAGTTGCCGGCCCTTGGATGAATCACATTTTTGCTGCATTAGGTCGATAGTCGTCTCCACAAACGCCGTCATCAAGGTGAATGGGGGCACGAAAGGCGCAGTGCGCCACGGTTACAGACTGGTGGGAGTAGTATTATGTTATGGGGAACGTTCTCCTGCACTACCATGCGACCTGTGATACTAATCGAAGACACTCTGACATCTGCGAACCACCTGCACGCGGTGCGTACAGCCGTCTGTCGGGACAGCATTTTTCCTTCCCGTACCTAGGCCCCTCTTCCCTTACGGACATGAGAGCTGTGTCGGATGTGTATTTTCGGAGTGTAGCTGAGTGTAATTGATGCGTATATACAGGGTTATTAAAAATGATTGAAGCGATTTCATAAATTCACTGTAGCTCCATTCATTGACATATGGTCACGACACACTACAGATACTTAGAAAAACTCATAAAGTTTTGTTCGGCTGAAGCCGCACTTTAGGTTTCTGCCGCCAGAGCGCTCGAGAGCGCAGTGAGACAAAATGGCGACAGGAGCCGAGAAAGCGTATGTTGTGCTTGAAATGCACTCACATCAGTCAATCATAACAGTGCAATGAAGTTCAACAAAGATCCACCAACTGCTAACTCCATTGGGCGATGGTATGCGCAGTTTAAAGCTTCTGGATGCCTCTGTAAGGGGAAATCAACGGGTCGGACTGCAGTGAGCCAAGAAACGGTTGAACGCGTGCGGGCTAGTTTCATGCGTAGCCCGCGGAAGTCGACGAATAAAGGAAGCAGGGAGCTAAACGTGCCACAGCCGACGGTTTGGAAAATCTTACGGTAAAGGCTAAAGCAGAAGCATTTCTTAAACAGGAGATTGGAAAACCGATGGATCGGTCGTGGTAGAGATCATGATCAACAATTCATGTCATGGCCTCCACGCTCTCCCGACTTTACCTCATGCAATTTCTTTCTGTGGGATTATGTGAAAGATTCAGTGTTTAAACCTCCTCTGCCAAGAAACGTGCCAGAACTGCGAGCTCGAATCAACGATGCTTTCGAACTCATTGATGGGGACATGCTGCGCCTAGTGTGGGAGGAACTTCTTTGTCGGCTTGATGTCTGCCGAATCACTAAAGGGGCACATATCGAACATTTGTGAATGCCTAAAAAAACTTTCTGAGTTTTTGTATGTGTGTGCAAAGCATTGTGAAAATATCTCAAATAATAAAGTTATTGTAGAGCTGTGAAATCGCTTCAATCATTTGTAATAACCCTGTAGTATAGTACTATATCTGCGTCAGATGACGAGGGAAGGGGTGCGGTGAACTCCGGTGCCGCACATAGCCTACTCCTCTCTTATAGCACCGAGGGAGCCCCCAGGCTTAATGTCCTCATCCGACTGACGGATCACCATCAACCAAGTAACATGCCCTCTCTTCATGAGACCCTGCGGAGAAGTGTGGAATCTAGACCAGGACATTGGCACAAACACTGGCAGCCAGCAACTTAACTCCACCAAGGGGTTACTGGCCAAATACTGGCAGTGAAAACTTCCACCACCACCGGTATTCGATCCGGGTGACTTCAGAGTAGAGCGGCACCACACTGTCGTGCGTCAGTGACACAGGATACTCCTCTTTAAAATAAAATAAAAAAGTGGGCGACGCTAGGCACACGCTGTTGCTTACTTTTTTTTATTTTGTGACCACCATCAACCCATGCTTACCTTACTATCTTTGTTACGAAGGTGGGTATGAAATTTGATGGGAAGTAATTACGCATTCGCACTCTTAGCGTCTTAGCACAGTAAAACTCAATGACACACACAAGGTACTGCATTATATAGCATTATTGTGTCACACATTGAGCCCAGATTATAGTTAAATGAAGTAAATAAAAATGCAGTCGAGACTTCCGGAAGTAATGATTATGTGTTACGCAAGATTCATATATTTAAGTAAATAAATCACTCTAGCTACCAAAGACAGAAATCAGTGTTTGATTAGCTTCTAATAATCACAGTAAATCTCGTTTAACGTTGACAGTGGCTTATTTCGCTATCATAAAAAGCCAAAAACTAAAGGTAACAGAAAATAACTGGAAAGTTATGCATCCAACTGCCAAACTCATCATAAACTTTTAGAAGTAATATGCATCTATCTGTAGTCCAAGAAACAAAATTGCTGAAGTTAGAGAATTCAGGACCACAATGTGGCGCAGCCAAGTATAGAAGCTACACAGATGCATTATGAAGCCCTCTTAAATTCCTTATTCTCACGTGTCTCTCCCAAAAATACTAGCACATGTCACTTTTTTCCTGGGAGAGAAGTTTCTTTACTGACAAAGCTGGCAGATACGGTTTTGAAAAGAATTGTCAATTTACATCGCCGAATATTTGCGGTAACACACGTTTATGTTTTATGAGATACAGTTGGTATCTCTCATTTCACTGATTACAGAATCCATTCTTTAATATACAACGATGCGGTATTAACGCTACCTTTGGTCAGTACTTTAGTTCTTCTCAAATGCTGAAGAAATACTGAAGGGAAAAAAGCCCAGTATCCGATTAAAAATAAACAGGACTTCAGCCTTTCTCTCTCAGAAACTTCTTAGGACAAAAGTCGCCGCAGCACCGCAGCGAAAACTTGCTGGCTTCGTAATACAATTTGCGCCGAGGAAGTTCCTAGATTTTATCCGCGCTACCGCGCAACCTGCAGGAGCAGACGGCATGCTAAGAAACGGGAAACTACTCGTACAATTACAATGTCCAATATTACGGTTATTGTGAAAGACTTCCGTAAGTTCTTGTTCACAAAAGCTTTCAGTGGAACCGCCTCACAAGTTTGCCAGGTATTTAATAAAGAATTTTATGACGAGATATTATCAATTTGTGAGAAGTGGAGCATAATTTTCGTCTCTCTAGCCTTATATTCCACTTGTAAGTTGTGGCATTTCGCCGATGTCTCCGAGTATTGTGAAAACAAATACATTGCTTAGAATTTAAAAGTCATCCTATGGGCTTGCAGAGAACCCCCTTAGAGATTTTAATGCATCATTACGTATCGGTGTGTAAACTCTGAGCTTAGTGAACAAACAAATTTTGGAAGTTTGCCGTAGGACACATTGAAAAAATAATTCTGCAAATACACACAGATTATTACTAATCCAAAATCACTTTGACATTGCCTTATTTTACGGTAATAAGGGAGCTCCAACTTCAAATTTCATTTAAATTAACAGTTAAGATTGATTTTTGTTAACAAACAAGGATCTCGTATGATTTAGATTTTTGTGGGTGTGGTCATTGAAACGAAATTTTATTCGTATGGGTAGTGGAAATACGCTGCCATTAGTGAACACCTACTTACGCATCCGTCAGTCTAAGGAAATCAGTGACATTACTCTGGAGCGTGTATGCAGGCTCTTCGTGGATAAAAAAACTGACGATTGATCTAAATTACAAAACTTGCCCGTTATTTACACATGCCGTTTGAATTTCGTTTGAGCCCTATAGAAGATCCATTGGTACGCTTATTAATAAAAGGCTGAAAAGGAAATGTAATGTTAAAGTGCTTCATGGTTTATAAGCTAATGCAAAGAAGTTCGACAGCTCATAAAAATATAATCATTTTTATTAGAATGACATATCCTATAGTAATATTACAAAACGTTGCACGAAACAAGCATAAATTTGTGACATATATTTTGATGCAACTTTCTTGTTGACAGCTGTAAAATGCCCTTGACAGCCAGGATGTCAACATGTTGTCCACCCGCATATGCCCTTCAGACGTGATTGCCTCATCCCTTCGCCCCCCCTCCCCCTCTCCCCCCTCCCCCAACATTCCCTACCCCTGCCTCCTCTGAAGTGAAACTGCTAACGTTCCTCTTTATTTTTTGCTCGTCTCTGTATTAAAGGAAAACAAATGTTTTACGCTGTTCAGACCGTCTTTGTATCTGCACCTTGAACACAATTGAGCAGTTAATCCCTGAAAGTTGAAGAGTAGCCAGCAGCAAACGAAGTTCGAACTCGACTACAGAGCCGTCTTAGAGTACCAGTGTAGGCATGTGTACAATTTCAGTGCAGTGTCGTACACAGATTTAAGTTATAACAAATAATCGATAGAATGTATACGCCTCGGCAAATGCGAATCGTCTCCTGAACAAAATAAGACAGTAAGAAATTTATACCTATAGGTTTAAAAATCGTATTTTTCGCTACAGAATGACATTAATATTGAAATATATTACAAGATCTACTGGAGCAGCTAGCCTAAACGCAGAAAGATTTCTCTTAAGACAAATCTATTGTTCAGCAGCATGCTTCAGTCTAAGAAGAGTCTACTCAGGGTACTACTGAATGACTAAACAAATACAATTAAGAATCTAAAGTACAGCACTGATTACTTCAGAATTTTAAAATCTTACAATACACTTCCTGTTACAAATACAAACAGCTGAATAGTCGCTGTTTCTGTATATGCAACTTCTACGATAAATAAACGATGACTGTTTGTGGAAACATTCAACAATTTAGGATGTCAGAGCATAAAACAGTTTCAATTTTATTGCCACTCAAAGAAACTGGTAGAAATAGTCCAGAGATCAATCAGTTGGTAGATAAACTGAGGAGGTGTCTATCATGTGCATTGGAATCAATCTACCGTCAAACCGGAAAGTCTTAAACGCTTCTTTGTACAAAGCAAGAGTCGTAAGGATCGCAGCTAAGGAAATTGCAGCATTAGTGATTCATAATGTTTCCTTTCCTTCGTAAATAAGCAAGAATCCCTGCTAGAAAAACTGAACTCCGCTATTGAAAGTAATTCAAACCCTTTCATGAACTAAAAAATGTAGAGGAACGTGTGATTAAATCTGTAGACAAGGAGAAGGCAAAAACAGTTTTATTTCTGTTTAATGTAGAACATTCGAGGAAGAAGAGGATAAGAATTTCTTAATTGTTCAACACATGAAGACGACTTTCGGCTTCCACGAGATTGGCGTGTCTCAAAACTTACATACTGCAAGTGCAACATACGAAGGATGTTCAATAAAGAAAGATCATAATTCTTTCTTTGACATACCTTTACTCATCCTCATAATTTTGATGGTCCTTCTCAAAGTAGTTCCCCAAAAATGCGAGGCACTTGTCCCAGCGTTTCTGCCAGTCTTCAAATACTTGCTGCAAACCACTTTTTGAAAGGTCCTTCAAAATCGCCTCTGCAGCCTTCACCACTGCTTCTGATGATTGATAATGCCTCCCACGAAGGTGTTTCTTCATGGAATAGGGAGTGTGAGGGATGCACTTCTCGTTGATGTTTGCAAGATTTACAGCAACAACATTGGCAATATGCGGCCGCGCGTTATCGTGGTGCAGAATGCCTGCTTTACGGAAATGTGGTATTTTGCGCGTGATATGGACTTACAGTGTTTTCAGGACATCCCTGTAGTATTGTCTAGTTACTGACATGTGTGCAGGTACAACATGCTGATAAACCATTCCATGAATATGAAAGAATGAGATTACCATAACTCTCCCAGCAGAAGCAACCACTTTTGCTTTTTGGGGGTTGGTGATGAAGGAGATTTCCACACTGAACTTTGCTGTTTGCTCTCAGGATCAAAATGTTGTAGCCAAGTTTCACCAGCAGTGATTACATCTGAAAGAAACTCCGGATCTTCCTGTAACATCAACTTTAATTGCATGTACACCTGCACGCGAATGTCCTTTTGTTCAGGAATCAACAGTGTGGAACCCATCGCGCACAAACACGTGCCATGTGTATTTTTTCTGTCACCAATATGTGGGTGGCACGCAATGAAATGTTCAGTATTTCAGAAAGTGATCTTAACGTAATTCGTGATCCTCTCTCACAATGACAGCAGCAGTGTTGATGTTTACTTTCGTAAGAGCAGTAACTGGAGCACCGGGTCCACCTTCCTCTGAAATTGATTGTCTCCTCTCTTTAAACATTTTAAACCACCTTCGAGCTGTGCTGTAGGAAAGAACAGACTCTCCATATGCCTCCTGTGACATTGTATAGGCCTCAGGTGAAGATCTGTTGAGACGAAAGCAGATTTTTAAAGCCGCATGTTGTTCCTCGTGTGTTACCTCCATTGCAGCGGTAGGCGATACTGAACATGTCTAACGTTGCCTGCCTCTCACACTGGGGATCCAGGAGTCGAAACAATGAAACTACTACAGCGTGTTTGCTGCGCATTAAGCTAACAGAATATCATATGATTAAAGTTTAGCGTGAATAATTATGACCATAAAAAATTATAATCATTCTTTATTGGAAAGCTCTCCTAGTATCGCTGCTAGCCACAGAATCCATAATTGCCTGTCTCTAGAGTGCAGAGGGTGGCAGTCACGCATGAGCTTTCGTTATGGGCGCCACATACGCGTGGCCTGCAAAACCGCCAAATTTTTGCGTTGCCAAAAACGTTTGAAACCTTCGCCTTGAACGTTGTATGTTTTATATCAGTGCTAATCAGCACAAATACCTGCAGTTATTACGAAAGGTTTACTTTCTGTATTCGTACGTCGTGTCGGTGAGGTAATGATCAGCATTGCCACGACAGTTGCGGACTCAACAAACTTGGATTTTATACACTTGTAATTCAGTAAGCATTCTAATTGAGAGGGATCTGTAAACTGCACCTTATTAAAATTAACGATTGGAGATACTTTCTTTCGCCTATCGCGTCGATCAAAAGCCTCCATATTATGAAACAGTACGTTCGTGAATTGTGGCGATTATCAGAGGTGAACTAGATATTATCACAGTGATATGCAAATAATGGAGGTGCTACTGAAGAAACATTGTGACTGAACACCATAACAGTAGATTGTAATAGTGGAAAGTAGGTCACGGTGGCTGAAATTGTACTTACCATGGAAGCCCCCCACCCCCCGAATAGGCCGCTCCTCAGATTCAGTGGTAAAATGACCCAGTGGATATCCCGTCAAAAACTGAACATAGGTCAAGCATGATAACAGGAAGAAGGTGTACTGAATGAAAAAGGAAGCAAAATAGAAATAGTGAACGATGCAAGCTGAAGATGTGGAACATGGAGGGAAGATAAACAGGCACGGCGTAGTGGTTGTGTGGTCGCGGTATTGGAGTGCAAGGCGGGAGATCCATGTTCAAAATTCCCTCGTACAACACCCATCCTTTTTTTCACAAAAGTATGAACTTTGCGTCCGATCATTGACTTGTCTGTTCTCCTTCTGTAGTCTTGGCAACATACATTGGTTAAAGAATATGAGTCATGTGGTAAGAATATATTACCATCGCAAGTAAATATGGTAAATAGTGAGAACATGAAAGATATTGCGTAGACCTCTTACAGAACTGAAAACAAAGAATAAAAGGATGTGGGCTGTCTTGCAAGAAAGTAATTCAAGAGACAAAATTTCCAAAACGGGATGCAGGAGTCGTAAAATGTTATACTCGTGTAGAACGAATAGAACGTACGTACCGGTGCATCTGGAGATCCTTTCCTTGCATGTTGGTGTGTAAACAGACGTTACACCACGACACAGACACAAATCTGAAAATAACGAACAGACATATCAGTGACCGGTGGACAGTTCATAATTTTGTGGAAAAAATGTAGAGCACTTCGGAGATTTGAACACGGACCTGCTGGCTGTCAGTCAAACACTGGGAGCAGATATCCACAACGTCGCGGCTGTTTAACTTTCCCCGATGTAGCATATCTTAAGCTGTGGACCGTTCACTGATTCTATTTTGCTTCTTTTTTCGCAGTTCAGTACACCTTCTTCCTGTTTTCATGTTTGATCTGTGTTAAGTTTTTGACAAGCTATTCACTGAGCTATGTTACCACTAAATTTGAGGGAGGTGTAATGGGGAGTTTCCCTTGTTAGAACATACGACTATTACGTTACTAACACATTGTATGAGCACTGTGGTCTACTTTAATGGCTGTTACTGACAGAAAATATGTGAAGCATTACCAGATATTTGAGGTTCCACAGCCTACAGCTAACTAAATAAAACAGATTTGCAGGGTTGAATTGCAGCTGTTGACGCAAAAAAGAGAAGATAAGCGCCGAGGAGAAACAGGCACAAGCGATCTAAGTACACGGCCATTAAATATCCTGATTCAAGTATCTATATAATTTACTGTTTGTCAGTGATCGCTGTGGTTAGGAGTATTAGTAAAAGAATTACCTCTCAAGTTTTAATATCCAGGATGTTTACACGGCGACTTGCACTCCAGGACGTGTAATTTTTTCATCTGAGATATTGATATTCACACAACTGCTTCTCTTTTCCCCAAAGGCCTATTTAATTTTCCTGTTGGCGATATCTATCTTTCCCTAGTAAAATATGCCTCTAAATCGTTACATTTGTCCTGTAACCTTTCATGCTTAGCCGTTTGGCTCGTTTTTGTAACTGTTTGTATTCCCTTTCATTTGCTGCATGTTTATATTTTCTCCTTTCATCAGCTAAACTCAATATCTCTTGTATTATCCAAGGATTTGTACAAGGCCTAGTCTTTTTGCTTATTTGACTGTCTACTGCATTCATATTTAATCTCTTAACGTTACCCATTTGTCTTGTACGGTATTCCTTTCCCCTGTCCTAGTCAGCCATTGCCTAATGCTCCCTCTGAACTCTCAGCAACCTCTGGGTCTTTAAATTTATGCAGGTCCCATATCCTTAATTCCTCCAGTGTTACTGTGCAATTCATAACCAATAAATTGTGGTCAGAGCCCACATCTGCCCGTGGAAGTACCTTACAATTTAAAATCTGGTTCGTAAATCTCGTCTTACTATTATATAATCAAATTGAAACCTTACAAGTACACAACCTTCTTTTATGATTCTTAAGCCAAATGTTAGCGATGATCAAATTACGCTTTGTGCAAAATTCTTCCAGGTGGCTTCCTGTATCGCTTCTTTCTCCCGAGTCAGTTCCAGTCCCCCATCACAATTAAATTTTCGTTTCCCTTAACTATCAGAATAATTTCTTCAGTCTCTTCATCATCTGTGGCGCTAGTTTGTTTTTAAACTTATACTGTTGGCTAAAATAATGAGTTCGCTATGCTGTTGAGAGTAGCCTACCCGCATTCCTAATTCCTTCTTCATTATTAAGGCCACTTCTGCATTACCCCTATTTGATTTTTTATTTGTAACCCTATATTCAACTGACCAGAAGTCGTGCTCCTCCTGCCACGTGACTGCACTAATAACCACTTCATCTAGCTTCAACCTTTCCATTTCTCTTTGTAAATTTTCTTATCTACCTGCCCGATTAACGGATCTCACATTCCACATTCCGATCTGTAGAACAACAGTTTTGTTTCTCCTGATAACGAGATCTTCCCAAGTAGTCCCCGGCCAGAGATCCAAAACAGGGACATTTTACTTCCGGAATATTTTACTCAGGAGGAAGCCATCATCGTCTAATCATAGAGCACAGCAGCATGTCCTCAGGAATAATTATTGCTGTAGTTTTCCCCTGCTTTCAGCTGTTCGCAGTACCATCATTGGAAGGCCGTTTTGGTTGACATTACAAGACCAGATCAGTCGATTATCGAGACTGTTGTCCCTGCAAGTAGAACCAAAAATTGTCTGGCCTCTCAACAGGTACCTGTCCGTTGCAGTTACATCTACGCTACGGCTATCTGTATCGCAGTCACGCAAGCCACCATATGAACGGCAAGGTCCGTGGTTCATCGGGGGTTCTGTATCTTAAATCACAGGGCCGCTTACAGTACGTGCATGAATTTTGTTATCACTTGCAGTTAAAACACTTTATCATGATTTCCTAAAAAAATCGGGATATGATGATTTGTATATCATTAAGCTGCTGCAGTGTCTGACACTTCCTCAAACCGTGGCTCTATATTTATGTAACGATGATGATAAAACAGCGGTTAAGACAAATATGGAGCCACGCTATAAGCAGATGAATATGAAAAAGGAGGAGGAACAAAATGGAGTAAATAAAATCAAGAAAACAGGTGAAATCTGCATCAAAACAGTTTTTCATCCTTGACATAAACAGGGTTTTCGACTTTCGTAACTAATGGCACTACTGACCTTCAGGAAATTTTCTATCAATGATCAGTTTCACAGCGATCTGTGATATGTCAACATGGAAGAAGGATCTCGGTTGTAAAACTGGATGGAAAACGTTTTGAAGACAGATGCTTTTCCAGAATGAAATTTTCACTCTGCAGCGGAATGCGCGCTGATATGAAACTTCCAGGCAGATTAAAAGTGTTTGCCGAACCGAGGCTCGAACTCTGATCCTATGTCTTTCGCGGGTATCTACTCTACCACCTGAGCTACCCTAGCGCGATTCGTGACCGGTCGGTAGAGCACTTGCCCGCGAAAGGCAAAGGTCCCGAGTTCGAATCTCTGTCCGGCACACAGTTTAATCTGCAGCACACACTGCGCTGCAGAGTGAAAATTTCATTCTGGAACGATCCCCAAGGCAGTGGCCAAGCAACGTCTCCGCATTATCCTTTATTCCAGTAGTGGTAGTTCTCCAAGGTACGCAGGAGAGTTTCTGCGAAGTTTGGAAGGTAGGAGACGAGGTACGGACGGAAGTACGGCTGTGAGGAGGGATCGGAAGTCTTGCTGGGGTAGCTCAGTCACTAGAGCACTTTCCCGCGAAAGGTAAAGTTTCCGAGTTTGAGTCTCGATGGGGCACACAATTTTAATCTGCCAGGAAGTTTCATGACAGATACTTTTCCCAGGAATACGTATCAAATTCATCACAAACTGTAACAATATTTCCCAAAGGTAAATCAGAAATAATGTGTTTTACAAATTGTTGCTGAAGGTCATGAAAAGAAACCCAACTGTAACCATCTCCATTCTTTTATATCTTTTGAGTCATAAGTCTTCTAACTGGCTTGATGCGGCCCGCCACGAATTACTTTCCTGTGCCAACCTTATCATCTGATAGCAGCACTTGCATCCTACGTCCTCAATTATTTGCTGGTTGTGTTCCAATCTCTGTCTTCCTCTACAGTTTTGGCCTTCTACAGCTCCCTCTGCTACCTGGGAAGTCATTCCCTGATGTCCTAACAGATGTACTATCATCCAGTCTCTTCCCCTTGTCATTGTTTTCCACATCCTCCTTTCCTCTCTGATTCTGTGCAGGACCTCCTCATTCCTTACTGTATCAGTCCACCTTATTTTCAACATTTGTCTGTAGCACCACATCTCAAATTCTTCGATTGTCTTCTGTTCCGGTTTTCGCACAGTCCATATTTCACTACTATACTATGCTGTCCTCCAAACCTTCCTTCTCAGAAATTTCTTCCCCAATTCAAGCCTCTCTCTGATTCTAGTATACTTCTCTTCGATTTGCTCTCAGTCCAAATTCTGTATTCATTAGACTGTTCATTCCATTCAGCAGATCATGTAATTCCTCTTCACCTTCACTTAGGATAACAATGTCATGGCTTCACCTTGCATGTTAATTCCACTTCTGAATGTTTCTTTTATTTCCATCATTGCTTCTTCGATGTACAGACTGAACAGTAGGGGCGAATGGGTACATTCTAGTCCTACACCCTTTTAATCGCCGGCCGGTGTGGCCGAGCGGTTCTAGGCGCTTCAGTCTAGAACAGCGCGACCGCTACGGTCGCAGGTTCGAATCCTGCTCGGGCATGGATGTGTGTGAAGTCCTTACGTTAGTTAGGTTTAAGTAGTTCTATGTTCTAGGGGACTGATGACCTCAGCAGTGAAGTCCCATAGCGCTCAGAGCCATTTTTAACCCTGTTAATCCATATACTTCTTTCTTGGTCGTTCACTCTTATTATTCCCCCTTGGTTCTTGTACATACTGTATATTACCCGTCTTTCTCTATGGTTTACTCCTATTTTTCTCAGAATTTCGAACATCTTGCCCATTTTACACTGTCGAACGCTTTTTTCAGGTCGAAAAATTCATTCTTAGGGAAAAGTAATGTTTCTATACATGTTCGCTTCATACTTTGATTCAATAAAAGTTGTAAATAAAAATATGTTTCTATCATAGAAGACATTTGCCTTATTTACTGAAACAAAATTTTTTCACCTTCTCATGAAATTTCGAAAAATCTGGTATTCTGAATATTTTGTACAGAATATTTCATAACAAGTGATGGGACGGCTATAGTACATCCCAGTAAATTCCTGTTAGAGCAGAAAGGTAAAAGATAGATAAAGGGAAGAGTGCACCAATTTTTGAAGGAAGTTATTCGATTTACAAGACTGTGTTTTCACGATTGGAACAAGATCAGTTTGCTGGAGCAACAAAACATATCTGTCGAAAAATTATCTATGGCTCAGAGTAGCATTATTGCGTACATAAATCTAAGATTTTTTTATAAGTTTTTATCATTTGTCATCAGTTTTCTGACTGGTTTGATGCACCCGCCATACTATTCATCTCTGAATAGTACTTACATGCTACATCTTCGAAATTTTTTTGAGTATATCCCAGTCTCTGTAGGTTTTTCCTCTACAGCTTCCTGAAGTGCCATATACGTTATTCCTTGATGTCTTGACACATATGACTCTTTCCCTTCCTCTTGATAATTTTTTTTGCTTCTTTTTCCGCCGATTATGCCCGGAATCCCCTCATTTCTTATCAGTAAACCCAATTTTTAAATTTCTCTTGTAGTATCACTTCTCTAAAACCTGGGTTCACTTTTTTCTTGTTTAGCCATAATTTATGATTCACTTTCGTTGAATGTTGTGATACAAACCTTTATTTCCTGAAATTTCGCCGGTCGCTGTGGTCGAGTGGTTCTAGGCGCTTCAGTCTGGAACCGCGCGACCGCTACGGTCGCAGGTTGGAATCCTGCCTCGGGCGTGGATGTGTGTGATGTCCTTAGGTTAGTTAGGTTTAAGTAGTTCTAAGTTCTAGGGGACTGATGACCTCAGATGTTAAATCCCATAGTGCTCAGAGCCATTTTGAACCAGAAATTTCTTCCTCATAGTAAGACTTATGTTTGATACTTGCAGACGTCTTTTCACCAGGAATGCCCCATTTTCCTGTTTTAGTCTCTATTTTGTGTCACCCCTGCTTCGTCCATCATGTGTTACTTTGCTTCCAAATTATCAGAATTCTATCTGTTTCGTGTCCCGAATGCTGATGTTACGTTTATCGCTAATATTGCAGCTACTTCTCGTTATTTTCGTCTTTATTCAGTTTATTACAAATATATATTCTGTTCTCGTTAGTCGATTGTTCACTCCGTTCAACATGTCTTGTAATTCTACGTCACTTTCACTGTCGATAGCGATATCATTCACTAACGAAAGCAGTGTCATCAGATAATCTTATCACTGATATCCTTTCAGTCTGAATATTAAACCCTCGTCCGGATCTTTCTTTTATTCCTGTTATTGCTTCCTCAATATCCTAGCTAAACAGCAGAGGAGAGAAAGTCAATGCCTCTTACACCATTTTTAATTAGAGCATGTCGTTCTTGTTCTCCCATTCTTATTGATCCCTCTGAGTCTTCAGCATATTGTGCGTTATCCGTCTTTCCTTCTAGCTTATACCTATTTTACGCAGAATTTCGAACGTCTTGCACCATTTTACACTATCAGACCCGTTTTCTATGTTGACATATCCTGTGAATTTGTCTTGATTTTCCTTAAGTCTTGCATCCTTCATCAATGCAACATTCGGTACTGACTCTCACATTCCTCTACCTTTTCTTAAGTCTAACTTTTCGTCATCTAACACATTCACAGTTTTCTGATCCATCCTTCTGCATAATACTTCTGTCAGAGACTTCGATGCAAGAGCTCGTAAACTGACGGGGCGACATCTCTCACATTTATCTACCTTTGGTATCTTCATTATAGTGTTCACATTATTTTCTGAAAGTCTGATCTTCGCATAGGTACTACACACCAACTCAAACCGTCGCTTAGTTACCGTTTCCCCAACGATTTAGGAAGCTCCGCAGAAATAGTGTCTGTGCCTGCTGCTTTATTTGACCT
Organism: Schistocerca americana; assembly: GCF_021461395.2. Taxonomy (NCBI): domain Eukaryota; kingdom Metazoa; phylum Arthropoda; class Insecta; order Orthoptera; family Acrididae; genus Schistocerca; species Schistocerca americana. The sequence goes on along the minus strand of NC_060119.1, from coordinate 751,296,844 downwards.
CAAATCTTCCAAATCTCTGTCACGCGTAGGAATATTATTACGTTAAGTTAAATCACATCACATAGTTTCAGCTTATTACCATCATTAACATACCACATTAAGTTCAACTGTCAATCGATATGAGTGTGTCCTCATTTCCGCACGTAGTTCTTTGCTCTGGCAGAAAGACGACGCGAATCAATGTTATAAAAAAGAAGAGCGTTTTTATGTGAGTAAATCATCTATTTATTGATTAATTTATCTACATACACAGTAAACAACATAGGAAATGATGACTGCGAGTTGGTTGATTTTTAATGACTAACTATGTAGTCATTGTTGACTAATATTAAAATTCGCTGGTCCTATAGGAACTTCCAACGATTTGTGTTTTTCAGCTGCTACGGTATTCCTTCCTCCTCTGATACATCCTAGGATTTAGGACAGATTACCAAGGAATAGATTAGAAAACGTGTTAGTGTTTCTACATTTAAAAAATGTGGCTTTTGCTATGAATTATGTCATAATCAACTGTCCGTTAGAGACTAGAAACGAGGCTACATATAGGGTTCCACGTATTTCAGTTTTGTAGGAATCACCCCTACTTTTCTGTATGTTCCCGGCCGGCCGCGATGGTCTCGCGGTTCTAGGCGCTCAGTCCGGAACCGCGCGACTGCTACGGTCGCAGGTTCGAATCCTGCTTCGGGCATGGATTTGTGTGATGTCCTTAGGTTAGTTAGGTTTAAGTAGTTCTAAGATCTAGGGGACTGATGACCACAGATGTTAAGTCCCATAGTGCTCAGAGCCATTTCTGTATGTTCCCCGTTTCCCTACGGACTGAAGTTCGTACTATTGGTACTTTACAGTTTTACTTTTTTAATATAATAATGCTTGATTTTAAATTCACATTCTTAAGTTTATGATCTTGTCCTTGTTAAAATCCCTCCGAACAACCCTCCGAATGCCCAACGATACCGCACCCAATGTGCCATCTTCAGCCGATAGGCGTCATTGGATGCGGATAAGGAGTCAGCACACCGCTGTCCCGATCTTTGTCAGTTTCCATGATCGGAGCTGTTTATTTTCCATCGAGTAGCTCCTCAATGGGCGTCACAAGAGCTCAGTGCTGCCTGCTTGCCAAAAGCGCTCGGCAGATCCGGAAGTTTCCCCATCCAAGTGTTAACCAAGCGTGACAGCGTTTAACTTCGGCGGTCTGACGGGAACCGGTGTTAACCACTGCTGCGAGACTGTTATCTTTGTTCTTGTTAACTAAAGCCAATATGTGTAAAATACGCGGAAGAGCAACAAAACAGTGGGTTTTTAAGGTCAATCATTTTGCCTCCTCGTTTTCATAATGTAAATCTATGAGATAGGCGAAATACCGTCAGACTTCAATATGAGTGTAATAATTCCAATTTAAAAAGAAACAGGTGGCGTCAGGTACAAATATTACCAAAATGGCTCTGAGCACTATGGGACACAACTGCTGAGGTCATTAGTCCCCTAGAACTTAGAACTAGTTAAACCTAACTAACCTAAGGACATCACAAACATCTATGCCCGGGGCAGGATTCGAACCTGCGACCGCAGCGGTCTTGCGGTTCCAGACTGCAGCGCCTTTAACCGCACGGCCACTTCGGCCGGCAAATATTACGAAACTATCAGTTTAATAATTCAGGGTTACAAAATACTAATATGGATTCTTTATAGAAGAATGGGAAAACTGGTAGAAGCCGACCTCGGGGAAAATCAGTTTGGATTCGCAGATTCCCTACGATTTACTTTAAAAGACAGGTTGAGAAAAGGCAAATCAACTTTATAGCATTTGTAGACTTGGAGACAGCTTTTCACAATGTTGACGGGAATACCCTCTTTGAAATTCTGAACGTAGTAGGGGTAATATACATAGAGAGAAAGCTTATTTACAACTGTGAGGGGAGGGGACGGCAGTAAAATTGTAGAGGAAAACCAAGGGACGAATACAGCAAGCGGGTTCAGAAGGATGTAAGTAGCAGTAGTTATTCAGAGATGAAGAGGGTTACACAGGATAGAGTAGCATGGAGAGCTGCGTGAAATCAGTCTTTGGATTGAAGACAGCGACAGGGACAACTGTGAATCCCCTCTATCTGTTCCAACAATGTTTGTACTTCATGTGCAAAATGAACTTCTATTTAAAATACTCTATGATACAAGCTGCTCAGCGTTCAGTCCGCATGCTCTACATGAGAAGAGACCCCTCAGTGGCATTACGTCAGAAAATGTCTACAGGTTCCGAGCCCAGCCCCACTGTTTTTCACCACTTCTAAGGTAAACGCCGCTAACTTTTACATATTTTAAGTTTCAAGTTTGGTATTTGTAGTTTAGCTTTGATGAACTGAACCGACAAAAGTCAGTAAGAATTATACACATAGTGTATTAAGTGCTACCTTTTATTTGAAGCCTCCAGGCTTTTCACTTGCCAATGAAGACAGTGTCCCTACTTGTAATTTGCCAAAGGTGGCAATCCTAGCTGCATGGTACATCTTCGTACAGCTAAAGCTACACAAATACCCTGGAAACCACTTCACGATGTGTTGCTTAGGGTACTTCAAGTGCCACTATCTTTTTTCTTGTTCCATTTGTGACTAACATGCATCGGTACACATTATCAGTAAGATTCTATTTATTTATTTCATTTTATAGCCTAAAATAAATTAAATTGCGTGAACTTAGTTAATATTATGAATTAGGTTCTTCTATTTTTTGTTGGCCCAATACTTTTCCATTCTTTCAGATCGTGCCCTTCTCTCCTCATCCGAAATCACCCTTCCCATTCTCTGTTCGTTAATTTTCATTGGTAATATGATATGTTTGTTCTGAAGTATCTTGAGCGCATCTGCCTTGCTTTTCAAATCCACAACTGTAATCTCCAATTTCATCATGTCCTCCTTGATCTTTGGGATCCATCTAATGCCGCTCCTACTATTTCGTAACTTTTCAATTATTCTCCTGCTGATTCTATTGTCTGTTGTCCTCTTCAGAAGTCCTAGGAAAGGAATCCGTTTATTTTCCATTGTACTTGTCACTGGTTCTATTTCTTTATAAAGTGTTTCGTTTGAAGCTATTCCCCAAACACACACTTTTGGAATTTTTTATTTGTACTTGTTCTGATTGTCCGTCGTTTTATTTTGAGTAATCTGTCTATTGCTGCAGTGTTGTTTGTTTTAAATATAGTTTCGCTAGCATATGTTATATGCAGCTGTGTGGCTGTTTTGTAGTGTTTCAGTTATTTGGCTATTGAGAGGCATTTTTGTTATACGTGTCTTGATGACGTGATGTGTTTTAATCAGATAGTTTTTTCTGCTTTGCCATGATGGTTTCTCTTCCAGGTTCTGTACTGTTATTTCTCCCAAGTGGTTAAACTTTTCAACATTTTTTATGTCGTGTTCTCATATTCTAATTTTTTTCAAGTGGTGGATTAGTTAGCATTATCTCTGTTTTTTTAAAAGATATTTAAAGGCCAATACTCTGGGCTATTTTCTGTAATGATTGTGTTTCTTTTTTGGTTTCGTGAATGTTGACGTAGGACTACATTTGAGTTAGAAAATCTCTTATTTTTCCGTCAAAGTCGTTTTACGAAATGAATGTCGGAAACAGTAATGTGTTGCGTGATTCTTTTTTGGAACGTAGGCCGACGCTCTCAGTATTTTAAAAGTTATCCTCCCTGCAGTGCATAATACCTGTGTCTTAGGCTTCGTAGACGTTCGTCAAACGTGTGGAGACTACTGTAATATGACATCTTTTCTCCAAGAAGACCAGGTTTTCGAGATTCTGATTAATCGGTAAATGAGTACATTATTATTATGATGTTTGTGGCTTTGATATAATCTAAGAAAATACCAGTGCTGCTGATGTTGTTTTAAACGCTTCTGCTGAGATGTTATGTAAACGTTTTCACAACGGAAACCAAAATATATTTGCAGAATTACTGCACATGAGAATAAATCTGAACATACGACGTTTTCAACGCTCTAACACAAAGAAAGAATTACCCTTAAATCAAATTTTCTATCCTCTTAAGTGTGTGGATTAAGAAAGAAAACAGAAAATGGAAGCCGTTTAGCGGATTACGGCCGTAAAATACTGGGGGCACTAAACTAAGAGATCTGTCAGGAGTGGTTTGTGTCTTTGTAGCTTCATTGCAGTCCCCTTCTCCAGCTCAGACGCGAAAGCGTTTCTGCAGCGCATGCTCACTGTCTGATGGGAATAACTGATCTAGCTGTTACCAGATTAGCATGACTTGTCATTCACAAATTATAATTATTGGCCATCAAGTTAAACTTTAGCAAATGTTAAAGCCTGCTTTTGATGTCCTTTCAATGTTCACAAGACTTAAAATTAACCTGTTTGGTTGAGCTTTATCTTGTGTGTCTGTTGACATAAATTGCTTTCAGAAACAAACGTGACAGCATGAAAGCTCCATGAGATACCAATGGACGTAATGACGATACACTGCCTGACAGAAAAAGCTAAGCACCCAGATCCGGAGAAGGAAATGAAATGAATCTTCACGGGTTGACAGGATATGTGATGTTATTTCAGTGATTAGAATGTCAAATGAAATTTACAAAGGGGTTGGCAGTATGGCCCCACTTATCAGTATGACGTTGCAGCCCTTAGATTAGACGCACAGGGCGATTATAATTATAAACTTTCAAAACGCTGTAGAAATAACACCACTTGTCAGAATGACGTCAGATTACAGCGGAGTATTATCAGAGAAGGAGGAAAACGGATGGCATAAGAAAAAAAAAGTATGAAAATTGATCAATAGATGGCGCTGAATGTGTCAGAAAACGTAAATGAAAACGTATCATGCACACGACCCATTGAAGTTGGTATAAACACGTGGGGTGCAAGGCTTTTCCTCCTTTCGCGTTCTGCGACGCTCGCCATGACTGTCTCAATGCAGGATAGCGCTCTGCTTGTAAAGCTGTGTTGCAAGATTGATGACTGTGCACACGTCGCTCTGCAGGAGGCTTTGAAAAATGGCGTTGGTCCGATGACTGCGGTGGGTCTGGAGAAAATGATTCGGAAATTCGAAAAGACGGATTCTCTTGGTGTGCAACCTGGTAGAGAGGGGAACGCCGGCCGTGAGGTTCTAGACGCTTCAGTCCGGAGCCGCGAGACTGCTACGGTCGCATGTTCGAATCCTGCCTCGGGCATGGATGTGTGTGATGTCCTTGGGTTAGTTAGGTTTAAGTAGTTGTAAGTTCTAGGGGACTGATGACCTCAGATGTTAAGCCCCACAGTGCTCAGAGCCATTTGAACCAAGAGAGGGGAAACGAATTGATTCGACGTCAGTGGAAGCACTGGCCACAGCAATACAGGAGGAGACGAGTGCAACGTGTAGTGCACGGAGAATTGCCCGAACACTGCACATATCCGTGAGCAAAGTGCGTAATATCCTACGAAACAGCCTTGTTTGCTATTCATTCAAAATTACCCATGTGAACGAGTTGCTTCCTGTTGGCCTGCTGGCAAGAGAGACCTTTGCTTTAGAATTTCTTGCTCGCGTGAAAGTGGACAATAATTGGCTGTGAAAGTTCTTGTGGACAGACGAAGCCCACTTCCATCAGACAGGATATTTCAAAAAAATGTTTCAAATGGCTCGGAGCACTATGGGACTTAACTTCTGAAGTCATCAGTCCCCTAGGACTTAGAACTACAACTAACCTAAGGACATCAACACCCAGTCATCACGAGGCAGAGAAAATCCCAGACCCTCCTGGGAATCGAACCCGGGAACCCGGGCGTGGGATGCGAGAACGCTACCGCACGACCACGAGCTGCGGACTCGATGGCATGCCTTGCTCAGGACGCCCAAGGGCTACTACTGCAGTGGATGACCGCTACCTACGGGTTATGGCTCGGAGGAACCGTGACAGCAACGCCACCATGTTGAATAATGCTTTTCGTGCAACCACAGAACGTCGTGTTACAACTCAAACAGTGCGCAATAGGCTGCATGATGCGCAGCTTCACTCCCGACGTCCATGGCGAGGTCCATCTTTGCACGACACCATGCAGCGCGATACAAACCTAAGGGCATCACACACATCCAGGCAAGATTCGTACCTGCGACCGTAGCGGTCGCGCGGTTCCAGACTGTAGCGCCTGGAAAAACTCGGCCACTCTGGCCGGCCAGGATATTTCAACACACAGCATTGTCGAATACCCACTGCACAGACATACTCCACCACAGCAACGGGTGAGATCGCGAAAGAGCTTCCTGAGAACATCCGAGAAGCTCACCATTTCACCAGAGAAGGCAAGGCTGGAGTTACAGAAGAAGTCGACGCCTCACCTGCACACGCCAGAAGCTGAAGAACCACCACCTGGACACAACGAGAGCTGGCTGGTGTGGAAATCTTTAAACAGATTACGATCAGGAGTTGGACGATCCAGAGACAACCTGAAGAGATTGGGCTTGATAACAGAATACACGTCCTGTGAATGTGGACAAGAACAAACCAGAAGCCACATGCTCCAGCGCCTTTTGTGCCCTACATCCTGCACGAAGAATGATCTCCTGCAAGCCACTCCAAGCGCCTTGGAGGTTGCAAAGTACTGGGCACATGTAATATAAATATATATATATATATATATATAATTATTATTGTTATTATTGGTGTTTTGCCCTTAAAGAGCGCATTTGGACTAAACTACATGGCCAGTTCCTTTTGCTGCCTTCCTTGCTGCCCAAACTTACCTCATTCGCTCGCTGTGTTTCTGTTTCCGGTCCTCTGTCCATGCTTTTTGTCGGCTTTGTGTCTTTGGCTTCATCTTGATTGCCTTTTTGGTTGCCCAAATTTCTTTCATCTTCTGGCTGTGATCTTGCTTGCGTTCTTCGGTCCATTTTACGCCTGTTCGTTTGTCACATTGTATCTCATGTAGTTTACTTTTCTTAACGATGCTTCTGAATTTTGTTCTGTCCTTTATTGTGTCTGCTGTTATGTTGGTTCAGGTCGTTTTCTACCTCTGCCACCCATTTGTTGTTTCTAGTGGTTACCAAGTCAAAGATCTGTTTGGTCAGCCTGTGTGATGGCATTCTGTATAGGTGTCCATAGAATTGTAGTCTGCGTTTTCTAATCTTTTCTGTGATTGTCTCCGTATGTTTGTACAGTTCTTCTGTAGGTTTCTTGATCCATATTCCATTGTTGTTAGTTGTGCCAAATATTTTCCCAAGTATTTTCCGTTCTACTTTTTCTAATTGTCTGATACGTGTATGCCCTAGGAATAGTGTGGTCTCTGCTGCATATAGTGCCTCGGGGAGCACCACCGTGTCGTAATGGCGTAATTTGGCCATACTGACTCGAGAATAAATTGTCGAATATGGGAAACGGAAATCGCAAATTGCAAATCAGCCACTACCACTTCAAACTGAAAAGGTCACTGTGTGGTGCGGGTTTACGGCATCATTTATCATAGGGCCATATCTTTTCGAAGAGACAGGTGCTTCTGGTCCTGTTACTAGTACCGTCACTGGTAATTGCTATGAGTTTCTTGTGCGCAACGACGTCATTCCAGCTCTCCAACAGTGTGGATGGGATAATTTTTATGCAACATGGCGCACCTCCGCACATTGCAAATCCAATTAAACCGCTGCTGAAGCTATATTTCGGAAATGCTAGAATCATCAGCCGCCATTTCCCTACAGCCTCATCGTCCCGATCACCTGATCTTAATCCATGTGACTTCTGGGCTTTCTGTAAGATGTTGTGTTCAATGTTCTGATTGCAAACTTAGATGCATTGAAGGCACGCGTTGCGCAACACATTCTGACCGTGACCCCGGAAACACTTCCATCAGTTGTGGAAAATGCAGTTCCTCTATTTCAACTTGTTGTAGAAAACGGTGTACAGCATACTGAACATGTTTTGTGCCAGTCACACGGAAATCAATAATCCGATTTGATTTTGATTGATGCTTTTTAAACGGTTTCTGGCCTCAGGACAATTTGAAACCGATGTGATTGATGCTTTTTATGCGGTTTTTGACCTCATGACAATTAAAAACCGATTTTTTCCATCCGATGTGACGTGACCTTGCCGTGGTGGTTGGGCTTACGTAACTATCAGTATCACACCTGTACACGCACGCACGCTGAGTAGTACAATTTGTTTAATGTCAAACGTAAATCATTGTTGTATGATTCACTTGTCATTTGTAGTCGACCGCTATTAAATTATGATGCTTACAGCTCCATCTATTGCTACAGTTTGTAAGTATTTTTCTTCTGCCATACGTTTTCCCCCTTCTCCGATATCATTCAGTTGCAATTTGACGACATTATGACCAGCGGTGTTATTTCTATAGCGGTTTTAAAGTTTAACTTTAATTATAATCGCCCTGTACCTCTCTGTTATAAAAGGTCTATAGTGAGGAGACGGAAGGAGGTGCTCCAGGATGTACAGAGGATGGACAAAAGTATGGGTTAGTGTTCGTGTGGTGGATGATTCTATTACCAAGCCATACGAAGTGTTTGGTGTTTCAAGGGGCACCATATCGAAAATCCATACTATTGTAGGGAAGACGGTGAAAACACGTCATTGGCTATGTCACAACGTGGACGAGAATGTGTGTTGAGTGCTCTCGACGGATCTTCATTGAAGAGGCTTCTGACGGAAAATAAGAGGATGACAAGCTGCAGAACTCGGCAGAACTAAATGTCGCACTTGCGAACAATATCAGCATCGAAACAACACGATGGGTCCTTCAGAAGCAGGGAACTGCAGAGCGAGCCGGAATTGCAAAACTACACGTCAGTGATGCAAATGCCCATAACAAGAAAACATGGCGCCGATGTCATAGAATCTGGACTGTGAACAATGGGAGAAAGTCGTTTGGTTGGAAGAGTCTTGTATCGCACAGTTTCCAACTTCTGTCTGAGTTTACATCCAAAGAGAGAAACGCAGAGGCGGTTCGATGGTGATTTGGGGAGCCATATCGTGGTATTGCAATTACCCCACGGTTATTCTGCAAGGTCGCATTACTTCCAAGGATTATGTGACCATTCTTGGTGACCAGGCCCACCCCATGTTACATTGCTTGTTCCATAATGGTGATGCTGTGTTCCAATACGACAGGGCCCCTGTTAACTTCATTATTGAGCCTTTGTGGTCTACATTGGAGGGAAGGATACGTGATCGTTGTCCACCACATCACAGGAAGAATATAAGATTCAATATAAAAGCATACCGAACCTGAAACTATAGTGAGATTAAAACTGTATGCCAGACCGGGACTCGAAGTTCGGGAACTTTCGAGAACTTTCCCAAGTGCTCTAGCGACTCCCCGCCTCAAGCAAGACTCACCCTCCCCCCCCCCCCCCCCCCCCCCGTCACAGGTTTACTTCGGCCCGTACCTTGTCTCCTATTTTCCAAACTTCACAGAAGCTCTCTTGCGAACCTTGCACTCCTGGAAGAAAGGATATTGCGGAGACATGGCTTAGCCGGAGCCTGGGGGAGGATGTTTCCAGAATGAGATTTTCACTCTGCAGCTTCAAAGAAGCTCTCCTGCGAAACTTGGTAGGTAGAGAAGACTTAGGCCCGAATTCGAGTCTCGCTCGCACACATAGTTTTAATCTGCCGAGAAGCTTCATATCTGCGCAAAACCGCTGCAGAGTGAAAATTTCATTCTGCATACGTATTAAAATCTACATCTACATCTACATCTACATTGATACTCCGCAAGCCACCCAACGGTGTGTGGCGGAGGGCACTTTACGTGCCACTGTCATTACCTCCCTTTCCTGTTCCAGTCGCGTATGGTTCGCGGGAAGAACGACTGTCTGAAAGCCTCCGTGCGCGCTCTAATCTCTCTAATTTTACATTCGTGATCTCCTCGGGAGGTATAAGTAGGGGGAAGCAATACATTCGATACCTCATCCAGAAACGCACCCTCTCGAAACCTGGCGAGCAAGCTACACCGCGATGCAGAGCGCCTCTCTTGCAGAGTTTGCCACTTGAGTTTATTAAACATCTCCGTAACGCTATCACGGTTACCAAATAACCCTGTGACGAAACGCGCCGCTCTTCTTTGGATCCTCTCTATCTCCTCCGTCAGACCGATCTGGTACGGATCCCACACTGATGAGCAATACTCAAGTATAGGTCGAACGAGTGCCTTGCAAGCCACCTCCTTTGTTGATGGACTACATTTTCTAAGCACTCTCCCAATGAATCTCAACCTGGTACCCGCCTTACCAACAATTAATTTTATATGATCACTCCACTTCAAATCGTTCCGCACGCATACTCCCAGATATTTTACAGAAGTAACTGCTACCAGTGTTTGTTCCGCTATCATATAATCATACAATAAAGGATCCTTCTTTCTATGTATTCGCAATACATTACATTTGTCTATGTTAAGGGTCAGTTGCCACTCCCTGCACCAAGTGCCTATCCGCTGTAGATCTTCCTGCATTTCGCTACAATTTTCTAATGCTGCAACTTCTCTGTATACTACAGCATCATCCGCGAAAAGCCGCATGGAACTTCCGACACTATCTACTAGGTCATTTATATATATTGTGAAAAGCAATGGTCCCATAACACTCCCCTGTGGCACGCCAGAGGTTACTTTAACGTCTGTAGACGTCTCTCCATTGATAACAACATGCTGTGTTCTGTTTGCTAAAAACTCTTCAATCCAGCCACACAGCTGGTCTGATATTCCGTAGGCTCTTACTTTGTTTATCAGGCGACAGTGCGGAACTGTATCGAACGCCTTCCGGAAGTCAAGAATAATAGCATCTACCTGGGAGCCTGTATCTAATATTTTCTGGGTCTCATGAACAAATAAAGCGAGTTGGGTCTCACACGATCGCTGTTTCCGAAATCCATGTTGATTCCTACATAGTAGATTCTGGGTTTCCAGAAATGACATGATACGCGAGCAAAAAACATGTTCTAAAATTCTACAAGAGATCGACGTCAGAGATATAGGTCTATAGTTTTGCGCATCTGCACGACGACCCTTCTTGAAGACTGGGACTACCTGTGCTCTTTTCCAATCATTTGGAACCCTCCGTTCCTCTAGAGACTTGCGGTACACGGCTGTTAGAAGAGGGGCAAGTTCTTTCGCGTACTCTGTGTAGAATCGAATTGGTATCCCATCAGGACCAGCGGACTTTCCTCTATTGAGTGATTCCAGTTGCTTTTCTATTCCTTGGACACTTATTTCGATGTCAGCCATTTTTTCGTTTGTGCGAGGATTTAGAGAAGGAACTGCAGTGCGGTCTTCCTCTGTGAAACAGCTTTGGAAAAAGGTGTTTAGTATTTCAGCTTTACGCGTGTCATCCTCTGTTTCAATGCCATCATCATCCCGTAGTGTCTGGATATGCTGTTTCGAGCCACTTACTGATTTAACATAAGACCAGAACTTCCTAGGATTTTCTGTCAAGTCGGTACATAGAATTTTACTTTCGAATTCAATGAACGCTTCACGCATAGCCCTCCTTACGCTAACTTTGACATCGTTTAGCTTCTGTTTGTCTGAGAGGTTTTGACTGCGTTTAAAGTTGGAGTGGAGCTCTCTTTGCTTTCGCAGTAGTTTCCTAACTTTGTTGTTGTACCACGGTGGGTTTTTCCCGTCCCTCACAGTTTTACTCGGCACGTACCTGTCTAAAACGCATTTTACGATTGCCTTGAACTTTTTCCATAAACACTCAACATTGTCAGTGTCGGAACAGAAATTTTCGTTTTGATCTGTTAGGTAGTCTGAAATCTGCCTTCTATTACTCTTGCTAAACAGATAAACCTTCCTCCCTTTTTTTATATTCCTATTAACTTCCATATTCAGGGATGCTGCAACGGCCTTATGATCACTGATTCCCTGTTCTGTACATACAGAGTCGAAAAGTTCGGGTCTGTTTGTTATCAGTAGGTCCAAGATGTTATCTCCACGAGTCGGTTCTCTGTTTAATTGCTCGAGGTAATTTTCGGATAGTGCACTCAGTATAATGTCACTCGATGCTCTGTCCCTACCACCCGTCCTAAACATCTGAGTGTCCCAGTCTATATCTGGTAAATTGAAATCTCCACCTAAGACTATAACATGCTGAGAAAATTTATGTGAAATGTATTCCAAATTTTCTCTCAGTTGTTCTGCCACTAATGCTGCTGAGTCGGGAGGTCGGTAAAAGGAGCCAATTATTAACCTAGTTCGGTTGTTTAGTGTAACCTCCACCCATAATAATTCACAGGAACTATCCACTTCTACTTCACTACAGGATAAACTACTACTAACAGCGACGAACACTCCACCACCGGTTGCATGCAATCTATCCTTTCTAAACACCGTCTGTACCTTTGTAAAAATTTCGGCTGTAGATTCCTCGACTTGCGCCATAGGGTGGTGGGGTTTCGGGTTCCGCTGGATAGGTCAGGAGTCCACTACACATAACAAGCGGCTACACGGGTAGCAGGGGTTGTGTGGCGTGGGCTGGGCGGTTTTTTAGGTTAGATGGCCTTGGGCAAGTACAGAAAGGGCAACAGCCTCAACGGGTGCGGGGCAAAGTCAGGACATGCGGGGACCAAGCAGCAATCGGTATTGTAATTGTCAACTGTCGAAGCTGCGTTGGTAAAGTACCGGAACTTCAAGCGCTGATAGAAAGCACCGAAGCTGAAATCGTTATAGGTACAGAAAGCTGGCTTAAGCCAGCTCAGCCTCTGATTCAGACCCTCCACTCGGCTCTGTACCAAAGGTCCGCAGTCAGTCCTGTCGACGATGCTGCAGATGGTGAGCTCTGCTTTCATCCCGCTAGCGAGACTGGCAGTCTTCACCAAATCAGATAGCCCTCGGAAGCCAGAGAGGATTTCCTCCGATCCATAGCGACACACATCATTGGTGCCGACATGAGCGACCACCTGCAGATGGGTGCACCCTGTACCCTTCATGGCATCCGGAAGGACCCTTTCCACATCTGGAATGACTCCCCCCGGTATGCACACGGAGTGCACATTGGTTTTCTTCCCCTCTCTTGCTGCCATTTCCCTAAGGGGCCCCATTACGCGCCTGACGTTGGAGTAAGTAAGCCCACCCTCTGCAACTGCCCGGATCTTGCAGACTGAGGGGCAACCTCTGGAACAGGACAAGCAGCCATGTCAGGCCGAAGATCAGTATCAGCCTGAGACAGAGCCTGAAACCGGTTCGTCAGACAAACTGGAGAGGCTTTCCGTTCAGCCCTCCGGAATGTCTTTCGCCCCCTGCCACACCTTGAAACGACCTCCCACTCTACCACAGGTGAGGGATCAGCCTCCATGGAGAAGAAATAAAAACTTTGAGGTTCGCCGATGACATTGTAATTCTGTCAGATGAACATCAACAAAAGCAAAACGAGGATAATGGAATGTAGTCGAATTAAGTAGGGTGATGCTGAGGGAATTAGGTTAGGAAATGACTCACTTAAAGTAGTAAAGGAGTTTTGCTATTTGGGGAGCAAAATAACTGATGATGGTCGAAGTAGAGAGGATATAAAATGTAGACTGGCAATGGCAAGGAAAGCGTTTCTGAAGAAGAGAAATTTGTTAACATCGAGTATAGATTTAAGTGTCAGGAAGTCGTTTCTGAAAGTATTTGTATGGAGCGTAGCCATGTATGGAAGTGAAACGGACGATAACTAGTTTGGACAAGAAGAGAATAGAAGATTTCGAAATGTGGTGCTACAGAAGAATGCTGAAGATTGGATGGTTAGATCACATAACTAATGAGGAGGTATTGAATAGAATTGGGGAGAAGAGGAGCTTGTGGCACAACTTGACCAGAAGAAGGGATCGGTTGGTAGGACATGTTCTGCGGCATCAAGGGATCACCGATTTAGTATTGGAGGGCAGCGTGGAGGGTAAAAATCGTGGAGGGGGACCAAGAGAAGAATACACTAAACAGATTCAGAAGGATGTATGTTGCAGTAAGTACTGGGAGATGAAGAAGCTTGCACAGGATAGAGTAGCACGGAGAGCTGCATCAAACCAGTCTCGGGACTGAAGACCACAACAACAACAACACAGAACGAATATTCATCCATTCTGAGACGATGGAGGCTATTTTGAATGCCAATGCGTTTCCTACACCATATTAGGCATGATAATGTGCTGTATTTTTGGTGCTTACATATTATTGTCAACCCCCAAAGGACATGTCAGAAGACGAGAATCCACAATAATACATTCACAATACATTTTGCGTTCTCTGACGTTTCGAAATACTTTGGAACCACGGCGAAGGGTATCGTTAGTTCCGACGTGGCCAGTGGTATAGTCATCGCGCCGTTTGTGTCAGCTGGCTGGCAGTAGCTGTCTGGGCGTGCCGTAAGTGGAAACTGCTGCATCTGCAAGTGCTGTTATCAACATCAGCTGATAGTCTAAGCCCCACTGCATTCCGAACCAGTTAACGGAACTGTCAGACTGCTGATTAGCGGATTCAGTTAAACTAGTTCACACTTACGATGTTAAGGTCAGCAGTCTAGTAAAATTGTCGAACTCTCCGTGGAGCCTGGATCAGTCTGGAAGTGATTCTGTAAAAAAGAAATATTTTAGTTTGGGACTGTCTGTTTCAATTTTTCTTGTCATGCGTAAGCATATGTGTGAAATCTTATGGGACGTAACTGCTAAGGTCATCAGTCCCTAAGCTTACACACTACTTATCCTAAATTATCCTAATGACAAACACACACACCCATACCCGAGGGCGGACTCGAGCCTCCGCCGGTGCGTAAGCATGAATCAGTATTACACTCGGTATCTCTTAGACATATAAATAGACCACTTGGTCCCCAAATATTAAGTATTCAGTTAAAAGAAGCATAAATAATGACAAGTTCAAACTACACTATACTATTTTACTTGTCATCATTCATTACCAATACTATTCCTCACAGTTGCTCTTATACCTGCTACATTATGAAGTTGGAGCTGAGAAGTCCAGACCTAGTAACGTGTTCAAACTTTGTTAGTTCTCAAATACTCATATTTAGACACATTTTTTGTTCATCCCGGTGCATTTCGTAAATTTTTTCAGTTTATGGATTATTACAGACAGCAGAAGAATGATAGATCCTATTGAATGAAAAATTTGATGAACACAGAATATGGATTGAGAGGAAACCAAAGAACGACGAAAGTAACGTGGAATGGCAGAAATGAGATCAGTAATAAACATATTAAAAATAGAGGCAATCATTCATCCCAATCACTATTCGCGAGTGAAAGAGTTGGAGCGCTCAGTTAGTGGTACGAAAGTACCCTACGCCACACACCATTAGTTGGCTTGCTCAGTATCACGTAGATGTAGAATGAAACGCTATCTGGAATGAGGCAACAAAGGCAATACACAGAATGTTAGATAGTTATTGTAAGGCGTACAGAGGAAACTGCTCCCCATCGATCGACAGTATATCACATTTAGCGTATTATACGGGAAACTAATGAAGTGATTAACGAAACTACATTTGTCATACATGTTAAACTGTAAAATAGGAAACGATAACTTCTCAAGAGGTCAGAGCTTTAGCACGTACATGAGGTAAGAAATGTAGGCTTAAGACAACTCAAAGAATATGTATTGAGATTCGACTAATGAATTACAGTTAAGAATATCAGTATTACTATATTAAGCTGACCGAGCTCAACCTAAATCCAGTAAGATGTCTTAGTCGTTTTCCAAATGTCTTAGCGGGAGACGAAGTATATCGTAGAGACTCAATGCGTTTTGGGTGTTCTGCTTCGGTCAGCATTTACATTTATGACCTGGAAAATTTGTAAATGCAGCTATTTGTGCGTAACTTGCGTCGTAGCCCGTAGATTTAACGACCCTAAATCACTTCTGTATCCTCTTACACGCATGAATTTAAGCGGGGAACAGAAGGAAATGAACAAGCTTTAAAGTATTACGGCTTAGAGCTACTGAGCCTCTGAATTATCTCCGTGTGGATAACAAGTAGCTACCATCCTTTCGTTCTCCAGCACAATGGTTTCCTGGTGTCTTACAACGGCAGGAAACGAAAAGCAACACAGCTTTTCATGAATACTGGGCAATGTTTTGCACTTCATTCGTATCGTATGATGTGTTTGAAATTCAACGGCCAAATTAACAAGTTTGACGGAGACGTCTTCATGTCGAATGAATTATGAAAGTTACCAACTGTGAGGGATTGTATGACTTCCTCAGGAAAACAGTAAACTAGTAAATGAGCTATTATGGCACATTCATCTTTTCAGAGCCGCCTTCACAACATACTGCAACTGAATATATACCGAACTTAAGCATGCATGACATGGTGAATTACGTGACAGGGAGAATCAAATGAATTTAAATGAGGCAACGCATGAAAGATGTCTAACACGAGTAAATAATTATATGTAATTACCGCCTTATCACCGGAATTCTGTTACACAATATTGCCTAGAAAGCTACTTGACACTAACTTACAT
Source organism: Schistocerca americana (assembly GCF_021461395.2). NCBI lineage: Eukaryota > Metazoa > Arthropoda > Insecta > Orthoptera > Acrididae > Schistocerca > Schistocerca americana. The sequence goes on along the minus strand of NC_060119.1, from coordinate 751,280,390 downwards.
CACGCCGGCCGCGGTGGCCGAGCGGTTCTAGGCGCTTAAGTCCGGAACCGCGTGACTGCTACGGTCGCTGGTTCGAATCCTGCCTCGGGCATGCATGTGTGTGATGTCCTTAGGTTAGTTAGGTTTAAGTAGTTCTAAGTTTTAGGGGACTGATGACCTCAGATGTTAAGTCCCATAGTGCTCAGAGCCATTTGAACCATTTGAACCATTTGAACTAACTTCACTGGCACGGCTGCAGCGCTGCCCACACTACATACATACCAATTCAGCAACACACTAGGACTCTGAGGAGAGGGAGGAGTAGGTATCTGCTGCCATGTAGTAAATTCCTGGAACCTGTATACTGACTAGATGCTGTTCTGACAGATATGTATCGCCTGAGTGACGTGGAGAGTTCTACAGTTTCCTACTGATGAACTGTTTTCTGGGAGAATCGACCTACAGTAATAGCTGGCACTAAACAATGGGATTACAATTGAGAATTATGAAGATCACGGATAGTTCTCTCCGAAATACTAGGCTAAATCCCTTTCGTGGATATTAGCTGTTGAATAAACAGTGCTTGAAGTCAACTACGAAATTAGTCATTTTGTGTCTGTATCGCTCTCTCGGTTATAGTGTGGACAATTTTTACAATAAAGGAACAGAAGTTCGAGATAGAATCTGAAGTACGAATGTCAACAAAACTTCGTGTGGAGACGTAAACCCAAATACAAATGTCATTAATAAAACTAGAATTATGGCATATATCTGTTGATCAATAGTTCAACAAGGGTTATTGCAATGACTGCATCATTAATTGACCATATGATGCAGCTGTAAATGATCTTCGACTACCAGAATATTTCTGCCAAATAATAACAATAAAATCATGTATGGGAAAAAATCCGATATTCGTCAGATATCAGAATAAAAGATTATTCAAAAGAACTAGCAAATCAAAGCTGGGATGAAAGACAGAGAGAATCCAATGTAAATGAGATAACTTCTTAATCCTTAGTAGTATATAAACTGAGCTTGGAATAAGTGTCTGTGAAAGTACTCACATAGCGGCTTTTTTTTTTCCTTTAAGGAGAGCAGCGGGTATAAATAAGTCCTCCCAAAAACTTAACTACTTGAAATCAATGAAAATGAGTCATAATGTGCCAGAATTCTTAAACTTCTATCATAGATCATAGGTACAATCATAAATATAGGAAGGTGTTGACAAGATATGATACAGGACAGAGAATAAAAGCAAAGTAGTTTGGGATCTCATAAAAATGGACTTCTAAAACTGCCCCCAGTGATATTCGCACCCAAAGAGATATTTGTGAAACTTGCTGTGAGTATTCCTGGAAGCTACCTCAGAGTCCTCCTCCGACGGACAGGTTCCCTGTGAGATATAGTATACTGGTACTCTGAAAGTCCTCGTCCACCCCAGTGATTGACCGCCTAGAGAATCAATGTCAGTACGACTAACTTGTGTAATGCCCAGTTCACGCGCCTTGGTGTTTGTGTGCCTACAGATTGGACACGGATGTGTCAACGACCATACGCGGTAAACCACGTCGCCACTATGAACGTTACAAAGTAGACGAGAAAGTGGCGCTGTTCAGAACATACATCAACGTAATAACGAGTACTACATAAGATCAAAGATTGTAAGGTGCTCAGTTGAAAGGAGAAGCAAAGTAAAAGTAAGTATAAGTAAAAACCAGGCGAAGGAGAGATCACGAGAGGAAAAAACTATGATATCTAAAATATATGCCGAAGAATTAGGTGACCTGCACAGGCGAGGGTATGATTTTGTTATTGAAACGCCAGAATAGGAAGCAACACAGCGAATGTAATACAACCACAGGACGAAATCACGAGGAAATCAGAAAAAAACGAGAATCACGACAAGAAGTTAATCTTCAATCAGTGGTACTAACTATGAATAACGGTAGTTGTATTCTTTTAACTGACGAGACTTTTGGAGATAGGGTCATAGTTCTTGATGGAGAAGTAGGAAGAGAAGCCCTAAAGACTAACACTTTTTTATCGTAGGGAACTTAAAATGCTGTAGCAAGCAGTTTCTTCAAATATACACTATTCATGCAGACATTGGAAGTTCAAAACATGAGGCAAACATCCATCCGGAGGCCTTTATATTCTACCAGACAAAATAAAAAAGACATATATTCGTTTTTTCCACAATATTATTGACGATGTCCCAGAAGAGTATCGTTAATTACGAATCAATTGTAAGCTCTGCTCTAAAATTTGTACCCTTTGTTGTTGTTGTTGTTGTTGTGATCTTCAGTCCTGAGACTGGTTTGATGTAGCTCTCCATGCTACTCTATCCTGTGCAAGCTTCTTCATCTCCCAGTACCTACTGCAACCTACATCCTTCTGATCTGCTTGGTCTACTCATCTCTTGGTCTCCCTCTACGATTTTTACCCTCCACGCTGCCCTCCAATACTAAATCGGTGATCCCTTGATGCCTCAGAACATGTCCCACCAACCGATCCCTTCTTCTAGTCAAGTTGTGCCACAAACTCCTCTTCTCCCCAATCCTATTCAACACCTCCTCATTAGTTATGTGATCTACCCATCTAATCTTCAGCATTCTTCTGTAGCACCACATTTCGAAAGCTTCTATTCTCTTCTTGTCTAAACCATTTATCGTCCATGTTTCACTTCCATACATGGCTACGCTCCATACAAATACTTTCAGAAAAGACTTCCTGACACTTAAATCTATACTCGATGTTAACAAATTTCTCTTCTTCAGAAACGCTTTCCTTGCCATTGCCAGTCTACATTTTATATCCTCTCTACTTCGACCATCATCAGTTATTTTGCTCCCCAAATAGCAAAACTCCTTTACTACTTTAAGTGTCTCATTTCCTAATCTAATTCCCTCAACATCACCCCACTTAATTCGACTACATTCCATTATCCTCGTTTTGCTTTTGTTGATGTTCATCTTATATCCTCCCTTCAAGACACCATCCATTCCGTTCAACTGCTCTTCCAAGTCCTTTGCTGTCTCTGACAGAATTACAATGTCATCGGCGAACTTCAAAGTTTTTATTTCTTCTCCATGGATTTTAATACCTACACCAAATTTTTCTTTTGTTTCCTTCACTAATTGCTCAATATACAGATTGAATAACATCGGGGATAGGCTACACCCCTGTCTCACTCCTTCCCAACCACTGCTTCCCTTTCATGTCCCTCGACTCTTATAACTGCCATCTGGTTTTTGTACAAATTGTAATTAGCCTTTCGCTCCCTGTATTTTACCCCTGCCACCTTCAGAATTTGAAAGAGAGTATTCCAGTCAACATTGTCAAAAGCTTTCTCTAAGTCTACAAATGCTAGAAATGTAGGTTTGCCTTTCCTTAATCTAGCTTCTAAGATAAGCCGTAGGGTCAGTATTGCCTCACGTGTTCCAATATTTCTACGGAATCCAAACTGATCTTCCCCAAGGTCGGGTTCTACTAGTTTTTCCATTCGTCTGTAAAGAGTTCGCGTTAGTATTTTGCAGCCGTGACTTATTAAACCGATAGTTCGGTAATTTTCACATCTGTCAACACCTGATTTCTTTGGGATTGGGATTATTATATTCTTCTTGAAGTCTGAGGGTATTTAGCCTGTCTCGTACATTTTGCTCACCAGATGGTAAGAGTATTGTCAGGACTGGCTCTCCCAAGGCCGTCAGTAGTTCTAATGGAGTGTTTTCTACTCCGGTGGCCTTGTTTCGACTCAGGTCTTTCAGTGCTCTGTCGAACTCTTCACGCAGTATCATATCTCCCATTTCATCTTCATCTACATCCTCTTCCATTTCCATAATATTGTTCTCAAGTACATCGCCCTTGTATAGACCCTCTATATACTCCTTCGACCTTTCTGCTTTCCCTCTTTGCTTACAACTGGGTTTCCATCTGAGGTCTTGATATTCATACAAGTGGTTCTCTTTTCTCCAAAGGTCTCCTTAATTTTCCTGTAGGCAGTATCTGTCTTCCCCTAGTGAGATAAGCCTCTACATCCTTAGATTTATCCTCTAGCCATCCCTGCTTAGCCATTTTGCACTTCCTGTCGATCTCATTTTTGAGACGTTTGTATTCCTTTTTGCCTGCTTCATTTACTGCATTTTTATATTTTCTCCTATCATCAATTAAATTCAATATTTCTTATGTTAGCCAAGGATTTCTATTAGCCCTCGTCTTTTTACCTACTTGATCCCCTGCTGCCTTCACTACTTCATCCCTCAAAGCTACCCATTCTTCTCTGTACCCTTATTGTCTGAAATGCATGGCTGCAATTTTCACACGAAGAAAACTCTCTGGAGGAAAGTGCAATATTTTGGACTTTCTGGTGAATACAGAAAATGTGAAGAAGTAAAGATGAAAATTTGCATGTGTACTGTTTGGCGTTTCATCGACCTTATGATGACTGCAACGGCTGGCTCTTGTTGCGTTCGTTCATGGCTCGAGATACATTCACAAGCACCGCATATAACCAAGATTTCTCAGTTTTTTGACTATTTTTTAGATAGGTGGTTTGAAAATGACTAAGTCCCGATCAGCCTTTGCAGCTGGTACAGACAGCACAATTGTATAAACAACGTTGTAGATTGTTGACACAACAAAACTAATGATTTGCTCGGAAAATCAAATCATAAAGTTAAAGAGGTGATCGAGTGTATGAAGAGAGTAGCAGAGAACTCGGCGTGTGCAATAATGTCATAGTAAAGTACGGATAGCAAACGAAAGATTACAACCTACATGAAAGTTGATGCAAGGCTTAAAAAATGGTAAAACAGTACAAAGGGTATGGTGACCTCAGGGCTTGTTTGTCTCCTACCTCCAAAAATTTGCCCATTGTTAGATGATATATATAAAAACAGGAAAATAAAGTAAATGGTACCTCATAAATTTAAAAAATAATATACTCTCATTCAAGCTGATTTTAAAAACCGCGTGGATGGCAATTTACTTTTGCGATTTAGTCAGAAGCATGGATAGAGTGTGACAGGAATTGTTTTTTTATGAAAAATCGGCTAGACTGAACATCATCACTTCCTGGAAGAAACGACATTTCGTGTAGGGAGCACCGTGATGGACAATTACGATCAGTTTCGCCAACGTCGACCATTTCCAGAAACAATGGAAAACAAAAACCAAATTACAAATATGTAATTTAAGAATCGCATAGCTTCTACTTTACGAAAGCATTCTATCGAATAAGCATAAAGTAAAATATTGATTATTTCTGCGGAAGGTATTGTAATGTAAAGTACATTATATGCGATGTCATTATAACTAAAGTGTCAGAAGTATGCACGTATATAGCTATACACAGTTGTATACAGGGTGTTACAAAAAGGCACGGCCAAACTTCCAGGAAAAATTCCTCACACACAAAGAAAGAAAGTATGTTATGTGGGCATGTGTCCGGAAACGCTTACTTTCCATGTTAGAGCTCATTTTACTACTTCTCTTCAAATCACATTAATCATGGAATGGAAACACACAGCAAGAGAACGTACCAGCGTGACTTCAAACACTTTGTTACAGTAGATGTTCAAAATGTCCTCCGTTAGCGAGGATACATGCATCCACCCTCCGTTGCATGGAATCCCTGGTGCGCTGATGCAGCCCTGGAGACTGGCGTATTGTATCACAGCCGTCCACAGTACGAGCACGAAGAGTCTCTACATTTGGAACCGGGGTTGCGTAGACATGAGCTTTCAAATGCCCCCATAAATGAAAGTCAAGAGCGTTGAGGTCAGGAGAGCGTGGAGGCCATGGAATTGGTCCGCCTCTACCAATCCATCGGTCACCGAATCTGTTGTTGAGAAGCGTACGAACACTTCGACTGAAATGTGCAGGCCATGTGGATATTTTGTCTGACTCACACCTTGTAAGAGGGCCACGAAGGCAGCGGGAAGACACATTACTGAAAGGGCAATGAACAGAATCGGAAATATGTTATTAAAGCTTTAGAACGATCCAGTCTCACTCCTGGCATAGCATCCCGTTGTCTGCATTTTCGGTATATCTTCAACTTTCCCTCCACTATCGACTGCATGGCGTAAAATCACTGGCGTATTCGTCACAGTGGTTAACCATTGCAGTATTTGATTTTTACGTGTTCCCTTATTATATAAGAGCAACTTCGATACAAGTCCAAACCAAGCAAAGTGGGAAAAACAGATGGCATTGACACGCCGTTTCCAAAGTCATCATAAATTGTATACGTTTAAGAGGTGATACTTTTGGCTGCAAATTACGACAAGGACAAAGCTGTATCTCCTTCGAAGAAACTGAAAGAAGTCGACGTACATCATAAACAGTGGCCGGACGTTTTATTCCTCGAATTTTGTGTGCTCAGTGATGGCACAAGTGAACGTGCATCAGTTGTCCTGATGCATGAAAGTGCGTGTGTATGTGTGACCATTTCTATTATCTTGGAACTCTTCCATTTGGTCCGTGTTTGCATAGAAAAACAGTAATATCACAAAATGAGTCCGCCTTGATGCAAAACACCGTGTTATTTGTTTATTTCTTTATTATCCCAAACTAGTTTTAGGCGAGAAATATCACCATCATCAGTGGGGTTTTTAAAATCTAAAACATGCAGAAAATGGTATGATTGTACAAACACAGTAAAACATTATTGCATTTTTACAAATCGTCTTTTGAAATATAGTTTTGTATTGATACTTTTATACTACCTTATTTATTGTATGCTACAGCATGTTTTAAGTATTATTGGCGCTGTTTGTGACATATTTTCTAGTTTGGGATAATAAAGACATAAACAAATAACACGGTGCTTTGCATCAAGGCGGACTCAATTTGTGATATTACTGCGACCATTTCTACTAAACATAACGAGCAGACAGTGATTCCAAATTGTTTTCTGGGGTATAAGAATTATATATTGTTGCATAGTTTTTTTTGTGCACAGCTTCAATGTTCAATGTTGCAGGCTTAATTATCACTACTTTTGGGTGCAGTCTTTGCTTTCTGTCACAACACAAGTATTCCAACAACACCCTGGTGGTTGATGAGGAAAAACTAATCCATGTTGTAGTACGGTCCAGTCACATCAATGTGGCCATCGCCTTCGACGTCAACGTGCGACAACCATTCGCAGACTGCAAGTGACAGCTCTAGCAATAGACGGTGTATAAAGTGTGTCGGGGGGACACGCGTACAGTGCACTCGTTATCGTAATGAGGAAATCGAGCGAATTATCTAAATTGGAAAAGGACGTGTTCAATTCTGGCAAAGCGCGGAAGCATTTCCGAAACCACAAAGTTTGTAAAGTATTCGCGTGCAGCTGTGGTTGAAGTATACCTTGCAAGGCAAAATGGAGCTGTCCGAAACCGGCGCCGAGGCAACTGCGGTGACCCATAGGCAGGGAAGAACGACTGTTGCGGTGTAAAGGCGAAGAGACGTGCAACTGTTGAACAACTGACCGCCCAGATGAACCAAGGGACTAGCAACAATGTTTCCTCAGCGACAGTTCAGCGAAAATTTCTGCGTAAGGCCGCTATTACACTATGAAATATGTTATCAAAGATTTGATCAAATATTCGTCAAATATATTTGACAAAGATGTTTGACGTGGCGCTAAAAAGGGTTATTACACAGTCATCATATTTTTCGTCAAAGTTCAAGATGGCTGACAACAACAACTTGTTATTAACCGTAGCAGTTGCATGTACCACAATTGCACTGTGTGCACATGCGGAAGAGAAGCGGGGGAAAAAGGGAAAAGTACCAAAGGAAAAGTACCACGGTGAAGCCGTGGGTTTTACGACGACACGATAAAAGCATTCAACAAAACTTATTACGTGAGCTTATAGTGGAGGACGTCAAGTCGTTCATCGATTACTTAAGAATGGGTGAGTATACATTTCAGTATGTGCACAGTGAAGAGTATCCTCATATCACAAAGCACAATACTCAGTTAAGAACTGCTATATGTGCAGAAGACAGGCTCGTTGTAACACTCCGATTCCTTGCTACAGGAGAGAGTTAGGTTAGGTTAGGTTAGGTCATGTCAGGTCAGGTCTTCAATCTTCTTAATATATTTTTGTATTCAGAGTGCCTCACGCCGTAAACCGCCTCATCTGCTTCATATATCTCTATTAATTTTGTAGTTGTCGGTACACACCAATTGTATTTACTGGCAATGTTTATAAAAACAGATGACAGAACGCTGCAGCGGTGCTAGCGCTCCACGTGGTAACATGTCACATTCCAGTGAACAGAAGACAAGCGACTTCTTTGATCAAATCTACAGCGACGCTCTAGATTTTATCAAATTTATTTGACGACAGACGAGATTTGACAAAGTTCCCTATTACACCATGAAATTTCTGTGATAAAGACATTTGACAAAAAAATTTGATAGTGTCATACCGGCCTAAGGGCCTCCCCAGCGGGCTCCTGGTTCGTGGGCCCATGATGTCTGCTGTTCATCGGTGATGAAGCCAGGAATTTGTACCTGAATACTGCAAATTGACGTCCACTGAACAGGGACAAGAGGTCTTTTCAGAAGAATCACGTTTTATGCTCCATCGGCGTGGAACGTCGTCGTAACGGTCCAGTCCAGAGGAGGGAGCGTTATAGACTGGGAAATGTTTTTATGGTATTTACTGGCTTATCTCACCATACTGGAAAGCGCAGTGGATCAACAGAGTGATGTATCTCTCCTTGGGGACAATGTCCACCCACACGTGCAGTCTGCTCTTCCTTGGCACGATGGCATCTACTGGCAGGACAATGCAATCTGTCACACAGCTCACAGTGCAAGCAGGTGATTCTAAAGCATGAATGAATTTCCCATGCCATCAAATTCCCTAGCTTTAAACCCAATAGAGAATCTGTGGGACCACCTAGATTGGTCTATTGCGCGATGGACCCTCAACCGAGAAACCTAATACAGCTGGCCACAGCACTAGCGGCGGCATGCCACCACAGCACTGCCGGTACCGTCCACAACCTCGCTGAACCTCACTGAACCTCTTCCTGCACGTCTCGCAGCGGTTCGTGCAGCAGAATATGGCTATTCAGGCTTTAACATGTGCTCACATTTACGTGACTGGACAGTATATCAGTAGATTTATTCTTCTGTAGACCGCATTCACAAGGATATTGGACATGTCTTGGTAGTAAAAGAGCAACAAAAATGAAATCACTCGCAAACTTACAGGTCTAGTATGACAAGGTATGACAAGGATGGCACAGGCCTTATACTAAGAATCATTCCGCCACATGTCTGAAATAGTTTAGGGAATCCACGGAAAAGTTAAATCAAGACTGCTGGATGAAGACCAGCGCCTGTATTCTCCAGAATATAAGGTCACTCTGTTTAAAACAGTGCTACCTTATTTGATTTATCCCCATCGTATAACATTGTTTTAAAAGCAATCAATGTAATGATTCAAAAGGCAAATGCTGCACTGTTCATTCAGTTCTCACTCCCAGTCGCTGCACATGTTCAACACACTACACAAACTATCGGCTGAAGTTAGGAACATTTTGTGTATAATTTTAGTTTTTCTCACGGCTTGCCGATTGTTATGCCGTTTTGAAACCACATATATAGCTAGCGCACATGTAATGGTAGGAGTGGAAGGAGAACTATGTATAGCTTATACAGGGTGTTACAAAAAGGTACGGCCAAACTTTCAGGAAACATTCCTCACACACAAATAAAGAAAAGATATTATGTGGACATGTGTCCGAAATGGCTTAATTTCCATGTCAGAGCTCATTTTAGTTTCGTCAGTATGTACTGTACTTCCTCGATTCACCGCCAGTTGGCCCAATTGAAGGAAGGTAATGTTGACTTAGGTGCTTGTGTTGACATGCGACTCATTGCTCTACAGTACTAGCATCAAGCACATCAGTACGTAGCATCAACAGGTTAGTGCTCATCACGAATGTGGTTTTGCAGTCGGTGCACTGTTTAGAAATGCGGAGTTAGCAGATGCCCATTTGATGTATGGATTACCACGGGGCAATAGCCGTGGCGCGGTACGTTTGTATCGAGACAGATTTCCAGAACGAAGGTGTCCCGACAGGAAGACGTTCGAAGCAACTGATCGGCGTCTTAGGGAGCACGGAACATTCCAGCCTATGACTCGCGACTGGGGAAGACCTAGAACGACGAGGACACCTGCAATGGACGAGGCAATTCTTCGTGCAGTTGACGATAACCCTAATGTCAGCGTCAGAGAAGTTGCTGCTGTACAAGGTAACGTTGACCACGTCACTGTATGGAGAGTGCTACGGGAGAACCAGTTGCTTCAGTACCATGTACAGCGTGTGCAGGCACTATCAGCAGCTGATTGGCCTCCACGGGTACACTTCTGCGAATGGTTCATCCAACAATGTGTCAATCCTCATTTCAGTGCAAATGTTCTCTTTACGGATGAGGCTTCATTCCAACGCGATCAAATTGTAAATTTTCACACTCAACATGTGTGGGCTGACGCGAATCCGCACGCAATTGTGCAATCACGTCATCAACACAGATTTTCTGTGAACGTTTGGGCAGGCATTGTTGGTGATGTCTTGATTGGGCCCCATGTTCTTCCACCTACGCTCAATGGAGCACGTTATCATGATTTCATACGGGATACTCTACCTGTGCTGCTAGAACATGTGCCTTTACAAGTACGACACAACATGTGGTTCATGCACGATGGAGCTCCTGCACATTTCAGTCGAAGTGTTCGTACGCTTCTCAACAACAGATTCGGTGACCGATGGATTGGTAGAGGCGGACCAATTCCATGGCCTCCACGCACTCCTGACCTCAATGCTCTTGACTTCAATTTATGGGGGCATTTGAAAGCTCATGTCTGGCTGTGATACAATACGCCAGTCTCCAGGGCTGCATTGACATTAAGAAGATTTGTATTGTTTCTAGTGTATCAGAAAATTTACAAAAAAGCCGCAGGGAATTAACGATATTCCATTGTACGCATTTTTCCGTCTTTCTTTTTGATGGCAGACTGAAATACCCAGTTGCCCCTTTTCCCTATCACATACAGTGTGTCTCAGGAAGAATGGTCTACATACGACAGTAAAGACCGTTCCAAGCAAAAAGTTTACTAAACATGAGCTCTAAAATGCATAGCTTAAGACCCAAGAGCACTTGGTCAGTAGAAAATATGTGTTTCATACTACAAGGGATGATCAATAAGTAATGCAACACATTTTTTTCTGAAAGCAGGTTGGTTTTATTCATGATTTCAATACATCGTATTATTCCCCACAATTTTAACTACATAATGCTATTTTCCAACAAAAACCTCCGTTCGATGCGACATCCCTACGCCACCTTACTGGAAGGGCATATACGCCCGCACGGAACGACTCAGCTGGTCTACGTCGGAGTGAACATCTTGCTGCATCAGTAATCTGCATATTATTCACGTATTGTTTACCGCGGACAGCATCCTTCAGTGCGCCAGACAGATGGAGGACGGAAGGTGCGAGATCTTGGATATAGGATGGATGAGGAAGAAAGATGCCAATGAGGTTTTGTGAGCTTGTCCTGGATGTGCAGTATTTTGTGAGGCGTTGCATGGAAGAGGAGAAGTTCGTATGCACTTTTGTTGCGATGTTTCTTTAATTTCATGAGGGTGGCACAGCTGTGTACTGCCGACCGGCACGTGGAAGATCGGACAGGTTTGTGCGACCCTGTTACGATGACGACAGAAGCCTCGGCCAACGACTCACTGTGCCTTTGTTCAATGCCAGGTCTCCATAGACTTTTATCAAATGCCTATGAATATCGGCGATGCTCAGGTTTTCCTCTGAAAGAACCTCAGTGACAGCTCTCTTCTTTGAAAGCACCTCCGTTACAGACGCCATTCTGAAGTATGTATTGCGAATACATAGAAAGAAAGATCGTTTATTGTATGATTATATGATAGCAGAACAAACACTGGTAGCAGTTACTTCTGTGAAATATCTGGGAGTATGTGTACGGAACGATTTGAAGTGGAATGATGATATAAAATTAATTGTTGGTAAGGCGGGTGACAGGTTGAAATTCATTGGGAGAGTCCTTAGAAAATGTAGTCCATCAACAAAGGAGGTGGCTTACAAAACATTCGTTCGACCTATACTTGGGTATTGCTCATCAGTGTGGGATCCGTCCCAGGTCCGGTTGACAGCGGAGATAGAGAAGATCCAAAGAAGAGCGGCGCGTTTCGTCACAGGGATATTTGCTAAGCGTGATAGCGTTACGGAGATGTTTAGCAAACTCAAGTGGCAGACTCTGCAAGAGAGGCGCTCTGCATCAAATGGTTCAAATGGCTCTGAGCACTATGCGACTTAACTTCTGAGGTCATCAGTCGCCTAGAACTTAGAACTAATTAAACCTAACTAACCTAAGGACATCACACACATCCATGCCCGAGGCAGGATTCGAACCTGCGACCGTAGCGGTCACGCGGTTCCAGACTGAAGCGCCTTTAACCGCACGGCCACACCGACCGGCCGCTCTGCATCGCTGTGTAGCTTGCTGTCCAGGTTTCTAGAGGTTGCGTTTCTGGATGAGGTATCGAATATATTGCTTCCCCCAACTTATACCTCCCGAGGAGATCACGAATGTAAAATTAGAGCGATTCGAGCGCGCACCGAGGCTTTCCGGCAGTCGTTCTTCCCGCTAAACATATGCGAATGGAACAGGAAAGGGAGGTAATGACAGTATCACGTAAGGTGCCCTCCGCCACACACCGTTGGGTGGCTTGCGGAGTATACATATAGATGTAGATGAAGGCTACGTCTGGCACGCCACCCATCTGAAGTTCATGGAACTATAGGGGCTGAAGCGGGAATATTCCACGATGTTCCACAAGAAATTCCTCATTTTTTCAACCAAAAGTGGCTGCAAGAGACATTATATTGCATTGCTTATTGAACGCCCCTTGTAGCAAAGATGAAGAAGTGCTTACACCTCTTAAGGTACGCAGTTTCGACACCACGTTTACTAACTTTTTTCCCCTTGTTTCTGACCGTAATACCACCTCTCAAAATATGGAAAGCAAAGAGGTTGCAGGAGAAGAGAGATGCTTCATAAACGAAGATGGAGTGATCATAGGTCTTAATAGGTATCCATTGCTGGCCCCATGTTTATTGGACTTTTTTACTTCGAATGATCGTTCCTGTCATATCCCTGTATAATGACCACTCCGCCTAGAACACCCTCTATTTTTGTAAATGATTGAGAGAACGTAGTCAGATGAGTGAATATCTCAGTAGCTCCTACGGCTAGTGCTCCACTGTCTGCAAGGTGCTGCACTCAGAGAGTTTTATCTTTTGTAGTACAGGCGGCGACGCTGAAAGCCGGCGTTTGCACGCACTTACCCCGCAGTGCAAGTTTTGCGTTTGCTGTTGCGCCTCCGGATGTACTTCCGGCAGTTAACGAGCACGTCCGTGCCGGGCGCAGCCGCCGCCGTCTTTCGCTGTACAGTAGAGCCCTCGAAGAGGACTGGGGGATGCGGGGTGCGGTTTCCCGTGCTCCAGTGTGTTGGGAGCTCTGGAGCAGTTTCACTGCTTGGGCCGGCGTGCGTCTCGGTGGAGAGCTGCAATGCAGACAAGGCAAACGGGACGGCTACTCCGTGATCATTAGTGGCATTCATTGTATAGACAAATGGTTAACGCCCAGTTATACTACACGTACTCTACTACCTACTAGGGATGGGAGAAATCTTTCGGTTAAAACCGATACAGGTATTTTGGTTCTGAGTAACCCTACGTTTTCGTTATTTATTTTGTTTCGTTTCGTTTTTCAGTATTTTGTTAATGAGCGGGTAAAAAACTGGCGCATCAAACTGCTGTTGCCACAGTGCTAAAATTTTTGGTTTTTATATACCGTCAGACCTATGTATATACGCTGAATACCGGAACAGAAGAGTATATAAGCATTTGAGATGCGATGCTACAGGAGAAATTTGAAGATCAGGTGGACTGATAGGATAAGGTTCAAATGGTTCAAATGGCTCTGAGCACTATGGGACATAACATCTGTGGTCATTAGTCCCCTAGAACTTAGAACCACTTAAACCTAGCTAACCTAAGGACATCACACACATCCACGCCCGAGGCAGGATTCGAACCTGCGACCGTAGTAGTCGCGCGGTTCCGGACTGAGCGCCTGAACCGCTAGACCACCGCGGCCGGCAATAGGATAAGGGTTAAGGAGATTCTCTGCAGAATAGGCGAAGGAAGGAACCTATTAAAAACACTGACAAGAAGAAGGGACAGGATGATAGGACATTTGTTAATGCATCAGGCAGTAATTAATCTATATGGTACTAGAGGGAAATAACCTACATGGTGCTAGAAGGAAGTGTAGAGAGTAAAACGCTGTAGCGGAAAAAAAGAGATTTGAACACATCCAACAAATAATTAAGAACGTTCGTTGCGAGCGTTATTCTGAATGTGTGAATTTCTAAGGGACTAAACTGCTGAGGTCATCATTCCCTAGACCTAAACACTACTAAAACTAACTAATCCTAAGAACAGCACACACACCCATGCCCGAGGGAGGACTCGAACCTCCGGCGTGAGGGGCCGCTGAATCCGTAACATGGCGCCTCTAACCACGCGACCACTCGGCGCGGCGGTTATTCTAAGATGAAGAGGTTAGCGCAAGTGAGGAGTTGGTAGTGGGTTGCATCAAACCTATCAGAAGACTGCTTGAGTGTGACACAGGACACCACGTAAGCACAGAACATTTCATTGTCCAAAGTGCGTAATGTACTACTAATTCATCTCGATTTAGATGTTTGTTTGAATAAAACAGACTTTCATTGTAAAGTTTTCATTTATATCAACACAGCGTATGTTTAATATTGTTTTTCCATTAGTTTATTGAACACAACAGTAAATTAAAAAGAAAAATTAACCATTAACAACACTTTCTCTAACAATAATTAGAAAAGTTTGACGTTTTCGAGTAGTTAGCCAATTCTACGCCTTTAGAAACCTACTCACTCGGAGTGTTATTCAAGGTTTGAGGAATTTTCGCTCTGAATGGAATTTTCAGTACGTAATGGGAAAGGTAAATATTTGAGGTCACAATATCAAAAGAATAAGTGGCTTTCCAAACGAACTCGTGGGTGGTTTTGTTTGTGAAATCAGCAGAGTGTGTTACGATAAAGTAGCAACACTTGATCGAGTTTCTTTGGTCGTTCTTGTTACATTGCGATTGAAAGGTGTTAGTTGTTGGCACCATATGCCAGCTGTGGCAGACACACTCTTGGGGAAGATTTGGTTGTGCGCAACATACTTTTTGTGTCATCAGATGTAAAATATTATCTGATCTCATTGCCCTTTGTCACAATATCTCTTTTATGGCTCAGTCAGTAATTTATTCCTTAGAAGTTAACGTAAAAACCTCATGACTCGTTACCAATAACAGTATGTGAACTGTTAATGTTAACAAATTGTAGTAACTGTCACCCGTTCGTTTTGTTGCTTTGAATTCGAGCATTCAGTACTCCTGCATCCGACGTCTCAAATTTTCCTACTGATTGCAGGTTCCACGAGAAGGTCAAATGTCCTCATTTCATCACACTTGTCAGTTATCAAGCTGTAAAAGTTTCGCATATGCAACTCAGGTTGCGATATTGTACTCACTTACAGGAAATATATATATATATATATATATATATATATATATATATATGATTTTTCCTCAACTGACGGATGTTTAAAGAATGTAAAGAGTGATGCTACCACATATACACCAAAAGAAAGATTTTCGTTCAAGAAATTTACCCCATTATTTTCGGTGCACTCAAGGCACACGATACTCTTATTTTATAAGACGTGTCGGCTTCTTCTTTGTCATATGTACACTCACATAACTCCTGTATGGCAAGTTACCGGAGAAGCCGTCCCAGGAATGTCGGAAGCAGGCCTTACCATTCTTAAACAGTATTTGAGGATCCACATAATCTGCATATTTTCGAGCAACCAGTTAATAAAATTCATTTCCTTGAAAGAATCTGCCTCTAGACAGCATATAATCTCAAAGAATGGTTTATATACAGAGTGTAACAAACTGATACTAACAGACTTCGAGTGTTCGTTGATGGGATCTTGAGGAATAAATTGAGAGAAAGAAATCACATATGAGTAACGTCACCAAACGCTGAGGACGTTAGACGGTGTAGGATGCACACATGCCTATCACAGCAACGCACCTTGTTATATTAGTGTGTTGTGTCCATTCTTTCGTAAATGTCCGAAAGAACAGACACCACGCATTCATGGAACTGATTCGCCTAGATGGGCAATGGATCCACCTTCTTCAGTGCGGTTGCACAAGTACACCTGACCTCCCGCGGAAATCTTAGCGTAGCGATTATGCGAGAAATGGACGGGGACTGCAGACAGGTGTTGCTCGGTGGCAATGTGGGTCGGCCGTTAGGCGTGCTGAGATAGTCCGCACGGTGGTGATAAACACTGTGCCCCGGCTGACACAGTGGTTAACGCAACTGCCTAGTAAGCAAGACATCTCAGGTTCGAAACCCGAAAATGTTCGAATGTGTGTGAATTTCTAAGGATCAAACTGCTGAGGTCATCGGTCCCTATTACACACTACTTAAACTAACTTATGCTAAGAACAACACACACACCCATGCCTGAGCACTAGAACCTCCCGGGTTCCCGGGTTCGATTCCCGGCGGGGTCAGGGATTTTCTCTGCCTCGTGATGGCTGGGTGTTGTGTGCTGTCCTTAGGTTAGTTAGGTTTAAGTAGTTCTAAGTTCTAGGGGACTTATGACCACAGCAGTTGAGTCCCATGGTGCTCAGAGCCATTTGCACTAGAACCTCTAGCGGGAGGGGCCGCGCAGTCGGTGACATAGCGCCTCAAACTGTGCAGCCACTCCGCACGGCTTAGAATCCTGATCCAGCACACATTTTCTCTCGTCGCCGCTGATTTCATGTAATTTCTCGATGCAGCTTGTAGGGAAGCAGCCTACTCACGCCATATACAATACATATGCTTTCCATTGTGTGCCAGCCTAGTACGCTGTAACTAGCTATGACATCACAAATGTTGCGCAATAGCTTAAAAATAAAGTAAATAATCTGAAAAGTTAATAGCATGTCAGGAGTGATGCTAAAACAGTAATGTGTTAAGTTTCAGTTTAGTAACTTCAACAGTTTTCGAAATTTGGACGTTTAACATAAAAGTCATTGACACAACAGGAAGGAGCTAGAAACTTCAAAATTTATATTCAGATTCCTTTTTCATTGTAATTTAATGTAAACAGTATGCTAGATCTCACAAAGTAATATTTTGGTTGAAATTCATGATTTTCTGTTTTTGTGTCCTAAAAGTTCGGAAGCAAGATACATTAACTAAGTGATTAGATAAAGCTAGGATGCTTAGATGTAGGTAGAATGTAGATACGCTATAATAACAAAGATGTGGGAAGTTTCAAAAAGGTAGCTATAAAACTATAGCTGTAGCGTCTCTTCAAAGGGCAGGTTCAGAGCTCATCTATTGCGTGCAATACAACTAAAATAATTCTTTCGCCAAAAGTATTTAACCTAGCCACATTAGAATTTTATTATAGATACCTAACTGTGTGATGATTATTTAATAAATTGAAGTGGTGGTTTGCTAGCCCAGCTGCTACTCAGTAAGGCATATGTTGTCGGCTGCGCCTTCGGCAGTCCTCACCACTGCTATACAGGGTGCTACGAAAAGGTACGGCCAGACTTTCAGGAAACATTCCTCACACACATATAAAGAAAAGATGTTATGTGGACATGTCCGGAAACGCTTAATTTTCATGTTAGAGCTCATTTTAGTTTCGTCAGTATGTACTGTACTTCCTCGATTCACCGCCTTGATTTCTTACGGGATACTCTACCTGCGCTGCTAGAACATGTGCCTTTACAAGTACGACACAACATGTGGTTCATGCACGATGAAGCTCCTGCACATTTCAGTCGAAGTGTTCGTACGCTTCCCAACAACAGATTCGGTTACCGATAGATTGGTAGAGGCGGACCTATTCCATGGCCTCCACGCTCTCATGACCTCAACCCTCTTGACTTTCATTTATTGGGGAATTGGAAAGCTCTTGTCTACGCAACCCCGGTACCAAATGTAGAGACTCTTCGTGCTCGTATTGTGGACGGCTGTGAACAATACGCCATTCTCCAGGGCTGCGTCAGCGCATCAGGGATTCCATGCGACGGAGGGTGGATGCATGTATTCTCGCTAACGGGGGACATTTTGAACATTTCCTGTAACAAAGTGTTTGAAGTCACGCTGGTACGTTCTGTTGCTGTTTGTTTCCATTCCATGATTAATGTGATTTGAAGAGAAGTAATAAAATGAGCTCTAACATGGAAAGTAAGCGTTTCCGGACACATGTCCACATAACATATTTTCTTTCTTTTTGTGTTAGGAATGTTTCCTGGAAGTTTGGCCATACCTTTTTGTAACACCCTGTATAGATAAGAGCGTGTGAGCTAGAGTAAGGCCCCAGTTCTCTTCTAGTTTCCATCAGCGCGCACTGCGTGTCGGAAGCCGCGACGCGTTTGTGCAGTTGCCGGGATCAGCCTTGGATGCCGTATTATGTAACTCGATATGCAAGTAACAATCAGTTCGCATTGTGGTAAAGTGTTGATTGTGGAACGACTCCAGTGATTTAGTCTCAGTTTGTGTATGTCGTATTTTCATGTGTCGCCCCAGGACAGACTTTCTACCATTACTAGCGTGGCATTTGATGAGTATTGACATCAAATTTTGGTGAGTATTCACATTGAACATTTACATCGATAACGATGATTGAACAGTTTCGTTATCTAGGGATAATAGGATCCGCACAATAGACTCTGAACAGCTCTGATACTACAATAGCTGATATGAGTAATCATTTATCTGGTATTTTACGCTTTATCGTTTTCAGAATATACTGAAAATTGTTATAGTAAACTGCATTTTTTTTTATGAATCCGAGACATCATCCTAAATCCTCAGAGTAATGAACTTCAATAATTAATACTCTAATTACAGGCATCACGTTTTTGCTAATCACTTTCTGGTTGCCAACATTGTAGATAGAGAGCCTGTGTAGAGAATGGCAAACAAAAGAATATAATAACTTTAATTTTCCACCTGCACCCCACAAGCTGACATCACTAACCTCTTCCCTTTCCTTTCCTTCCTCCCCCATTCACCTCCAATTTACATATAGCATTGCTTGCAATTGTCAGCGTCTGTGTTCGCAAGGAATGACATGCAGGCAGGTGGTGGCGCCCGTAATTTCGACGCTCTGTACCTTTGTTTGGTGACGTTCCTGCATAGCGGCTCCTATTTTCAATTTGTTTCCGAAGACATAGACATAAGCTCAGATTTATCCTTAATAATTTTGTCATACTCTGCGACTGTGTGTGTGTGTGTGTATGTGTGTTGTATATGGGCATAGGTGCAAATGATGATAGGGAAATCATTCAAGTGCATGAAAAAATGTGTCCACATTCTGATTGCCAGGTGTTAGTTGTGTACGGAGACCTGGGAGGACACGGGCGATGAAGATCATCTTCTGCTCCTCACAGGTCTCCAGACCTCACACCTTGTGACTCTTATCTGCGATGTTACGCAAAAGACTGCGTTTTTATCCCCCCCCCCCCCCCTCGCTCCACTACACGTGACACTCTTGGAAGCCTGCGACGTCCCAGTGTTGGAACTGTGAACTGGATAATGAGAGACCAGCTGCTTCCAATGTGCAATGTGGCAGGAAATGAGCAGCCGTTTTGATATTTGTCGTTTAATACATGGTGCTCACATTAAATGCGTAAAAATTTGACCTTTTTTCTTTCCAGAAAGGTTGGAGTTGTGTTTCTATCTTTTGTATTTTGCAAACTATTAATGTTTGAAATCTGTTTCTTCTTTTTGAGTAGGCGTGTACGTCCAGCTGATAACATTATCAGCATTTTGACTACATACAACATTTTGGCTTCATACATCATTCGAAATGTTGGTAGTTTTATTTCTTATGACGGGGATACACACCCAGAATCTTATTCAAACTAACTCCATCTGCAAAAGCACAGATATACTTTTATATTGTCAAATATTCATTACGTGCTTGGACTGCACTGTAAATGTCTCTAATACTGGAAACGAATAGAGACCGTATTCTGTAGTCCTCAGTTTCGAATGATAATAAACAGATCCAGTGAGAATATTGGTGAATGGCATTTGGCACAACTTTTCAAAGGCTTAGAAATTTTTGTTTGCTGCGCTCGGTGTGGATTCGAAACGGGAGACGGTAACTTGGAAAAATGGGTTTACGATGGACATTTGCAAAACTGCTAGTGCAAATATCAGTGTGCTGCCGGCAGTTTACGGCAGCAGCTAGGAACAGAGGGCGTATGAAATTTTTTTGTGGCTGTGGCTATTGCTCCTGCTGCTGCTGCAGCACTGTGCCGTGTGCCACTGGTTGCCGCACCCAGAGGGGTCAGAGCGCGCTCCTTATTGGCTTCGTCGCGCATTCGCCGGCGCTTTTATGCGCCACGCTGCAGCGCTGCGAGTTGGCGTTTCTGGAATATTCACTCCCTCAGGTCCTCCTGCGTGGCCGCTCCAGGCTCCGGGCCACAGGCGCACTGCAGCTGTGCTCGTGTTTCACTCCACCAGCTACGTGCTCCGAGAGCTACAACACGCGTACGCGTTTTAATTTCTTCTAACATGGTGCTCACTGTTAGCGGAATCCTCTGCATCACTTCACCCTCCTGGGTTCCGTTGGCATTTAATTAGAATTTTTCATTAATTTTATGTCATTTTTCTCCGTAGGAAACATGTTCTCTCCCTAGCTTCTCCCACAACTCACTTTCCGTGCTCTGTTTCTCATTTCTCTCTCTCTCTCTCTCTCTCTCTCTCTCTCTCTCTCTCTCTCTCTCTCACACACACAGACAGACAGACACACACACACACACACACACACACACACACACGCACACGCACACACAGAAATTGTCCATGTATAATGTAGCAAAAATTACTACCTTGTACTAATTACTACTTCATAGTATGAGCAACGTTTAAATAATTTGTAAGACCAAATACATTATATTTGCAGACAAATAGTACTTTTCTTTTTAAGTCGGTCTCGATGTCTGCTCTGGCACCTTTGTTCCTATACAGCCTATTACACGACGGTTGTTGAAATGACAAGCCTCCGGTTTTAGCTATTTTCTTCTTTTATTTATCTGTTCTTGAAACAAATTTTACAATAACACTTTTCGCGTACCTATTATGCCACTTTCTTGAGCTATATGGTTCAAATGGTTCAAATGGCTCTGAGCACTATGGGACTTAACAACTGAGGTCATCAGTCCCCTAGAACTTAGAACTACTTAAACCTCACTAACCTAAGGACATCACCCACATCCATGCCCGAGGCAGGATTCGAACCTGCGACCGTAGCAGTCACGTGGTTCCGGACTGAAGTGCCTAGAACCGCACGGCCACCGAGGCCGGCTGAGCTAGATGAAGAAGGTAGTCGAACAGAGAACATCACGTACGAAAGGCAAAGTCACTATTTACTAAAGCCCCTCTCTCATGAAGGCTAATACGATCCTTACCCTGTCTGGCGCTGCTTTGACGCACTTGGAGTCAAAATTACGTTACGGATTACGAGCCGAGATTCCAGTACTTCCTAGAATATGATGTATTTCAAACTGGTATTAATACGACAGTATTAACTGAAATAGTTCTTCGGATTCAATTTACATAACGTTTTCTGAAATAATTATTTACGTGAAGATTTATAGGCTTAATGGTTAGTAACAAAGGTTGCTGATTCTGACAATATGAAAAACAGCAGCTTTCTGTTATTTCATAAAATTTGGTTTTACCCAACAAATATGTTCATAGATCCTCTTCAGATGAAAAATGTAGAGCGTAATTTAAGGAAGAAAATTAACCCAAATCGGGCCACAATTTATATGGAATCGAACATTTCAGTTATCCTGCGTAAGTTCTGATGAGTCAAGGCTCATTACAACACAAACACACTCACACACATACACTTTATTATTGTCATATACTTTCTAGGGTCGTGGGCACGTTTTATGATAACCAACTGACACATATATGTATGGTACGTAAAGTCTTTGTATACAGGATGTCCCAGGAGGAATGGACAACATTCAGGGGAATGAGAGGAACCATCATTAGATGTCCAGTAGACACGGGCTCTAAGATGAGTACGTCAAGAGCTGTGAGCACTTCTTGATCTTCGGTACATGAAGCAAATATCATCTACTGAACACTCTTCGCTTTCCGTTGCTTCCGAGCTGGCAGTAAGGATAAAAACAAGAAATAAGTCTAGTAAATTTGGCTTCCAAACCGCATACCTTAAGAGATATCAGCTCTTGTTCAGATGTGTTTCACAGTGGCGAAGAGCAACAAGTGCTCATAGCTCTTGAGGTAAGCAGGACATGTTTATTAGACATTTTTTCCTTGTTTTGGTCCGTACTACCAGCTCTCAAAATATGGAAAGCAAATAACTGGCAGTAGAAGAGATTTTTATCGTAGTGCTGAAGATAATGAAGTGCTCTCATCTCTTCAGGTATGCATTTCAAAATATTCCCCATTCCTCCTGTGAAATCCTTTATTTATCGAGGTCGACTTACGCTGTTTCGAGACTTAAGCGCCTTCAAGAAAGCACACTAGTGCTTGAATTTAAACTGCCTCTCACGTAATTCTTTTAATTTTACGACGTGTTTGCGAACCGTGGAGTACGGTCAGGCCTGTAAGTGGCCCTCAATTATTTCAATAAATTAATGACAAAAAGCAGTCTAGATCACAATAAATTATTTATTTTTAATTCTGGTAATTTAATTTGGTCTATTTGACGATGGTTCTCCAGACCAAAAGTGTTCAAATGTGTGTAAAATCTTATGGGACTTAACTGCTAAGGTCATCAGTCCCTAAGCTTGCACACTACTTAACCTAAATTATCCTAAGGACAAAAACACACACCCATGCCCGAGGGAGGACTCGAACCTCCGCCGGGACCAGCCGGGACCAGCTCCTCCAGACCAAAACCTACTACCACAACTAAAAATGATTAATTAATTGCGATTGGAACTGTATTTAACTATCAAAATATTAAGTACGATTTCTGTGGTTTCTCAGTGACGTCAAAAATTATTATTTAAATAAATATTTTGTCGTTCCTAAAATCCCATCATACGCGAATTTAAAGCTTAATGCTACAAAAAATCTCTCATATTACTGGATTTCAATGGAACAGCGAGCCAGGCCAGCAGTTCCCTGTTGTTCGATATTAGAGAGGTTTGCCACGAGTCCATTGTGGCGCTGGTAATCTGTGATCTAGGCGGAAGTGAGGCAGCGTTGGTAGGTGCGCTCTCTGCCTGCGAACGAGGAAGGACAGCAGCCAGCCTGTGTATCAGAGTTGTGGCCGCGATCGCTCACCCACGAGGTGACTCCTGCACCGCATGCAACGAGTGTAGGCTATCTGATTGCCAGCCTGTTCCCGGTGCCAACCACAGAGGGCAGAACTCGCATGAATGTGGTAGAGAAAACAGCACCAGGTGCAGGCCATAGGCCCGGCTTTACCTCGGTGAGATGTACCGATTACAATGGCCTGATGGGTGCTGCGAAATCACCTTCAACAGGCATAAGCTGTCTGCTTTTCATTTTCTAGATGCTGTGTGTATGGCTCCCGGGTACGTGCTATGCCTGTCATCGCTCGTTGTGGATGCGAAAACGGCGGCGTCACATTAGCATGGTGCTCAGCTGAGGCTGCACAAGAAGTCGATCATGTGCGAGAGCGACGATGCTTCGTCGGGCATTGTGGTTCGTGAGGGGATGCAGCTTTTTGGTATCTTTTATGTCACGTTTGAGTCGTTCTTTGAGATGTGTTAGTTTTCGCTCCGTGCATGAGCCCATGTCCCTGTTGAAACTGATACACGTGAGCTCTCTGTGTCTGTAAAAATATGTTTCAAGAGGTGCACATGAATGTCATTGGTTTTTGAGACGCTAAATTATAAAGATTTCCGACGTTACAACACCTCTAAATATTCATTGCGCTGTTACCGCTGAGGCCGTCTATCACATGGTTCGATATCTGTTATTGATCTCTTGGCGCCACCGTTTGAATCTGTTCAGTGCGCCAGTTGCGCTAGTGTTATGTAAATACTTCGATTGTGACAGGCTAACTGATGTACATGTCATGTATGTTCTTTTGTGTAGAGTTCTTGCATTATTGTTTAAAGAATTTTTTGGTTGCCTGAAACGTATTTCACGATTCACAAGGACAAGGTTCAACTGGTTGCGATGTTGCTATTACTATAAATTTAAATTTTGCCATAATATTTCTTCTTTTAATATTGGTAATTAGCATTCAGTTTATCAACTCCAGTGAATTACGGTGCGTTAATAGAATATGTGTCACTGAGTTTATTATTTGTTTTTGATATAATGTGCGTGATAGGTTACAGCTACACAGCCTGAACATTAATAAAACCGACAAATTGCACGGACAGATTTCTGACTGGAAATGGACGAAAAAAGCTCTTATGAATACGTGTCCAGAAATGCATCGTTGCCACGGTAGATGCCGCTGACGAGTAAAAGTTTCTCTGACCACGTGCTGTGTGCTCGTTGTGTGTGCAGCGTACTGTAAACAGCAAAGTGGTTCGGTGTTCACGTCGGGAACAACACGAGATGGTGTTTGTGTACGGCCAAGCAGATGGAAATGGTAAACACACAGCACGGCTACACCAAAAAAACTACCATCACAGGCACCAACCACATCATACAACTTTCCAAGCCCTTTTTGGGCATTTATGTGATCGTGTGCCCTTTTGGACAGACGAACGTGCGTACACCAGATTCGGAGGACCAGCTTCTACTGGATATTGGGACGAGCCTTAGTACAAGCTCCAGACAAGTGGCCCGCTAACATGGTGTAGAATTATGTGTAATCTGCAAGACAGGTATCTTTGAAAGCGTATATTGCATCCCATGAAGGCCACTTTGAATATTTGTTGTATCTTGGATGCGATGCAGCTCTGTACTGTGTTCCGGGACAATCTGTTATCGTTGCTCACACTGCGTCATTTTCCGGCGAGATGTTCGTAGGACCTTTCCTCCTCCATTTCCAGTCAGGAATCCGGTCCTGCAGTTTGTCGTTTTTATTCGTGTTTACCCTGCATATTTTGCTACAAGCTGTAAGACTTAAGATATGTTGTCCTGTTGTCAGATGTGGTCAAAAATCAGTCAAGATCAAACTGTTGTGATCAACCAGGGTTAATACGCTCCTACAATGATGTGTAATGTTCTTATTTTGTTTCTATTAATAAATTATGAATTGAAATTTGTCCAGTAAAATCCACCCCTCCCACTAGCAAGCTCCCTGCCATTTCAGATTATGTCTGGTCTTTCACGGAATATAAGCCCAATTATGTTACTTCGTCAAAAAAGAATGCAACAAACAGTGTTGATAGCGGTACTTGACAGTGACGACAATGAAGGTAGTCGTAATATAGTGTCCAAAAAAATGAAAAAAATTAAAACACTAACTAAAACAATTTTCAGAATTTTGTCTGCTTTTAATTGTGGCAGGTAGTCAAACCCATGAACTATTCTACGTAATTTACTTGCAAATAAATGTTTATATACAGCAGTAGTTTTTCACACACCTTACACAGATACTGTTCGGAAACTTTAATTGTATACAAATACGTTTTTTCTTTAACTTATAAGAGAAATTATGGGTGGCTATACAGAGAAAAGTGATTTAATGCAAAAAGTCGTAGTGACAAACACCTACTGCCGATAATGCCTCGGACTGAATTAGAAATATGGAAGAATATAAAAACAACATACAATAATTGTGCTAAGCTGAATGAGTGGCTTGTTAATAGCTCAATCGATACAATAAAAAGCTAAGACCTCGGGTTCGTGTCCTGTTCCAGCGGGCAGTTGAATCTGCTAGAAAGTCTTGAAACATGTACTGTTCATAAGGATCAAGTGTGGTGCAGATACATCACGTACAGAGTAAGATGAACCTGAATCTGTGGATCCGCAACGATGGATAACACAAAATGTCATCGCGAGAACTATTTACGCCCTGGTTATATAGGTAATATTTGTGCTAACGGCGTATTGTAGTCTATAACAGCAATAAAAATTTCTAACACGTCGAGTTTCGGACACAATCACCAATAAAGCCGTCACCAAGGGCCAGCTCGGACCGTCTGTGGCGCATCCCTGCCACTACTGCCGATCCCTGCAAACCGAGATCGCCCCACAGACCATGTGGAAGTAAGAAAAGAAATGGACGAACAAATTATTAGGAGGAGCACAGCTTTGCCAGTGAACTCCTCGTTAATATTGGCTCGTCAGCCTTCTGGTTTCAGTCCTCTGGTTTAAAGCAGCCCGGCAGAATTTCCTCTCCGTTGCGACCTCTTCGTCACCGAGTAACTCGTGCAGCCTATGTCCTCAGTTCCCAGAATCAACTTTTCATATTGCAGTGGAGTGGGAACTGATACGAAATTTCCTGGCAGATTGAAACTGTGTGCCGCTCCGAGACTCGAACTGGGGACCTTTGCCTTTTGCGGGCAAGTGCTCTATCAATTGAGCTATCCAAGCACGTCCCCACAGCTTTAATTCCGACAGTACCTCGTCTCCTACCTTTCAAACTTCACAGAAGCTTTCCTGTATTCCTTGCAGAACAAGCTCTCCTGGAAGAATGGATATTAAAGAGATATGGCTTAGCCACAGCCTGGGGGAGGTTTCCAGAGTGAAATTTTCACTCTGCGGCAGAGTGTGCGCTGATACGAAATTCGGAGGGTAGGAGACGAGGTACTGGCGGAATTAAAGCTATGGGGACAGGTAAGGCGTTGTGCTTGTGTAGCTCAGTTGGTAGAGCAGTTGCCCGCGAAAGGCAAGTCCGTCGTTTGTCTCTCGGTCCGGCACACAGTATTAATCTGCTAGGAAGTTTTACGTCCTCAGTTATTTTGCTAAAGAGATTCGAAACTCTGGTTGTAGCTTCTACAGCTCCCTCTAGTACTCGATGTTTCAACACGTCCTGTTATCCTGTTCCTTCTTACTTGCATTGTTTTCCAGATATTTATTTTCTTGCCGAGTCTGCAGAGAATCACATCGTTTCTTATCAGTACTCTTAATTTTGAACATCCTTTTAGCACCACATCTCAAATGCTTCTATGCGCTTCTTTTCCGATTTTGCCACAGCCCATGTTTCACTTCTGTACAATGCTGTGCTCCAAACATACATTCTCAGAAATTTCTTCCTCAAATTGAGGCCGATGTTTCTTACTAGCAGATTTCTCTTTTCCACGAATGCCCTCTTCACCTGCGAAAGCGGTTACTTACGCCCACTTTACGTTTCATCAGTCAGATGCTAGTTTACTTCCAAGACAGTAAAATTCAATCACTGTGTCTCTTGCTTGCTCAATAATACTGATCTGAAGTTTTACGCTAAAATCATTTCTGCTCCTACTCATTACTTTCGTCTGATTTCCGTTAACTCTCAAGTCATATACTTTAATCATGAACCTATTCATTCCAATAGACACGTTCTGTAATTCTTCTTCACTTGCGCTGCTGAAATTAGCCATGTTATCAGTGAAATTTATGACTGAAATCATTTCACCCTGTATTTAAATCCCTCTTGAACCTTTCTTTTGTTTTTGTCATTGGTTCAATATACAGGCTGAACAGGAAGGGACAAAAGCTGCATCTCTGTCTTTAGCCTCTTTAGTCAGAGGCCTCATTCCTGATCTTCTGTTCAAATTGTTCTCTCTTGGTTTTCGTACATATTGCCCGTATGTCTCTAAGGCATACGCTATTTTACTGACAATTTCGAATATCTTGCACAGTTATAGATTGGCGAAGGCATTTTGCTGTGTATGTCGACTAATTATGTGACTGCGCCTTGATTTTTTCAGTCTTGCTTCCGTTGTAAAGCGCTACATTAGAACATCCAATCTGGTGCCTTCACCTTTACGAAAAACAAACTGAACTTACTTGCCTCGATATCTCCGAGATTACATCGATAATACTTTCTTCGAAAGTCTGATAATATGTCTCCTGTCTCATAGATTCTACACACCAATCTGAATAGTCGTTTGTAGCCTGATTTAAGAAAGAGTTATATGCATTCGGAAAGAGTTATATGCATTCCTTTCGCCTTGATTTCATGTCTTTCAAAACTGTTCAATTCTAATACTTGACGCTTCTATCTTCCATACCAACTCCAATTTATTCTTCTATCATGTCGTCATGCAGTTTTTCACACGCAAGGAAGACTTCAATGTACTCTCTCTATCTGGCCGCTCCTTCTTCCACATTTAACATTGTAATACATCTTGTACTATTATTGTTGACACCTTTGGTTTTAATTAGACCGAATGTTGTTTAAATTTTTCTATATACTGAATCTGTCCTGTCGAAAGGATATTTCTTCAAATTTTAGGTCCCGGCGGAGGTTCGAGTCCTCCCTCGGGCATGGGTGTGTGTGTTTGTCCTTAGGATAATTTAGATTAAATTGTGTGTAAGCTTAGCGACTGATGATCTTAGCAGTTAAGTCCCATAATATTTCACACAAATTTGAACATTTTTTTTCAAATTTTACAAGAAACATTTCGCATTAGCTTCTCAACACTTCCTGTTAATTTGATTTCTATGTGAATTGCGTTCCTGTATTCCTGCCACATGGTAAATATTTGTGTACTTCTTTCTTTAGTCGATCAGTTCAAGTATTTCTTTTGCTATCCAATGTTTGTTTGCAGTTAGCTATATTTGTCTCTCCAACTTCTTTTACAGCCCTTCTTAGAGGTGTCCAGACCGCATCAACTGAGCCACCTAATGTTGCATTCATTGTTGCTGTATCTAGCGCCTTAGAAATGGTTCAAATGGCTCGAAATGGTTCAAATGACTCTACGCACTATGGGACTTAACATCTGAGGTCATTAGTCCCCTAGACTTAGAACTACTTAAACCTAACTAACTTAAGGACATCACACACATCCATGCCCGAGGCAGGATTCGAACCTGCGACCGTAGCAGCAACGCGGTTCCGGACTGAAGCGCCACAGCGGCCGGTAGCGCCTAAGGTAACTTAAACGCAAATCTTTATTCCTCAGCAATTCAATATCCCATTTCTTTCCACACAGATTCTTCCAGCTGATTCACTGAAATTTTATCTCACTCATCATCATTACTAATTCGAGTTCTTAATATATATCTGCTTCTAGTATGCCCTAGAATACGTTATCTGATTTTGGAATCTCTGTTTGAGCATGACCTATTGCGTTGGAATCTTCCCATGTAGTCATGAATTTTCCAATTACATCTCCAGCTCTTATGATTTTTAAACAGTGTATTCTCTGTTATCAGCTGAAGTCTACTAAAGAACTCTACCAGTCTTTCCAATTTCTCATTCCAACTACCGAGCTCGTTTTCCCGTATCCGTTTCTTCTATTCTTTTCTCTACTAGAATGTGCCAACCCAATGATTATTAGATTTTCACCTCCTTTTACATGCAGTAATAGCTGTTCGATGTCCTCATACACTTTCTCTATTTCATCTTCTGCTTGTGACGCCGATGTGCATGCCTATACTGTCGTTTTTGGCGTTAGTTTGGTGTCGATTCTGATGAGAATTAAAATTTCACTTTTTACAATTACTCACTCTCTGTCCTCCAGCCCCCCCCCCCTTCCTATTGGCGACGAATCCTACTTTTGTTACACAATTTTCTGCTGCTGTTGATATTACTTTAACTCCTCTGACCAGAAATCCTTATCTTTTTCCATTTCACATCACTATCTCCAAATATGTCTGCTTCCCTCTCGCATTCAAACTTCTGGTATTTCACTCTCTGACACGTAGAATGCCACACTTCCGCTGATTATTCAATCTTTTTCCCACGGTCGCTTCCACCTTGGCAGTCCCGTAACAGAGACCCGAATGGGGGACTAATCCGAAATGTTTTCCTAATGGAAAGATAATTACGAGACCTTTTCAATTACAGACCACATTTTCTGTGGGTACACCTTATGTGTCTTTAATTCTGTAGTTTTCATTGCTTTCTGCAACTTGATGCCGTTGATCATAGCGATTCTTCCACGTTTATGGGGACAGTCTGCCACCCGAAAGACTAGAGAGTACCTGAACATCACTATCTCTTCCACCGTCTGTGACAAACCCATTGGCGGAACGATGTGACTCCTTGTACCAAAAGTCAGTGGCTGCCATTGCTGAACACTTTTATTTAAATTTTAAGCAGTGACTGATTTCTTATCCGAGATCCAGAATGTTTTGATTCCTAGCAGAAGACACTACGCCTAGATCACAGTCCTTCTCCCTTGACACCCGTAGAAACATTTGTACAGAAGGAATACATTTAGTCGTCACAACGGATGAACAATATGCAGAAACTGCATTAGTAAACTGCTTTAATGGATTGCTTTGTGTAATCACAATACCCACTGCTGGCCATTAAAATTGCAGCGCGATGAAGATGAAATGCGATAAACTTGAAATTGTCTTCAGGTGCACTACATGCTCGATTATGCAAATAACTAGCATTTCAGCGCGTACACACAAAGTATGTTGATCTAATGGCTTGCACATTTTGCACATAAGAAAACTGTTTGCCGTTCAGGAGTCGTAAGTGAGTGCTGTTTGTTTGGATGAGATAGTGCTATGCCTCCTGTAAGAAGTAGAAACGTTTAGGAGCATGCGTGGAAATTCGAAAAATGTTCAAATGTGTGTGAATTCCTAAGGGACCAAACTGCTGAGGTCATCGGTCCCTAGACTTACACACTATTTAAACTAACTTATGCTAAGAACATTACACACACCCATGCCCGAGGGAGGACTCGAACTTCCGCCGGGAGGGAAATTCGACAGAAGCAGGGTGGTGTCCTATGGAGACTTCGTTTTATAGTTACAGTTGGCTGCTTTGGTCAGGATCGCACGACTGTAATTCAAATTTGGGATCGGTGGCTTGAGAAAGGTCATTCGCAGCGTAATACACGATCTGAAAGGCTATGAGTAACTAGCACCGAGGAGGACAGACAAATTTTTCGCTCCGCCGTGTAGGATCGTAGAGGAACGTCAAGATATGGGACTGTTTACCCACACGGACACTGTGAAGACGTCTGGGCCCCTGTGGACTGCCAGTATAGCGAGTACTGTTGCGCTTTCCCTCGGCAGCAGCAGCATTGGTGCACCTAATGGCAACGCTGGATGTGGAAATAGCACTAAATTTCGCATCCTGTACACTTCAGATCGCCTATAAATATATGAAATTTTCTTACTATGCTGTATATGCAAAGTAAGTAAAGTTTAGCTACGTGCTATCTGTTGTGATGTAACCCTAAAGAACAGCACTTCAGATCATTATTAGATGTCTATTTGTAACGAGATGCAGGTTTCCGGTAGTGTGGGTTTGATTTAGAGATCGTCAATTGTGGACTTATTTTATAAATAACATTTATTTTCCAGAACATATATATTGGCCAACAAACAGAGTGACTCCAGTAGAAGTGACAGGTAGTTAACAAGATATCAACATTTGCCCAGAAATAGTCCTAATGTAAAATGGGCAAGGCCCAATAATAAATGATGAAATAAAGAACTTACTCTAAGGAGATAAGATACATAAAACTGTAATCTGACTCAGCCCCTGCGACACACAAGC
Source organism: Schistocerca americana (assembly GCF_021461395.2). Taxonomy (NCBI): domain Eukaryota; kingdom Metazoa; phylum Arthropoda; class Insecta; order Orthoptera; family Acrididae; genus Schistocerca; species Schistocerca americana. The sequence goes on along the minus strand of NC_060119.1, from coordinate 751,248,644 downwards.
CGACACCAACCGAGAACAACAAAGTAGCAACCAAAATCATCACAATTTCAGCCAGTAATACGTTTAACTGGGCAACCATAATAATACAGTACCATAAAATAATACAAATCAACAGTAACTACTTCTGTTACCAAGAACCTCGACCAACTACTCTACTTCTACAGACTAAAGGACTACTCTAGGCTACCTGCCCTATTGACAATGAACATTAACATAACATTCACAAGGCTTGTATCCGTGTGCAATAGTTGAAATTACCTTCAGCGTCATTACAAAACACAATACGGTAGTCTCTCTTGTAGACAGTTGGATACATCTTCAGACCCCACAACATTGCACTGACCTCAATTTTCAGTAGGATTTTGGAGCCTATACTGTACTCGAACATTATGAATCACCCTCAAGAAAATGACTTATTGATACATAACCAACACGGATTCAGAAAATATCGTTCTTGTGCAACACAGCCACCTCTTTATTCCCATGAATTAATGAGTGCTGTCGACAAGGGATCTCAAATCGATTCCATATTCATAGTTTTCCAGAAGGCTTTTAGTCCCGTTAATACCGCGACTATTAATCAATTAGCGTGCATATGGAGTATCGCCTCACTTGTGTGTCTGGATTCGTGATTTCCTCTCAGAGTGGTCACAGTTCGTAGTGACAGACGGTAAATCACCGAGGAGAACAGAAGTTATATCTGCCGTTCCGCAAGGTAGTGTCATAGGACCCTCTGCTATACCTGATTTATATAAATGATATGAGTGATAATCTGAGCAGCCTCCTTAGATTGTTTGCAGATGACACTGTAATTTACCGTCTACTAAAATCGTCAGACGAACAATTCCAACTACAAAACGATCTAGAGAGAGTTTTTCCATGGTGCGAAAAGTGGCAGTTAGCACTAAAGAAAGAAAAGTGCGAGATCATCCACATGAGTACTAAAAGAAATCCGCTAAATTTTGGGTATACAATAAATAGCACAAATCTAAGGGCTGTCAATTCGACTAAATACCCAGGAATTACAATTACGAGCAAATTAAATTGGAAAGATCACATAGATAATATTGTGGGGAAGGCGAAACAAAGACTGCGCTTTGTTGGCAAAACACTTAGAACTTGCGACAAACCCACTTAAGAGACAGCCTACATTACACTTGTCCGTCCTCTGCTGGAATATTGCTGCGCGTTGTGGGATCCTTACCAGCTAGGATTGACGGAGGACATCGAAAAAGTGCAAAGAAGAGCTGCTCGTTTCGTGTTATCGCGCAATAGGGGTGAGAGTGTCACTGATATGATACGCGAGATGGGGTGGCAGCCACTGAAAGAGAGGCGGTTATCTTTGCGGCGAGATCTATTTACGAAATTTCAATCACCAACTTTCTCTCCCGAATGCGTAAATATTTTGTTGACACCCACCTACGTAGGGAGAAATGATCATCATAATAAAATAAGAGAAATCAGAGCTCGAACGGAAAAATTTAGGTGTTCCTTTTTTCCACGCGCCGTTCGAGAGTGGAATGGTACAGAAGTAGTATGAAAATGGTTCGATGAGCCTTCTGCCTGGCACTTGAGTGTGAATTGCAGAGTAGCCATGTAGTCATGCTGTACACTGTCATACGAGGACTGATCAAAAGAGACCGAATTTTTCCTATGGAGTCAGTGATAGTTGACTATCTGTATTACGAATATTTGAAAAGATCGGTTTCTATGTATAATTCTCTTAGGCGGCAGCTCTTTCGTGTATGTAAGTTGGTAGTAATGCACTATTTTGTAGACGCTCTTTGCATTTCGCTCTTTGCATTTAGAATATCAACCAGTGGAGGAGTCACGAGATGAGCGGGCATGGCGTAATAAAATTCTGTGTTCACTTAAACCATGCAGCCACGGAAATGTATGAAAGCTGCAGCAAGCATAAGACGCACTACCTGGTGCAACAGAGTTTACGTGGTTCAAGGATTTCAAAGAAGGCCGACTTGTTTGTATTAAGCAAGGTGTTTCAGCTTCCGCTATGACCGAGGTCAACATCAACACAGTTTCTGTGATTGTCCGTGGGAATCGTCGAATAGCATAATGTAACCTCAAGGAAGTGTTGAAAACTTTTTGTGGCAGTGTCTTTACTACTAGACTTGATTTTCTCCATATAATCCAAGGTGTTGCGTCTCTTTGCTAATGGTGGGGGTAGGTTTCATGAATTGATTATCACCAGTGATGAGCCATGGCTACATCAATATAATCCTGAATGGAACGAACCTGCGCAATGTGGAAATCGTCATGTTATCCAAAAAAGGAGGAAGTTGTTCCATTTGCTGAAAAAGTGAAAGCGATCACATTGTTTTGGCTGTCATGGCATGACTTACCAGCATGCAATTCCATCCACACTACTGTCACAGCAACATACTACACGTCAGTATTGGCTAAACTGAGAAAGCACATTGCAAGGAAACAATCAGGACTTTGCGACGAGTCCATCGTGACGATGTGCGGCCTCACGTCGCAAATTAAGGCATGCAGTTTCTGGATCAGTTCAACGTTACCTGTGTGCCGCATCCGCCTTATAGCGACAATCTTGCACTCTGTGATATTTTTTATTCCCATCACTAAAGACGAAGCTTCAGGGCATTCGATATGAGAACTCTGAAGCAGTGCTCAAGAAAAATGAGGTGGTTCTCAGGGACCTGACAAAGACTGGCCTGCGCCATATTTTCCAGTACTGGCAGAAACGCTACAAAAGTCACGTTCAAGTACGTCGGTGTGCTTTGAAAAATATCGTGTAAAAACTGGTGTGGTGCAATAAACAGCTGAAAAAAAATCAGTCTTAGCCTTTCTTCTTTCTTGATCAGCCCTTATACTCGTAAGAAATGCGTCATATAGAAACACACACACACACACACACACACACACACGCCAGCCACTGGCTGCCGTGATGGCGCTCGCTAACCTCCATACAATAAAATCAGCCTGGTAATTGTAAGCTACTCACCAATTACACTGGGCAACTTAAGAAATTGCAAAGCAATTACAAATATAGTTTGCTAGTTTTTGAGTTGTATTAGCTTTCAGTTGAAAGCGTCCCTGTGCATGTTCAGATGCAACTGATTGATCTGCAAGGTAATTCCAGTTTTAATGATAAATCCTGTTACGTTAAGGCTGTACAGGACGTCTACACTGCTTTCCTCAGGTAGAGTTACAAAGTCTACCTAACGACGTTGCAGAAGCATTTCAATCGACATATTTGTGTGAAAGACCTTTCGATTATAAAACTACAATTACATAGCAAATTGAGTGCGAAAATCTGAAATTGTCTGCATCCGTATGCCGACAGTTTGTACGATATAAAAATTATACTTATATAGTGCACCAAAAAAGTAAATAGTATGATAAATTTGTTTTGTATGTGATCAATGTTGTCGAGGAATGAGGAAGTCGTATGCAGTGCGACTACACTGCCATTTGAAAGCGGCTCATTTGCAGTTTCCCCCTCTCCCCTCTCCAAGGGATCAGACGGCGTAGAGTGGCAGTATGCTAACCAGGCTGAGCCAGGCTAACCAGGCTACGGCGCCAGTACTGGGGCCCAGACCGCAAGCTGATATCTCTGTCGCCCCTGCCTTTGTAGATAAGAGGCTAATCAAGGTGGTAGGGAGAGAGTACGACGGCTATTCATGGACTATATGGGTTATCGATGATTGGCGACTGTCTGCAGTTCAGCACGTTGCTTGTGGTGGGCATGATCCCTTCCTGGTGTGTACAGAAAATGACGGTTAATATAAAGCTGTTTGTTTACGTGGTCAGGTCTAGCTTATTATAGTCTACGGGCTATAAAGTTCCATAAATATGACGCTTCGACACACTTTGCAATAAACAGAGCAACATTTCCTCCAGTGAATGAGTCTTGCCTTGAGGAACACATTTGTAATACGATTGAAACGTCAGTATTTTATATGTTATACAATGACGTGGTACAACGCCTACAATAATTTTGATCATCTTGCACTGGCTACAAAACCCTATGTATTTATGTCATTTACGTCTGTCTACCTTATCCTTCCTTCAGTACCAAGAATAAATAATTAATACTACTTTCATAATGCATAACCATACCCTGTAATATATACAGTTGCACAAGGTAAGATATCTCACTTTCAAAAAATAGAAGTAAGCACCAACCTAATATAGTCCATGTCACTTCTCATATCCGTCTGCTTCTCCACTGTTAATGCAAATGGCTCACCCATGACCTGTCGAAATTGCAGGGTCAGTGCTCCCTAGAATGGTTAACATCAAAGCCAATCTTGGAATCATGCACTTCTTAAACCAAATGACAGTGATTTACAAAATGTTAACACTCCGGAGAGGGGCTACAATTATTACAATGAAAAACATAAACAGGCTAAACCGCTCTGACACGACACAGAAGAATCCATTGTTGGAATCATACACTTCTGAAACCAAATGATAGTGATGTACAAAATTTTAACACTTTGGAGGGAGCTATAATCATCGTCTTGACCTTTTTCCATGTTTTTTTCTTCTTTTCTTCTTCCTGGACTCCTTAGTGGCCAACTGTGCTGCATACTCTGCTTTATCAAGGCGAACCTTGTCCATCTGTTCAAGTTTTCTAATGCAGTATGCTCCAGGATTAATTCCCATATGCTGTAGTACTTTATCCCTATCAATGTTGCCATCATTAAAAGTAATAACAGCATCACTGACCCCCACCTTAGTGTCTTCATTCCAATAAAAACAATTTTTGGCAAGCGAGTCTGTACAGGGTGTCCCAGCTATCTTGTCCACCCAAAATATCTCTGGAACAATAACAGCTATTGGAAAACGACTTTCGCCAGTATCAATGTAGGGCTGGGGCCCATGAATGTACATATTTGTGAACATTCTAAAACGAAAGCATATGTGTTTTTTAACACAAACTTATGTTTTTTTTAAATGGACCTCCTATATTTTTTCTTCAGCAATCCATAGCATGACAAAGCACATACACAATGGCGTTGATTGCATCGCAATATTCTCATTACATCCCGAGATATTGAGACGCGAAGTTGACGCTTGAAACACCCGACATGCGCTGCTAGCGCACGTCCTGAGGCTCAGGCGTGAACCCCATGCTGCCCGTAATCGCGATGTGATTGACATCTGTAATCACACCTCCATACTTATCAAGAGTTCCGAAACGAATAATACGGTCTGCTGCCATCAACTCTCATAAGCACATAATGGTTTCCCTCTTGCACGTTTTACGTATCTACGTACACAATATGAACCAGTACCGATAGGTGTACACCCGTCAGGTTGTCTTATTTATCCTGCACACCCAAAATAAGGTTTATCTAATGCATTATATGACCCATTGTGCCTGTGCGCAGGGCCTGTCTCTTCCTAGTGAAGTGTCCAACGTAGTTCCCACTACTGCCACAGTTACCACTTCGCCTTGTTTACGATTTGCGACCCATGCAAACTCCTGTACTCCACCACCCTCCGAGCATTCCATTTGTTGTTGCTTTGGCGTGCAGTACACCGCTTGCCAGTGTAGTCGTGCATCAGAGTAATCTAGTGACGGCACGGAGGTAGTACACATTGTGAATAAACGTTGTGTTGTGGAACTTATACTGTACAGTATAATGTACACACATGAAGATATGGTAGAAATGCTGCTGATCTATGGAGAATGTACGTTGACGGGAAATACGTTATGAGATTGCTTGTTTGTTGATAGTACTGTTAGCGAACATTATGATTATTAAGTTAATATGTCCGTTTTCTACCCTACTCTACATACCTGTACTGTACCCTGTTGTAGGTGGACGAAATGCTGTTCAGGCAAAACGACTGTACAGAAGACGATTCCCTGACAAGCCATCGCCTTCGCGCCGGATGTTTGGTCGTCTCACATCTCGTCTACGTGAAAAGGGAAGCTTAAATCCAAGACTTCGACATCGTCCTAGAACACGCACAGATGAACGTGCTGAAGTTGCTGTGCTCGCTACCATAGCTGTGAATCCTCAAATCAGCACACGTCAAGTTGAACGTGAAGTTGGTGTGTCGAAATCAAGTCCACAGCGTATTCTTAAACGTCATAAATTTCATTCATACCATGTTCATTTACACCAGGATCTTCATGGAAATGACTTTCGCATTAGGGTAACATTTTGTCGGTGGGCTCAGCAAAAACTTCTGACTAATCCAAAATGTTTTGCAGATGTTCTCTTTATCGACGAGGCATCATTCTCCAACGAAGGAATTGTCAATATGAGGAATATGCACTATTGGTCCGCAGACAATCCAAAATGGCTCCGTCAGGTAGAGCATCAACGTCCGTGGAAAGTTAATGTTTGGTGTGGGATTATTGGAGATACCATTATCGGACCTTTCTTTATAAATGGCATCCAAAATGGCAGACAATACTCCAGATTGATACGACACAATCTTCCTGTTCTCTTGGACACCGTACCTCTGAACCGGAGAATGGTCATGTGGTATCAGCATGACGGATGCCCTGCACAAAACGGCTTACGAGCACGACGACTTCTGAACCGTAAGTTTCCTGGTAGGTGGATTCGACGAGGTGGCCCAGTTAGGTGGCCCTTACACCGCTGGATTATTTTCTCTGGGGAGCAGTGAAGGATGCTGTTTACCAACATGAACCAACAACACCAGAGGACATGAAGCATCGCATTATTGATGCTTGTACAGCCATCAAAGAGGAAACAGTAGCACGAAGTAGGGCATCCTTCATCCGCAGAATGACCCTATGTATGCAAGCCAATGGGCATCACTTTGAGCATGAGATGTGAACGCTGTGTTTAGCATGTAGTGCTGGTATCACAGTGGAAGTTTCTACAAAGGGCCATTTTACCCAGTGATGTTAAGAAACATTTGTTTGCAACAATTTGTCATTTAACGCATTAGATAAACATAACATTGATAATTATGTGATAATAAAACTAATTGGTTAAACATGTTTACATTCATCTTCTACGTCCTACCTGAACTTCGCAAATCAAAACTGTAAAACTTTTAGTCCACTTGCTCGTTTCACTAAAACCATCAACATGAATTTTACTATTACGAGTGAATGATTAACTGTCACTTGCGCTAGATCTATAGTAAAGTAAAGTTTTAACGTTGAACGGCATTACCTTTTTAGTAACGGATTAACGATAAGCGAAGTTAAATTTGTGACTAGCGTTGCGGTACACAGATATGTTACAGAACCGCATCACCCCTAGCCTATGGGATAAATACCTGCTGGAATGTACGACGTTAATGCAGGATGGCAGCAGACCGTATTATTCGTTTCGGACCTCTTGATAAGTAGGGAAGTGTGATTACACATGTCAATCACATCGCGATTACGGGCAGCATGGGGTTCACGCCTGAGTCTCAGGACGTGCGCTAGCAGCGCATGTCGGGTGTTTCAAGCGTCAACTTCGCGTCTCAATATCTCGGGATGTAATGGGAATATTGCGATGCAATCAACGCCATTGTGTATCTGCTTTGTCATGCTATGGATTGCTGAAGAAAAAATATAGGAGGTCCATTTAAAAAAAACATAAGTTTGTGTTAAAAAACCCATATGCTTTCGTTTTAGAATGTTTCCAAATATGTACATTCATGGGCCCCAGCCCTACATTGATACCGGTGAAAGTCGTTTTCCAATAGCTGTTATTGTTCCAGAGATATTTTGGGTGGACAAGATAGCTGGGACACCCTGTATAAGATTTTGGGTTTTTGAGTCTGACCATGCAGAAACTTCTTCAGTAGTACAGGATTTGCCAGGTCTCTGTAAATAGGTTTTATGATATCCATGACTGCTGCCGGGATAGAATGTTTATGGCTGTATGAACTGTTTGAGCACTGGGCATTGCGGTAATTGCACCATGAATCGGTCCCGGAGGGCAACGGTTGTGTACTGGTTTATCATCAGTTGACAGTCTGTGGAAGAAGATAGTCCATACTGCCTGCTTCATTTTCAACAAATTCTCAGTATTATTTCTAATGGCCATCCCATAATACTGCTGTAGTTCATCAATTATTTTGTCTCTCAGCCTGCCTCTTATGGTTTTACCATGAGAAAGTTTCTTGTCTCAGAAACGTGCTCAAAATTTCCTCAACCTGGTGCCCATCCTCTTCTGGACAGGACCAACACATTCCAGTTTTGTGATAATCTTCTCACCATAAGGCTGAGCCGCTACTACACTGTTACATGCTTTTGAGTCTCTATCACCTAAGAACTTACTGTAATACACTCCCCTTTCGTTCACAGATCGACTAAAAGTTTCAATAGCTGCAGAGGCCTCCATACCACCACTTGTTCCTTCATAATTTCTTTCACAGATATGCCCTTCTTCATTCCATGATTTACACTTGTAACAATGTTTGGTTAAAATCTGGAGATCTATTACCCTTCCAGTATCCACGCTGTTCACCGTAGCAATAAAATTCTTAGAACTGTAGCTGAGATTCTGCCAAGTGTCATCAAAATCTACTGGTATGTCAGTCATACCATCATTTATTTCAAAAGCTTCGTTTGCAGCAACCTTCATTGACTCACATGCAACAGATTCCACAGCAACTCCAATAAATACTCCATACATGTCGATTTTACAGTATGGGCGTGACATATTCAGCTTGGCACACATTGTTTCTGCTGCAGTGTGTCCTTTGCCAGTAGCTCTCAATCCATAAAACCACCTAACATTTAGTTCAAAATAATTATCTTTACACTTATCGGAATTCCAGAATGGATGAGTATAATTACAACTGGCACAATTAATGATAAGTTTCCTGACTAGTCCATTTGATACCTCACTGTCTTCATGTAAACTAACTGGCCTTCCACATATTTTACAACATACGTATTCAACTGACACCCTTGTTAGGATGTGTAAATCTATGCCGGCCGCTGGTGGCCGAGCGGTTCTAGGCGCTTCAGTCTGGAACCGCGCGACCGCTACGGTCGCAGGTTCGAATCCTGCCTCGGGCATGGATGTGTGTGATGTCCTTAGGTTGGTTAGGTTTAAGCAGTTCTAAGTTCTAGGGGACTGATGACCTGAGATGTTAAGTCCCATAGTGCTCAGAGCCATTTGAACCATTGTTTTTGTAAATCTATCACAATATAACTTAACCTACCATTCACATCACTTTCGTTTTGAGAAAACTGAGTATTACAGTGTTTTATTTTAATCTTCTAAGCACTAATCGGTGTTTCTCTAGATGGTGACGAGTTTGCCTGTATTTCATTGTCTGTAACTTCATGCGCCACATGTTGAACACAACGTTTCTCTGTATTCGAAAATATATTACCATGAAACCCAATTTTCTTAAAAACACTTCGTTTTGGAGTCATACTTTACTTTTTGAGAGATTTACCAATCAATTCGTCACTTTTCCTAGGAAAAACGTTAGCACTTCGACATACGACTCGTATTATAGTATGAAACGATACGATACTGTTTTCGACAGCACTACCAATACAAACCTGTAATTTAACCTGTATAACACGGCAATCCACAGCCTTCCATACAAAAAATTTACCGATTTCATTAGGTCTTGAAGTAATGCACGTAAAAATTTTAACGTTTTCAACTGGTGTAGATTATATTTTAAGAAAATAAAATAAAACACTTCGCATGTGAGTTTATAAGTGATATGTACATCGTTTTATTCGAAAATTTGCAAATTTTATAATGAGATAAAAATCCGAAAATGTGGAGAAACATTTTTTTCATTTAAACTCCTCTTAATTTCACTGAACAGAAAACAGCTGTCATGAAAGGAAATTTGCGAAAACGTTCATCGTGTTCGTTCAAAATTAAACTTATTCCATATTACATTTATGGAACTATTAGTTCATAGAAATATTTAATCTTCTTTTTGTTATGATAACTTGACTATAAAAGATGACCCAACGAATCTGCAGAACAATAAGCTCAAGACTAAATGTTGAATCATGTGGTTTCTTTACTCTGTGCTTTTTTTCTTTCCTCGCTGTATTTCTGTTTAGATTAGGAGACTTTTTGCCTCATTTACAATTTATCTTTCTTTCTGTAGGTTTTTTTCTTAGGTTAACTTCTTTTCTGTTTACGTGTGGTGTGAAATCGAGATAGCACCGCAGATTTTGCAGTGTGTCACAGTAAGCCTAGATGTACTTCTGGAGGAGGTCGAGCGTATACTACAACACGCATAAAATATTAGATCACTTTTTTAATGTTTGAACACTCTAAATTATTTATCTATGAAAAAAACCGTGTGTCCACCCGTGTGTCACTATGTATTTGTTACCATCTCTGAACACTGTACTTGCTATCACATGAAATAATACAGAATGATCATCACATCTCGAAATACAATACACAGTCCTGACCAACAGTTATGACAGTTCGCAGCCGGATATGAGCTAAGACGATGCTGTCGTCGTAGGCGATGATTAGTGAGTCGGCTGAACGGAGCCGCGCTGTGACGTAAGCAAGTTTCCGGCAGCGGTGGCGAATGGAAACTCCTGAGAGCGTCTCTACACTGACATCCGTTGCTGCGTGTGGCAGCGATTGTCTTTAGCTTGTGGTGCTGTTATGAGATACCAACTGTGGTCTGGGACCTCACTCTTCGGTCGACGCCACAGATTTTTATTACTCTGTTGGTAGTGGCAATCTGTTAAATTTTCTGAATATAGCCTAGATCCGGTCCAAGAACGATTTACAGATTATTGTGTGATAAAGTCGTCTCCTAAACCTGCTCGCTTTTGCTTTCATTTTTTAAATATCCATTCTAGTTAACATATGGTGTTGCATTACTGATTTAGCTGCTACAACCGATTCTTGATAGCGTTCAACATTTAATGTAATGAAATTCTTAAACAGCATAGCTATTCTTTGAATTTATGATGGGTCATATCGTAGAATGAGTCTACATCCGGGCGGTCTTGGGATAGATGGCGCCAGACACAGTATTAGTTACATGACTGGAAACATCTAAGACCGAATCGCCACGAGGTTCAGTCTTAGGAGCCCGAAGTTGGTGAATGCCGATGATGAGACAGTAAATAGTGCTAATAGAACATCAAGGCATTGTTTCATGAATTATTGGCCTTCAGTTGACTGTTAAACATGAGATTTCCTGGACGTTATTTCGACTGGTTACTTACAGAACTTATGAAGCAGAACGTCTATTACGTGCATGCTGAGCTGCCTTAACAACCCCTCAAGATAATACACTCAGTTTGGTAGTGGATGGTACCAAGCGCACATAATCGGAAATAAACATTCAGTTTCTCACAATTTTATTTTACCAAGTAACTCCAAGGAAACCGACCCATTTAGAAATTCAGTGACAACAATAAAGGCCACAAAAAATGTACAACAATATTTCTGAAAAACATGTGCAGTTTAATTTCTTTGTGCGTGCAACATTTTCGAACAGCCTTAACAGAGCAACCGCTGTGTCCGGCATTCCAAACGTTCCTTTATCAAACAGATATCAGTTATTATTATACTGAAGGGATCACACTCTTCAGTGATCTAAATCACAAATAAATATAAATTATAATAACTGTCCTACAATGGAATACTCATTTAAAACGTTATTCACTCTAAAATAAAGACTCACTTCATACAAAAGCCCCTTGGTAAAAGACAGTGAAATATTCTGGGTAATGTAAATTGAAAACCAATTAACGATGCTAGAACAGATCTTAAATCAGTGGGCCCTCCTTGGATCTTAATCTGAACATTACCTACGGTTTAGATATACAAAGTTTTACCAATACTTGAACAAAATGCTAGACATAAAGGAAAGATTTCTCTCAAGCACTATTTCAAATCACCTAGAATAACATGAATAACAGGCTAGTCACAACGTTTCTCTCAAAAAGGCGGATTACTAATCTTAGCTAGGAGCTGAGCTACAGAAATATATTTCTCTTTTAAACTAATTTAAAGTATTTAAAACTATTAGCAATTTTAAAAAGATTGCACCAGTTACTACAAAAACGAGCAATCAAAATGCTCAATGGCACTCAGCCAAAATTAACTAGTGAAGACATCAGTGAATGTGTCTGACAACAGAGTACGCCACTCGCCGTCGCTCCCAAACATCATCAAAATATTAAACAAAGCTAATCAATGGCTTACATTAATACCAGAGGCTGCCAAGTGTTTGCGTACTAAATTGTAAACCCCACCATTTGTTTTCGTGTTCTTCCTTCTTTTCATACAACGAACATCCGCCAGCGATGAGGTGGATTCCAGCCAAGTTAGCAAATGGCATACGCTCTACTTGTTACACCTGCTGACCTTTAGATAATCCAGAAAACCTACTGAAAATTGCATGAACTACTCGTAACCTCCATGGATAACTGTGTGGCCCACCACGGGTTACATTTTCACAAAAGTGCTCAGTTTAGACTCAAGACATAAAACCCCACTTCAAGGTGAAAAACTGAACATATGCTATAAAAGACGTCACCGAGCTAACAAGTTGCCGTCAAGTCGTTGTCTAGTTCACATTCACGTTTCGAGGGGTGGAAGGTTGTCCTAGTTCCACCTCTCACCGTTAGCGCTGAACGTCTTACTTGATTCCGTGTGAGTTCTCGTGCGCGTGGCCCTGCTGTTCGGCTAGTGTGTGGCGTTTGTACAGCCCTTCTTGGCGCAGCGTTGTCTCGCGCCGTGATGTCCAACATGTTCCCCACGTCTGTTCCATGTGCAGGTAACGTCAGCTTCAGTTTTGGTAAATCTACGCGTTATGTTCAGCCCGGCTCTTCAGAGATGCACGAGTAGCTGGTGGAGAAGATATTATTACGGGCAAGACGTTATTACGTCACAGTACTAAGGTTCCCTTTACTCACCGTGATTGCTCCAATAGCACAGTTCTTTTGGCGCATGGAGAAGTGGTCTACACAAATATTCGGGATTTTAGTCATCCACCCGTCATAGATAGTTTTCTGAGGTCCAATCTGCTCCCTTATGGGGATATACGACATACCCAAAGGAAACGCTAGTCTGGTCATTACCGTATAGACGCCTATAGCAGTGTTCTGTCGGTAGAATGGTGATTAAAAAAATATTCCCTCACTTGCAGGCACGTGGTTAAATGTTAATATACCGGACAGAAAGGGACCTGCTTCATTTGTACTCGGAACGGCCACCTCCGTACTAACTGTCCGCGTCGTGTGGTGGTATTTACTCCGTTTGTGGACAGCATAAAAATTTGACTTTAGCGGATCTTCTCCTACAGGATTCTGCAGCTGAGCCAAGCCCGATTATTAAGGAGCAAAGTGGGTACTTGAGAGATAAAGGGACACGAACGCCGTCATTCCTGCTGTGCCGGCCCCAGTTATTCAAAGGAAGCATTGCAGACCACGAGACGATGATGCAGTTCAGGACTTTTTTCCTTTGTCTCGCCTTGGGATGGTACTCCACTAAAGGACTCTTTTCTCCGGTCTGAGTTTGTCGAAGAAGAAGCCATGCGTGCTGCTACATCTGATTAGGCGGTTACTGATTGGCCATCTGGAGATGCTCCGGTCATCCAGGCCGCCTCGTCGGTGCCGCTTGTTAAGGAATCTGTCTCATGACCCCACTTGTCTCCCCTGTTGTCTCAGCTTCCCAAACTACTTCTGCGCCTTCTGTCGCGACCTTTACGTCACAACGCCGTGATTAGCACAACTTGATTGGTTCCCAAGGGCAGGAGGACCCCGTCGTTACTAAACAAATCTCCACACGCGAGCTTACGACCGTCGACGAGTGAGTACGGAGATCTGTCCCTCTCAGTCTGAAACTGATTTTTGGTATGATCCACCCACACAATCGCATGAGGTAGCGACAATTTGGAGGAGCAGCTGTAAACAACGTATATAGCATCAGAAAGTCGCATCACGGAAGAAGATGAAACAGTTGGAATAAGGCGGAGATGTTCACACTTCTCCTTCCATCTCGGCCACTGATTCTGCCGTGGGTGATGGTTTTCATGTAAGTATATACTTTTCTCACTTTGCATATTAACAGAATTGGTTCTGAACTCCAGCTCGCCGCTTTGCGACAGCTTATATATGACTCTCGTGTAGAAATAATTTTTCTACAGGAAGTATTGTTTGACCAGTTTTCAAGTTCTGGGTTTTCAACCTTTATTGACGTGGCTTCCGAACTTTCTACGGGCACTGCGTTGTTTTATAGGGAAGGAATTCTATTACGAGGTGCCGAAGTTAACGATGATGGTAGGGGCAGGGGATGCACCATTTGTGATCTCGCTTTATTTTTACTCTACGCTCCTTCTAGCTCTGGTCGTTCTGTTTTGTTGTATAGGGCAGGAATTCTATTACGAGGTGCCGAAGTTAACGATGATGGTAGGGGTATGAGATGCACCATTTGTGATCTCGTTTTATTTCTTCTCTACGCTCTTTCTGGCTCTGGTCGTTCTATGGAACGCTTGAGTTTCTACAAAGAGAAAATCGTTTACCTACGTCGTAAATCGCCTAAAGAGATTCTATTCGGTGTGATTTGAATTGCGTTTTCCGGCCTGTGGACCACACTCCTAATTGTAGCTTTAATAAAGAACTGGATGACATGGTAAGCTCCTTGCACCTAAGCAACGCCTGGGTCTCTCGGTATGCTACACTTGCCCGATACACTTACTTTACTGACACCTGTAGCAGTTGATCGATTTTACCTTTCTGATTCCTTATGCGGGCACCTTTCTGAAGATTGTGCTGAAGGCATCACATTTAGTTACGTGTAGCAGCCGGTGAAATTGTATCATTTTCCATGGATGCTCAGGACAGCATATATAGAGGTCCATTCCTTTCGTGTTTTCATTCAGGAAGTATGGTCCCGTTGCTCTCGTGGTACAGAACGGTACTAGTCTGTTGTGAAATGGTGGACGCTGCATGCCAAACCGCAGATTCGTAAAACTCGCCGGCACGGTAACTCAGCGTGTTCGGTCAGAGGGTTAGCTGCCCTCTGTAATAAAATAACTGAGTTAATGGATAAACAACGAACTGAAACGGGTGTCTTGCGACGTCCGCCCCGAGCAGATACAATGAACGAACACGAAAAAAAAAAAGAAAAGAAAATGCCGGAACGGTAGCTCAACGTGTTCGGTCAGAGAGCCGGTTGGCCTCTGTAATAAAAAAAAAAAAACTGAGTGGAAGGATTAACAAACGAACTTGAACGGATGTCATTGTGACCTCCGCAACGACCAAACACAACGATCAACAACGAAACGAACAAAAAAAAAAAAAAAAAGGAAAAGTGGGCAGCGCGACAGAATGTCATACCTAATGGCCCGGGTTTGATTCCCCATTTTATTGTTTTGCTTTCAGAACCCTTTTTCGTCGCAATGCCATGCAACTACGTGTCTGGACTATATTGGGAGAACGGTTCGTACATACGCCGACGACGTCGTGGTTTTAGTACGAAATTTGGACGACATATCCGACCTCATGGATACCTTGGATTTCTTTCGTCGCCTTTCTGGTGCTCACATTAATGATTGAAAATGCACGTTACTGCCGTTACGGGGCTTTAACCAAGCGGTAGTTCCTTGGATGACGGAAGTCAATTGCCACAAGATTTTAGGGATCGTAGTAGATAGCAATCCGACCAAAATTGCGGCACTTAACTGGCTGAAAGGTAAGGACTCGCATTCAGGAAGGGATTCTTGAAAACGAACGCCGTTCCCTTACTCTTTGCAGGTCTTAGACAACTATATTTTTAATAAAGTGTATTAAAGTGCACAGATATTCCCGCTTATCTTGAGGATGATCACATGGAGGTTTGTTTTGTTCGCTTTTCTTTCTTATGCACATAAAAAATAAAAGAAAAAATATATAAATAAAATAAAATAAAATAGACAGTGGGTTGGGAGTTAGTTTCCTGGTCTTCTTTTCCTGTTATTTTGTTACTAATAATTATTTATTTTCTGAGTCTGCAGCTCATATTAAGTGATGATTTTGATTGTGGTCGGCAGACTGTTCATGAACTACTAAGTCAATCTAAAGACAAAAAGAAAAAAAAAGAAAAAAAACGATAAAGCGCTTGACTCGAAACCAAAATGTCACAGGATTGAAACCTTGTCGGACCTTAGCTTTTTCAGTATTCGTTTTAACTTAGTCTCCACTTTTCAACGCTGTGAGGAGTCGCCAGTTGGATAACTGGGGTACATTAGGGATACACAAGTGGCGTCCAGTTGAAAGACTTTCACTAGACCCTTGAGCCACATGGACAAAACACTGCGTCATGTGGCATTAACGCTACAAGTTCACAGCTCTCCCTCCCTCGCACAAGGCTGCCTTTTTCAATCGCTGGGTTGCATATACGCTGCAACAAAGCGTCCGAATGGAAACTTTTTGAGAGCCCCTTATGTTACAGCTACCTAGAAAGTATAGTCTGCATAGATTCTTCTTTTTTGTTTCTCTTCAATCGAATTTTTATGATGTTCACAAATTGCAACACCTTCTAAACTATTCACGGTAATTAAGGCCGTAGAAGCACGGTCTTTTCCAGATGCGCTTTGCACCAAAAAGCGATTCTGATAGCTGGGATCCAAGGTTTTCGTTAACACGCATTTTGCGTTCTTGTGGAGATATTTCAATAGACTTTCATCATCTAACACATATTTCTATATCTAATCAAGAAGTGAAATACCAATTTTCACAGATTCATATTTAAAAATTTTTGTAGTATAACAAAATAATTTCTTAAAAGTTCTCATTCCATATTTAATCCGGTTTGGTGTCGAATTTTCAAAAACAGTGATACGCGTATTTTTTTTTTTTCTGACAGAGCAGCTAAACACAAATTTTCATAGATTTATCTTTGAAAATACTTTCGCTATGAAATAATTTCATAAGACTTTTCATCCCCTATTTCACTCCTTTAGGGGCCCGACATTCCAAAAACACTGAAACACGATTTTTTTCACAGATGTAGCTTTAAAAATGCTTTAGCTTTAGTAGTTCTTGTATAATGATTTATATAAAAACCTTTCACCCACCATTTTACCACCTCAGCGGTTGAATTTTGTGTTTGTATCCTTAGCGGTTTCGCCTGGGTTGTTTGGCTCGGGAGATTCTGGGTCAGTAAATCATTATAGCGCTATTTAAGCCGTTAAGGCTGGAATTTGTAAAAAGAGTGAAAATAGAGTGAAATTTTCACTCTACAACGTGTGCGCTGATATGAAACTTCCTGGCAGATTAAAACTGTGTGCCGGACCGAGTATCGAACTCGGGACCTTTGCCTTTCGCGTGCAAGTGCTCTACCAACTGAGCTACCCAAACACGACTCACAGCCCGTCCTTACAGCTTTAATTCCGCTGGTACCTCGTCTCCTACCTTCCAAAGTCGCTTGGTACAGCACTTGCCCGCGAAAGGCAACGGTTCCGAGATCGAGTCTCGGTCCCGCACACAGTTTTAATCTGCCAAGAAGTTTCATATCAGCGCACACTCCGCTGTAGAGTGAAAATTTCATTCTAGAAACATCCCCCAGGGTGTGGCTAAGCCATGTCTCCGCATATATCCTTTCCTCCAGGAGTGCTAGTTCTGCAAGGTTCGCGGGAGAGCTCCTGTGAAGTTTGGAATGGAAGGTAGGAGACGAGGTACTGGCGGAATTAAAGCTGAGAGGACGGCGCGTGAGTCGTGCTTGGGTAGCTCAGTTGGTAGAGCACTTGCCCGTGAAAAGCAAAGGTCCCGAGAGCGAAAGAAGTAGTTTTTCATTTCGAACTGGGAAGCCAAATATCAATATTCAAATATTAAGTTTTACAAATGCTTCCACAATGAAATACTTTCATAAAACATTTTACTCCCTATTTTACCCACCCAGAGGTTGAATTACCAAAAAGAGTGAACCACGTCTTTTTTTATTCGTTACTGAGAAGTCAAATACTAATTTTCATAGGTGAAGCTATTAAAAACCTTAGTAGTTCTTTAATAATGATTTATTTTCAAAAAAATACTTGCACCCACTATTTAACGTCCGCAGGAATCAAATTTCCAAAAATGCAGAGACACAAATTTCTTTATTTCTGACCAAGAAACGAAATACCAGTTTTCGTAGGTCTAGCTTCAAAATTGCCTTAATAGCAACATATTTTCAAAAAAGGTTTTATCCCCTATTTCACTCATTTAAGTGTACAATCTTGAAAAATTCCATCTTAAACGACGCCTACGCTATAAGAACAACATCCTTTCCAGATTTCATGTTTTATCTTCAGCGGTTTAGGCTGGGCGATGATGAGTCAGCCAGTCAGGACGTTGCCTTTCGTATACATAGATTGTGCAATCAGCTGTTTCATCTGCAATGTGCCATGAAATCTCTTGCTCTTATCAATATGTCCAACACCAGGTGAAAAAAGTTAGTTTTCTACTGTTTCAGATTATCGCATATTGAGTTAGTCGTATCGGCAAGCATGCAACAGCATTTCCTACCAATATGTTCGAAGATGCCACACATAAAAACGGGACTTTTACGGCGCACATACCCTGGCTTCCGTTGGTGATAGAAACGTAAGGCAAAGTGTTTTGGATAGCTCCTGCGCTACGGACTACCAGTGTACCCAACTGAAGTATCGTCATACTGTAACTGACCTATAGAACAGGGTCAAAGTTTGAATATTACTCACTTCTTCCAGCTTAGGCAAATGGAGAAAATAGTTTAATTCTTTTTGTGTTAGATATAGTCTAGGATGTGCATTAAGTGGCCTATGGAGACACCATTTAGTTCATCCCTAAAGAACGTTTTTCACTATTTTTTTCGCTGTCGGCAGTGGATATCTAAATAACAAACCGCAGAAAACTGCTCAGGTTTCAGCGATATATTCTATAGGCATTTATCTACACGTGCCATCTTCCAGTTTTCAGAACTCTCTATCCGTGTTGAGAAACACCCCAAAAACATGGTGTTGGGGCATCAAAACCGAGCCGCAGATTCGAAGATGGCTATGCCTAGAAAATGGCTGTAATTATTACGATGTATTCCTACAGCCTGATCTCGAACAACCTCGAAAATTTCCTTGATATCTTTATCTGTTTCTGAGATACAGAGCTTCAAAGTTATTCTACATGGTGACAGTGAGAAGAGGCAGCAGCAGTGGGAAGGAATTAATGGGGTGGTAGCAGCAGTGAGAGAGAGCAAGAGGTAGACAGTGACAATGAGTGGAAACTGCAGTAGTAGGACAGAACGAAGGGGACAGTGGCTGTGAGACAGGAGGCAGTGACATAGAGACAAAAACATATAATAACAATGAGCTGAGCTGAATGAGAGTGTGTGTGCACGCGCGCGCAAGTGGGAGTGGACGGGTATGAACGACTTACGTCGATGGCCTAGCGGGTGTAAGCGAAATATAGTCAGGGAAGCGTGTGGGAGTGAAAGATGAGTTGCATTTCAAAAAGAGCGCCAGTATGTTCCCACGCAAAACACTTGGAAATATTTTTAAAGATGCCGAGGAAAGAATGAAGCAGCTGGTACCCCAGCTTTCAGTCAGAATCTTGTAAACAGGAGCATATTCTACTTTTTTTGTGCTTCGACAGGAGCATTTTACCACTGTTGATTAAATGACGAGCAGGCAGAGATTAATCAGTAACAAATCACTGTTTTAATTGACATTCAGTAACAATTCTGCAGGTGATCTATCTAGACTTCAGGACAGGTCTATATATTCGTAGTACATAGCGCCTAGCATTTGCCTCTGAATTTAGCCTTTTGTGAAATGCGTAATCAGAAAGAGAGTGAAATAACAAAACGTGCGGTAGTCACAAAAAAGGTTAGGAAGGGAATGTGACAAGAATCGGTCGTCGGCTTCTGTAGTGTGTTCGGTGCATTTCTTCTGCAGACAGCCCTGGCAGAAACAGATTCCTGATGTCCTACATTCAAATCGACGGCTATCCGACTCACGTTAGGCCATCGATCACCTCTTATTGCTGTGCGGAGGTGACGTCACGTCCGTTCGCCAAACATTTGTGGTCGTCCTATGCAACGATTAGCGCGTCTGGAAACAAGGTCTCTGCAATACTGAAGATCAAACCTAGAAACATGCATTGTTCTGTTTTCTTCGATGTACTGTAAACCCCTGTTTTTGCATCAGTTGCCATCCCACATTCAAAGTCGGTTAACTCGCGACGTACAGCTATATTCAACGCACATCTGTCTGTGAAAGACTGCTCAGGTATCGTGTCTACACTGGCGTCACACGAAACGTCTAACCTCAACCCATTTACAAGTAATACATGATGTTTGGTATCTTAGTTCACTTAATCACGCTGCAAGGTGATGTAAGGTCTCAAGCAGCTTGTTATTGGTAGTTGATGAGAACGATGTGCGTTCTCTTTTTTATTTTTTGAGTCCTATTTCATAATTTCACACTGGATATTTCTCAGGCATGTCTTTCAAATGGTCCAAACGGCTCTGAGCACTATGGGACTTAACATCTGAGGTCATCAGTCCCCTAGACTTAGAACTACTTAAACCTAACTAACCTAAGGACATCACAGACATACATGTCCGAGTTAGGATTCGAACTTGCGACCGTATCAGCAGCGCGGCTCCGGACTGAAGCGCCTAGAACCGCTTGGCCACAACAACCGGCACAGATGTCTTTAATAGTCGACATGTTACGCCACAACAGTTCTGAGTACGAGCAATATAGTCTTCGGATATCAGTAGTTTGTCGTGGTCAGTGTAGTATTCGCCCTTATTAAACGGCAAAATCTGATGGAGTCACACTGATGAACGATTTGAGAAAAAAACTGACAGAAAAGAGAGAGGCAAACGCAGAGGATGCTAGTTTTTGGAAACATGGTTTTGTAAAGTGATTTTAGAAGTATAAAAACATTCCGGTAATGTTGCGGCTGCATTGCTTGCTCGCGCAAGCTTCATGATTAGCTTGAGACAGGCACATTTGCGGTATGATTTTTTCTTTATTGATCCAGGTCGGTTAGTTTGATGTTAAGATGAGATTAAACAAGCTTATATGCTCACAAGACCTGTACTAAAAGTCACAGCTTCCTCACTCATTTACCATTTCGCCTATGTGGCGGACATACACTCCTGGAAATGGAAAAAAGAACACATTGACACCGGTGTGTCAGACCCACCATACTTGCTCCGGACACTGCGAGAGGGCTGTACAAGCAATGATCACACGCACGGCACAGCGGACACACCAGGAACCCCGGTGTTGGCCGTCGAATGGCGCTAGCTGCGCAGCATTTGTGCACCGCCGCCGTCAGTGTCAGCCAGTTTGCCGTGGCATACGGAGCTCCATCGCAGTCTTTAACACTGGTAGCATGCCGCGACAGCGTGGACGTGAACCGTATGTGCAGTTGACGGACTTTGAGCGAGGGCGTATAGTGGGCATGCGGGAGGCCGGGTGGACGTACCGCCGAATTGCTCAACACGTGGGGCGTGAGATCTCCACAGTACATCGATGTTGTCGCCAATGGTCGGCGGAAGGTGCACGTGCCCGTCGACCTGGGACCGGACCGCAGCGACGCACGGATGCACGCCAAGACCGTAGGATCCTACGCAGTGCCGTAGGGGACCGCACCGCCACTTCCCAGCAAATTAGGGACACTGTTGCTCCTGGGGTATCGGCGAGGACCATTCGCAACCGTCTCCATGAAGCTGGGCTACGGTCCCGCACACCGTTAGGCCGTCTTCCGCTCACGCCCCAACATCGTGCAGCCCGCCTCCAGTGGTGTCGCGACAGGCGTGAATGGGGGTACGAATGGAGACGTGTCGTCTTCAGCGATGAGAGTCGCTTCTGCCTTGGTGCCAATGATGGTCGTATGCGTGTTTGGCGCCGTGCAGGTGAGCGCCACAATCAGGACTGCATACGACCGAGGCACACAGGGCCAACACCCAGCATCATGGTGTGGGGAGCGATCTCCTACACTGGCCGTACACCACTGGTGATCGTCGAGGGGACACTGAATAGTGCACGGTACATCCAAACCGTCATCGAACCCATCGTTCTACCATTCCTAGACCGGCAAGGGAACTTGCTGTTCCAACAGGACAATGCACGTCCGCATGTATCCCGTGCCACCCAACGTGCTCTAGAAGGTGTAAGTCAACTACCCTGGCCAGCAAGATCTCCGGATCTGTCCCCCATTGAGCATGTTTGGGACTGGATGAAGCGTCGTCTCACGCGGTCTGCACGTCCAGCACGAACGCTGGTCCTACTGAGGCGCCAGGTGGAAATGGCACGGCAAGCCGTTCCACAGGACTACATCCAGCATCTCTACGATCGTCTCCATGGGAGAATAGCAGCCTGCATTGCTGCGAAAGGTGGATATACACTGTACTAGTGCCGACATTGTGCATGCTCTGTTGCCTGTGTCTATGTGCCTGTGGTTCTGTCATTGTGATCATGTGATGTATCTGACCCCAGGAATGTGTCAATAAAGTTTCCCCTTCCTGGGACAATGAATTCACGGTGTTCTTATTTCAATTTCCAGGAGTGTATATTTTTCTTATGAGAAGTGAATTTTGTTGAGATTGTTATAATCATTAAAAGTCAGTTTCATAATTCAACTTTTCAATTCTAGTCTCTCCTTTATCATTCAGCAGATTCAGTTTCTTTCTCTGTCTCCTTGCTAACGTTTTATTTTGGAGTCGAATGTCAGTGCATTGTACTTAGCCGAACACAGTTAGCTAAAGCTTAACGTACGATGTGCTTAGCATAGTTGCTTTTCCTTGCATTGCACTTGGGCAAGGATTCCTTTAACTGGTTTACTGCTGCGCTGCATTCTAATATTCACCACTTTCGAGCAGTACCGAATTTCTGTTGCCACAAGGTAAGCGACGAAGTTTTTTAAGGCCAGTGTAACATCACTGTTACTACACAGTAAGATTATGTACAGTTAAGCATTGCGTTTCAAATTATCATCAGGTTCATTTCACTTCTTTTGTCAGGCATTCTTACTCTTACGTTGCTGCGTTACATGTTTTCAGTGTGTCATTCAGTGTTCGTCATTTTACTTAATTTGGGAACGTAAATTTGCAGGGCATTTTAACAGAAGCGTTTTGGCATTTGTTCTTCCAAAGTTCACTTCGTAATTCTGTGCAAGACTTTTACGCTGTTGCTTTTATGTATTAGAATTTTGAAATACGTATTGTAAAGTCAAGAATTGCAGCACTGTTCACTGCACTGCGTTACACAGAGTTTCACATTCTAACTACTTTAGTAGATGGTTTTAGATTTTTCAATTATTTTAGTAAAAGTTAACTGCAATACAGTTACACAATTTCGGAAGTAATTGGTGACTCCTTTCTTCACATAACTTTTGCGTAAGTACCCACTTGCGTCGTTCAGTTAAAAGAACGTTCGTATTACAGTACATAAATACACAAAAGTTGAACGTAGAAGACTTTTGTACAAAGCAAAATCAATAAACCAACTACAACGCGTAAACGGAAACTTGGGATGATGAGAGAAACTTGGGCTGAAAACGTATCTGCGCCCAGTTGGAAGATAAATTCGTCAGATATATACCACGGGCTTTCAATAAGTAATGCAACACACTATTTTCTCAGCCATTTTCGATTTTAAAAATGCAGAAATTGCCGTGGAACGACGTGGGATATTCCCGCTTCAGCTCCTGTACTTTAATGAAGTTCCGTTAAGTGGCTGCACTGTACACAGCCTTCAAAATGGCACCTGTAATGGAGATGCGATCCAAGAAAAGAGCTGTCATTGACTTCCTTTTCACGAAAAAACAGATCAACGCAGATATTCTAAGAACTGCCAGAATGTCTACGGAAATTTGACAGTGAACAAAAGCACGGTGAGTCGTCTGTCATCATCGCAACAAGGTCGCGGAAGACTGCCCAGTCTCACGCCCGGCTACTCACAGCTATGACTCTCGCTACGTTGGAACGTCCGAACAGTCTCATCCGAGGTGAACGACGGATCACAGTCAGACACCTCGCTGCGCGATTGATCTTCTATGATAGTAACGCTAAGAAACCTTAATTCGACTATTCTTCCTTTCTTCCCTACAGCCCAAATCTCGCACATTTCTACTTCCACTGGTTTGACGCACTGAGATTTGTACACTACGGGGAGCAGTACGTGGATAATGGAGAGGCTATTGCTGCAGCTTGATGTGTCTCTAATGTCGAACAGAGGAGTGGTACCATGCGCGTTTACAGGCCCTGCTAGGAAGATGGTGTGAAACCACCGTGCTGAATGATGTTGAAAAATAGAGTACTTTAGCCAAAAGAGTGGGAAATATTATAATGTATTGGAATACTGAATAGAACAAACCTGTTCTCAGAAAAAATGTGTTGTATTACTTATTGAACGCACCTTGTACATTTTATGAATCACTAAACCTACAACAGAAAATGGTTCAAATGGCTCTGTGTACTTAGAACTAATTAAACCTAACTAAACTGAGGACATCACACACATCCATGCCCGAGGCAGGATTCGAACCCGCGACCGTGGCAGTCTCGCGGTTCCAGACTGAAGCGCCTAGAACCGCTCGGCCACTCCGGCCGGCCCTACAACAGAGGAGGAGGAGATTAGTGTTTAATGTCCCGTCGACAACGAGGTCATTAGAGACGGGGCGCAAGCTCGGGTGAGGGAAGGATGGAGAAGGAAATCGGCCGTGCCCTTTCAAAGGAACCATCCCGGTATTTGCCTGAAGCGATTTAGGGAAATCACGGAAAACCTTAATCAGGATGGCCAGAGACGGGATTGAACCGTCGTCCTCCCGAATGCGAGTCCAGTGTGCTAACCACCTACAACAGAATTTCGGCTATTGAGTAGGTATCATCTCTCTTCCGCAATGCGCAAACGTCACCATCAGGAAGAAAAAGAAAAATAAATCCATCACCAATTTTCTGTCGTATAAAAACATCACAGTAACTCTGTGTTACTGAATGAAACGAACTGTGCGAACCCGGTATCCGCTGCCACTGCAAGTAGTGTGGCTGTGTATGTGCTTGTGTGTGTGTGTGTATGTGTGTGTGTGTGTGTGTGTGTGTGTGAATGTCCTGACAGCGCGTAACGCGTCCCGCGAGACGAGGCGAGGGTCCGCCAATTGATGGCGCGCCCTGGGGACGTGGCCTCTTCAACCCCGCCCTGCAGAGTCGCCCGCCGCTGGGCGTGTCCCTGTGTGTGTGTGTATGTGTGTGTGTGTGTGTGTGTGTCCGAGTTCTGTCTGTTGGCTCCCAGCGTGTTCTGTGCTCGCCCCACTCTCGGAGATGTGTCCAGTTGTGAAACACTGTGTGCTGTTTTATCACGACAATAAATCTTGAGGAAGGAAAATTTACAGTACTTGTACTGGCTAAGCTTAATTAATGTCCTGCTGTAGCACGGAGTATCTCGCGGTCTGCTATCGTGCGGTGAATACTGAATAATGCTATACTGTCTGTCTAACTTCACACCCTCGCGATCCTGGATATTCAAAGAATATTAAGTCCGGTCTAGGTATCATCACGAGCAGTAGTAACATAAAATAAACCCCAGTGTTTAAGTAAAATGATAGCCCTGACTAACAATGTCGGGTTTACAAACAAATTAAATTTATCCTTTATAAAAGTAGTCAATTCCAATCAAATAAGGTCAGAGGACAAGAATATAACACCAGAAATTTTTTGTTAGGTCTTGCGTAAAATATTACGTAAGTGGATATGTTGTTGCCGTTGTGGTGTCCAGTCTGAAGACTATGTTCTACTGTGTCCTTTGCAGCCCTCTTCATCTCTGAAGTACTCTCTGTATTCATCCCTTGGTCTCCCTACCTCTATAGTTTTTGCCCCGCTCCCAGTGCTTCCTTCCCTTTAATACCAAATTGGTGATACTTTGGTATCTCAGAATGTGATCTATCAACTGATCCATTTTTTCTAGCAAGGATGTGCCAAAATCTCCTATTTTCCTCAATTCTGTTATCTTCCAGTTATTTACCTGATCTAACCACCTGATCTTCAGCATTCACCTGTAGCACCACTTTTCAAAAGTTTCTATTCTTCTCTTATTTCAAATGTTTATTGTCCATGTTTCACTTCCATAGGTGCCTAAACTCCACACAGATACTTTCAGAATAGACTTCCTGAATTTATGCTTATCTATATGAATATGGTATCTGTTCTTTCGGACATGTCTCAAACAACAGATACCATCTGCATATACAGGGTGGTCCGTTGATAGTGACCGGTTCAAACGTCTCACGAAATAAGCATCAAACGAAAAACCTACAAAGAACGAAACTCATCTAGCTTGGAGGGGGAAACCAGATGGCGCTATGGTTGGCCCTCTAGATGGCACTGTCATAGGTCAAACGGACATCAGCTGCGTTTTTTTAAACAGGAACCCCCATTTTTTATTACATATTCGTGTAGTACGTAAAGAAATATGAATGTTTTAGTTGGACCACTTTTTTCGCTTTGTGATAGATGGCGCTGTAATAGTCACAAACATATGGTTCACAATTTTAGACGAACAGTTGGTAACAGATAGATTTTTTAAATTAAAATACAGAGCGTAGGTACGTTTGAACATTTTATTTCGGTTGTTCCAATGTCATACATGTACCTTTGTGAACTTATTTACGTCACATCGAAATGAATAGGAACTGACTGTTTTTAATGAGGATAGAATTTGTTTGTAGACTAGGGAATTTGCAACAGACTGCGTAAAAATGTTAGCTAATCTTCCACCCTACTTGTGTAATGTACAAGTCGCAATTCCCTAAGAAATTCTATAAGAGCCAAAGCATCCTTCAGTTTCAGTTACGTAAATATATTCAACTGAAATGAAATGTTCAACCGATCAAACTTCAGTTCAGACATCGTGCTGTAAAATAGCTCCACGTCAGCAAAGTTCAAACAACAAATCATCAAGTGCATGAATGTTGTAAGATACTGTGAATATATTCTTTCAGTACAGAATATACAAACGAGCTTCACTATGTTTCAAGCAGTTCAGTTAATTTAAGTGAAGATACGAATCAAATGTGCTAATATGTGTGAATTTCTGAGGGACCAAACTGCTGAGGTCTTCAATCCCTAGACTTACACACTATTTAATCTAGCTTATACTAACAACAACACACACAGCCATACCCGAGGGAGGACTCGAACCTCCGGCGGGAGGGGCCGCGCAGTCAGCGTCATGGCGCCTCTAACCACGCGGCCACTCCGCGCGGCTTAAGATTCGAACTAATAAAATAAATTAAGAGCCTCGCCTGATGCAGCCTAACATATTCATGTCAGCCGATTAAGAATACATGATCAAGACCAATGTGCAACAACATTAGTATCATTCTCATGTTCAGCAGTGACGCCTCAACGTCCTTTGACTGCCAGTGCATTATCACCCTACAGTCGTTGCTCAACCCGCCCATCTGGTTACCGCAGTACTAGTTTCTACAAAAAAATTTCCCAAAAATGAGCAAAACTAAACCCACCACTTGTAGTGGCCGCTTACCAATATCCTTATATAACAATGTTCTTATCTTTATCATGAGCAAGAGGAATAAAATTACTTACTGACGCTCGTCAGAGGCGAACTTTCACAAGTAATATTATGCAAACATGTAATGGCTTTAAATTTGTAACACTTGGTTTTGAACTTTAGTTTAACACCAGTAAATATCCGATACATTAGCCTCAAACTTCTGATTACTCTACAAATCAATCAATGTGCAAAATATTTGACGTTAAGCATAAAAACGGGAATAAGTTTTGATTTAAAATTATGTTCAAAGTTGTATTACGAAATTTTATTCGGAAACTGCAAATCTAAAATGGCTTCAATTTACTGTTTATTGGTGACACACGATAATTTTGGCCGAACGGGAATCCAAACCATGATTTCCCGGGTATCGCGACCATCGCTTTAATATCTTCGGCTACTTTCGCCTCCCGGACCGATCTAAGCCTCCATACTCACACTTGTCAACATACCTAATGCTTGCACACACGTTATGTGATTCTCTCAACAGTGAGGGACGTTCATTGTGATGTAGTTTTAACCCATCAGGACATATAATGCTGATCATTTTACTGAACAATCTCTGTGTTTACACATACACTGTACAATAAAATAAAATAATAAGTTTGTTGGAAGCTGCACAGTGCTCCCATTGTGAAAAGCTGGATGAATACAGTATGAGTAATTTGCGAGCTGCTTCAAGCAAAAGCTTTTTCAGTCATCTCAAAGTTTACGACGTCGTATCTCCTGTGTGGTTTGTCGTACAGTGATATAATTTTGCGGTCACATTCAGTGGTGTATGTGGATGCAGGCTGCAGAATGTACTGCTAATATTGTTATTAATAAAAGTGTAATAAACTGAAACATCATGTGTGATTCTGAAGTTTTATTGCTTGAACAGCAAAAACGTAATCACCGATAAACTTTTGTCCTTCGTTATGTTGCTGGGACTTTCATCGAGAAAAAGTTTCGTGAAGGTTTGTTATTGTATGTAAGGTTTGTTGCATGTTGCTTATACTCAAATACTGGATGAATATTGTCTGAATAATTTGTGTGTAATTACTTATGCTGCCTTACGATATGAATACAGTTTCTAAATTTAATACTGGAGTTACTGTGTTGAAACTTTGGCATACGATTCTACCTTCTTCCAGTAATTTTCGGGTTTGCAGCTGGATCCCATCAGCATACTGCTACGATATTTCGACCCAGAGACGTGCGGCCATCCTCAGGTGAGTAGACGAAGTACCGAAGAGACTTGATGCAGTCATGGTATTTATAGCGAATTCCGCGCTTGCGAATCGTACTGGCGGTTTACGGCGCATGCTTTAGGAGGTGACATGCGTGAGGCAGGCAAGTTGTGTGTGCTGCCCTCAGTGGTGAGGTAAGAACAAACTAATCGCTGAGTATCGACTGAGCAAGTCCATTTCTTTGTGACCGCATAATTTTAATAATTAGGTTCCAGTTATTATCCAGCTGAAAGCCGTTATCACGATTCATTAAGTAATCAGCAAGACGTTTTTCCACGGATTCTTTAATTACAGAGTCCCAGAAGCTGGAAACCGGTGCTAAAATTTTGGTATTATTGTATTCCATAGAATGTCCCATGGGAATGCAATCTTCTGCCACTGCTAATTTTAAAGGTTGCCGCAGACGGGTGTGTCTTTCGTGTTCTACACAGGGTTCCTGGACCGTTCGTGTCGTCTGACCTACACTCCTGGAAATTGAAATAAGAACACCGTGAATTCATTGTCCCAGGAAGGGGAAACTTTATTGACACATTCCTGGGGTCAGATACATCACATGATCACACTGACAGAACCACAGGCACATAGACACAGGCAACAGAGCATGCACAATGTCGGCACTAGTACAGTGTATATCCACCTTTCGCAGCAATGCAAGCTGCTATTCTCCCATGGAGACGATCGTAGAGATGCTGGATGTAGTCCTGTGGAACGGCTTGCCATGCCATTTCCACCTGGCGCCTCAGTTGGACCAGCGTTCGTGCTGGACGTGCAGACCGCGTGAGACGACGCTTCATCCTGTCCCAAACATGCTCAATGGGGGACAGATCCGGAGATCTTGCTGGCCAGGGTAGTTGACTTACACCTTCTAGAGCACGTTGGGTGGCACGGGATACATGCGGACGTGCATTGTCCTGTTGGAACAGCAAGTTCCCTTGCCGGTCTAGGAATGGTAGAACGATGGATTCGATGACGGTTTGGATGTACCGTGCACTATTCAGTGTCCCCTCGACGATCACTAGTGGTGTACGGCCAGTGTAGGAGATCGCTCCCCACACCATGATGCCGGGTGTTGGCCCTGTGTGCCTCGGTCGTATGCAGTCCTGATTGTGGCGCTCACCTGCACGGCGCCAAACACGCATACGACCATCATTGGCACCAAGGCAGAAGCGACTCTCATCGCTGAAGACGACACGTCTCCATTCGTCCCTCCATTCACGCCTGTCGCGACACCACTGGAGGCGGGCTGCACGATGTTGGGGCGTGAGCGGAAGACGGCCTAACGATGTGCAGGACCGTAGCCCAGCTTCATGGAGACGGTTGCGAATGGTCCTCGCCGATACCCCAGGAGCAACAGTGTCCCTAATTTGCTGGGAAGTGGCGGTGCGGTCCCCTACGGCACTGCGTAGGATCCTACGGTCTTGGCGTGCATCCGTGCGTCGCTGCGGTCCGGTCCCAGGTCGACGGGCACGTGCACCTTCCGCCGACCACTGGCGACAACATCGATGTACTGTGGAGACCTCACGCCCCACGTGTTGAGCAATTCGGCGGTACGTCCACCCGGCCTCCCGCATGCCCACTATACGCCCTCGCTCAAAGTCCGTCAACTGCACATACGGTTAACGTCCACGCTGTCGCGGCATGCTACCAGTGTTAAAGACTGCGATGGAGCTCCGTATGCCACGGCAAACTGGCTGACACTGACGGCGGCGGTGCACAAATGCTGCGCAGCTAGCGCCATTCGACGGCCAACACCGCGGTTCCTGGTGTGTCCACTGTGCCATGCGTGTGATCATTGCTTGTACAGCCCTCTCCCAGTGTCCGGAGCAAGTATGGTGGGTCTGACACACCGGTGTCAATGTGTTCTTTTTTCCATTTCCAGGAGTGTATATATGCCGAGCCACACTCACAGGGAATTTTATAAACACCCGCCTTCCCCAATTGTAAATCGTTTTAAATGGATCCAACTAAGACCCTGCTATTTGCTGGTGGACGGAAGATGACATTAATATTACTCCTCCTAACCAGTCTGCCCATTTTAAAAGGCACGTTTCCGGCATATTGAAGGAACGCAGTTGATTTATAGTCGTCATCAGGCTCCTCAGAGCGTTGCTTCTCGTTATTATAACTGTGCATGGACTTTCGTATTTGATGCGAAGTATAGCCGTTCTCCATAAAAACCTTCTCCAGAAGCACTAATTCTTCGTGAAGGCTATCAGCATCCGATACTACATGCTCCCGATGAATTAAAGTACTAAGGACACCGGCAGCTGGGCGTCTGAAGATATAGATTTGTATGTGTGGATTTTCTGTACATCGAGTGCACGAAAGGCCCATCATTCTTACGGCGTTCTAACACTTCTAGAAACGGTAAAGTCCCGTCTTTCTCTATCTCCATAGTAAACTTGATGTTATCATGTAAATAGTTAAATGACAAACGAATTTTTCCAGTTCTTGTCTTCCATGAGGCCATACAACGAAAGTATGATCTACGTAACGCCAGAAAACCGTTGGCTTTAAGACGGCAGACTCAAGAGCTTTCTCCTCAAAAGCTTCCATAAAAAGATTGGCCACCACAGGGGACAAGGTACTCCCCATGGCAACACCGTCAGTTTGCTCAAAAAATTCGTTATTAAATAAACAAGTTATCAAGAGGCTGAGACCACACGATGCTGTTCCACCAACACCTCAGTCGGGGGCGTACGGGTCCCGAGGGCCCAAGCTACCAAGTATCTCGGGGTCTGGTTGGATAAGAAACTTTTCTTCCACCGCCACGCAGAATACATCACCCATAAAAGGTTGAAGTTGACAAAGGCCTTGTACCCGCTCTTCTCCAGCCGAGAGCTGAATTTAGATACCGAACTCCGGCTGTATCATTCCGTTTACCTACCCTCTCTAACGTATGGTTCTTCTGCGTGAGCCATGATTAGTAAGTCCCGGATGCTGACGCTCCAGCTCCTACAGAATAAAGTTCTCAGGTGGAGTCTTCCCTCCGCTCACAAGGATTGTCACTCTGCATGAGGAGACAAATACGGCCCTTCTCAAGACGACCACTCGCCGTAATGCTCGCCAACTATACAGTAAAGTGGACGTCGTCCGTGAGACGATCGCTGGACAACAAACCATCGGCACCACAGTTCCACGGCGCTGGCACCGACACCCCGTTCCGCTCACCATCCTGGAGGCCTCGGATTCGGGCTGTGACTGACGATAGGCCCAATACGACCACGTTTTTCTGTCCATTTCGTACAGTAACTAGCCGTGGCCTGTTCTCGTCCAACCATAGAGTTGGCGCGTCACTGCACCCCTCATTTGTACTTCCAAGGTCGGAGGGTGGCACGGAACTTAAAGTTCCACCTCCACACCTTCAATGTGCTGTGCTCGGCTGTTATTCAGCCGTTGCTTTGAGCCTCCTCTCAATTGCCCACCGAGACAATTGGACCGGATCTGAACCGGTGACGCTGTGTAATAGTACACTGCCACAAAAGAAAGGTCTCTTCAGTACTTCATAAACTCACCTGAGGATGGCCGGACGTCTTTGGGCCGAAATATCGTGGTAGAATGTTGATGAGATCCGGCTGCAAACCTGAAAATTACTAGAAGAAGAAATACGCCGGGAAAATTCAGAAATCACAAGATTGTACCTCTTAGAGTCTACATTATGACTACATTTTAAATTCGGTAAATAATTATATGAAATATTGACTGATCATTTTTTGCCCCTGCAAGCCGTTGGATAGGCAAGCTGCAACTTGAAACTGTGCACCGTGAACCACGAATCACGAATGTGTAGTAATGTAGATTATAGCTTGACAGAATGCATCATAGAAGTTCATTCAGCTGAGAGTGTGCTATCACCCGGTATACAAGACAACCTGTATCGGATCCCATAAGAATGCATAACACAAAACTACCACTACATTGTCTGGTATGAGTGCGCAACATGAAACTACCACAGTGTGTTTTATCTGAGTGCGTAACACAAAATGCACTCCTACTGTGCCTCGCATCAACGCAGAATACAAGTCCACACGCATGAAACACATGATGAGGGCCATCATGTGTCTCTGTCCATGAATGTTTGGTCTTGTGTGAATGGATGACGCAAGATGTGTCACGTGTGAATGCATATCGCGAGACCAGCTCTATCGGGTCTCGTATCTTCGCGTAACATAACAATTCAGCTACTGGCTCTCGTGTCAGGACATAAAACACCACCACAATCAGATTTTGCACCAGTGCATAATACAAGATCACCAAAATTAGGTCTCATGTGAATGCATTGAAAACGCCCGGCACTTTCAAGTCTTGTAAGACTGCTTAACACAAGGCTGTCACAATTAAATTTCATAATAGTGCATATGATACGGACTGTAGCATCAACCATCATGGACTGGTGCACTGGTATCAGAACTGCTGTACATCACACTGTATCAATACTGTTGTTTGACTACGTTTTCTATGAAGACTTACTGATTTCTCCAACTATATGAATTTGATACATGTTTGCAGCTGTTTGTCGTCATCTTGGGACTGTCAGCAGACATGAACATGTTCTCCGCAATGCATGATAAAGCAGTAATACACGACATACTAGCTATTTCAGTACTGTGAAATTTAGTATATGTCATTAATAAGCAAAAATAGAGAATAGATACATGGTTAGTGTCAAGGTGACAATTGTTGCTGTGTTATTAACAAATCGCAGCAAGATTTACTAAATTAATAGCGAGAAATAGAAATGTTGTGGCAGAAACACCGTGAACAAATGAAAAATTTCACAGCAGCAGAATAAACTCCGCAAGAGGGACTATCAATAGAAGCCTGTTCACCCTTGTGTGAATTCCTATGGAACCAAACTGCTTAGGTCATCGGTCCCTAGACTTACACACTACTTAAACTAACTTATGCTAAGAACAACACACACACCAATGCTCAAGGGAGGACTCGAACCTACTGTGTGAGGGACCACGCAATCCGTGACATGGCGCCCTTAACCGCGCAGGTCATGAAGCAGTAAAGTATTGCACTAGCATCGATGGAAAACATGGTCAATTGACACCGTACAGTATTCCCATTTTATGGAAGATAAATACGACGGAGAAACTAATACCAAAGGCAAGTGTGCTATCCCGATTAATGGCATCCCAGTTAGTTGTACGGACAGTAGCGATTTACTATTTAATAATTTTTGGCATCATACATATTTTTAGTGGTCTTAACTGTTTTGGTTATATAACAATCAAAAGTCAGAGAAATTTCACTTCGGCACAAGGAGCCAATGCGCAAAGTCGTTGTATTGTTACCAAATGATATTCATCACCGACTGTCGGTGATATCACTAGGTAACAATGAAGCTAGTCCGCACACTGGCTCCAGGTGTCGAATTAAAATTGATCTTACTTGTTGTTATTACACAACTGAAACAGGTAACCACCAATCAAGTCGATTTGAGTTGATACTTTTTATTTATATGCATTAGTTCACTTTAAGAGACTACATTAGTGGTCCCTTAATTTGTTTGTAGCGACGTAAATAGTCGAACATGAAGGCAAACGTGTGGAATGTCTTTGCTTTGATTTATAGACCGTCCTTGATGCGATATTCCTCTTCCCGCCCTGGCTTTTTGCAGTTTGTTGTATACTTTTGAGTGTTTCATGCCTGTCTTTAATATTTTAATAAAGAATTTAGTGCTAGCACAAATGGTAACCACGAAGCGTACTATGACAAAGAACATCAAAAGTGAGATCGATTCTCTAGCTACTAAGGACGCAGCTAGCTCATGATAGTTGTTGCGTGCCTCGAAGGGAAGCAGTACTGTTCCACCGTAGGTGTTTAATTTCGAGCAAGTGCCAGGCACTTTGTGCAATACGTACCGAGAGCGGACAATTCGTGTAAAACTGCATCGCCTCGTGGAAAATTCGTCGCCCTGCCGTACATTCCAGGTGGCTCTGAGCACTATGGGACTTAACATCTGAGGTCATCAGTCCCCTAGAACATAGAACTAATTAAACCTAACTAACCTAAGGACATGACATATATCCATGCCCGAGGCAGGATTCGAACCTGCGACCGTAGCGGTCGCCCGGTTTCAGACTGAAGCGCCTAGAACCGTCCGGCCACACCGTTCGGCCGTACATTCCACAACAATGAGATCTATGGTTCCGGCTTCTGGAACTTCCTTTTCATGACTACACTGTCACGGATGACAAGCTGAAATTCATCCTGAGAGTCGGAGCATTAGACACTGAAACTGACGAACACGATAATTTGCCATACAGCGGCACCCTCTAGTAGGTCTGTAGATTCGATATCTCTTTTATTAGAAGAACTACTTACCGTAGAGAACACTGTTAAGTCATTGGGAAAGTGACAAACGTGGAGGGCGAGAAAATATTATTGCAAACCAGGACGTGATGCGTATTCGCATTGTAATATCACACTGCTGCACTGGGGACGGCTCGGCTTCAAGCACATTATTACAGGATGACGTCACTCCTTTAGCGACGATTGGACGACACGAAACAGCAGATCGCCTCACTGCTCGGAGTAACACCGCGCACCACATCAGTACGACGCTTCTGACTGTTGGTTGTTTCCAAATCTAGCTGGTTGGCGCCTGCAAGGAAAGGAATTTGAAGAATGAGATTTTCACTCTGCAGCGGAGTGTGCGCTGATATGAAACCTCCTGGCAGATTAAAACTGTGTGCCGGACCGAGATTCAAACTCGGGACCTTTTCCTTTCGCGGGCAAGTGCTCTACCAACTAAGCTACCCAAGTACGTATCATGCCCCGAGGTTTCATATCAGCGCACACTCCGCTGCAGAGTGAAAATCTCATTCTGGAAACATCCCCCAGGCTGTGGCTAAGCCATGTCTCCGCAATATCCTTTCTTTCAGGTGTGCTAGTTCTGCAAGGTTCGCAGGAGAGCTTCTGTAAAGTTTGGAAGGTAGGAGGTGAGGTACTGGCAGAAGTAAGGCTGTGAGGACGGGGCGTGAGTCCTGCTTGGGTAGCTCATTTGGTAGAGCACTTGCCCGCGAAAGGCAAAGGTCCCGAGTTCGAGTCTCGGTCCGACACACAGTTTTAATCTGCCAGGAAGTTTCAAAGGAATTTGAACAAATACTGGCTGCAGGGATCGTTTCACGTTTACATAGCCCATAGGCTTTCCCCTCCATTTAGTAAAAAAATAAAACACGGTTCTTTACGTTCTTGTGGGTAATATCGCGGCCTTAACTGTGCGAACTACACGCGACTGTTACCTTGTTCCACGGCTGTAGGATTTTACGGCCGCGTTAGCAGGCACTAAGGTCTTCAACGTGACCGATTTTCAAAAAGCGTATCACCGATCTCAATCGCACCAGCAGATTTTTTTGTGGTCTTTTAGAATATGTCACAATGCGATTGGACGCAAATAGACGTGGCTCAAACACTACAGCGATTCGTCGAAGAAGTTAACTGCGTTCTGTCCTTCTGCTACTCATACCTCGATATGTTGGTTTTCTCTGCCTCTATCACAGAACACGACAAACATCTGCAGAAGATAATTTCTGATAAACGTTCTCACTACAGATTAAAGATCGACAAGGACAAATTCATACTTTGAGAAAAAGTAGCAGACGTTTGGAGACGTTGGCTGACCTTCTCAGGCATTTAGCCTTTACAAACTTTCCTCAGTTCTTCCCAGGGAACTTTCAAGAGTTCGCCTTTCCCGGCTTTGGCGAAATTCTGCAGACTCCATCTTCCTCGTTCCATTGCTGTAAAGGCAGCACCTACTGCCGCGCTGTCTGGCCCAACTTCACGGGACAGTGCTCTGTAGCATGGACCCTACAAATGTCTACATTATAAGAGGTCAAATCGAGCTTAAGAGATGCAGTGTTCCTAGTACACCCTCTTCCTTCCCTCCTTGATGCTACCTAAACCGCGACTGGAACAGCCCTACAGCAGCAATTTAATGGTATATGGTAGCCGCCCATGTTCCTTTCCCGTAAACTGTCAGAGTCACAGACACAATGGAGGGCCCATGATGGGAAACTTTTGGCGGTTTACACCGGATGTAGAAGCACGCCAGTTCACAATTTTTCCTGATCACAAATGAGATTTCTTGGCTTTCATCACCTTCTGCAACTCTTTCGGGCAGTTTACAAATGATGTTCATTTGCGGAGTGCTGATAATGTTGTTCCTGATGATTTTTCTCAAAGAAATACAGTTTCCGCGGGGGTCGACTTCATACAACTACCTACTGCACAAGACACCCATGCAGAGTTACAGGAGTTTATCAAGAAAAGGAATATAGGTTTGCTGCTGCAGAAGTTACCAATGGCCAACTTCCTTGTGTGATGCGACATTTGTCAAAGCCAACCACTACCTACCTTCAGTTCTTTCTGTTCTCGGAAAGAGGTTTTTATCGCCAGGCGTGTATTCGCTTTTCTGAAGCCAACTGCATAACACGAATGGTGATCGACAGATTTGAATGGCCGGATGTGGTTGTCAGTTGTGCGTAAAAACTTCCTTTGCTTGTCAATCACCTGGAACGCCATGTCCACAAAGCAGCTGGTTCATTCCAGGAGCTTGCCCAAAATTTTTCTCATTTCCATATCGGCCGCGTGGAGCCCCTCACCCCTGTGCAACGCTTCAAGTATGTGTTTACTGCAAATGACAGAGCCATCCGCTGGAAAGAATTACACATCAAGGACATCTCGGCACAGGCATTCGCACAAACATTTCTAACGGGGTAGATCTCGAGATCGGGCAGCCCTACGATTGTAACGATTCACCAGAGCCGCCAAAATGAGTCCATCTTGTTTCGTAAACCGGTAGATTTATGGGTTTTTATACATCATCATACCTCCAGCTACCACCCATCTAGCAATGGCGTGGTGGAACATTGGCATCAGCCCTTCGACTCAGCCATGAAGTCTCACAAAGCTTCGTGGCTGACGGCCTTGCCCCTCGTGTTGCGCGGTCTGCGTGCAGCATTGAAACCTGACCTTGGTGCAATAGCGGTAGAGTTCGTGAACGGCGAGACCATCAGAAAATTTCACTAAGCAACAGAGGAGCAAGAGGCGATTAGCGGTTAACGTCCTGTCGACAACGAAATCATTAGAGACGGATTACAAGCTCGGATTAGGGGGGATGGAGAAGGAAAGCGGCCGTGGCCTTTCAAAGAAACCATCCCGGCTCTTGCGTTAACCGATTTAGGGAAATCACAGGACACCTAAATGAAGATCGCCGGACGTGGGTTTGCACCGTCGTCCTCCCGAATGCGAGTCAACCGTGCTGCCAACCAACTTGCTATGTACTCTCACATCATGCTACACTCAGACTTCGTCAAGGCACCTTGTAACCACTTGTCTTGTGTCCAGTTTTGGACTACAGTACCTCCGTAGTGACAATGCTAAGTAATGCTGAAGATACCAAGGTTTCCGTTGAGGGCATCACGCAGGCCCATCTGATCTAATTGGACGACACTGCGGGTCGTCCCCACTAGTTTCACCCGAAGCCTATGTCGCAGCATTAAGAGGTCGACCAGCCTGCATTCCTATCAACATCAGCAGATACAGCTACGTCCAGTATGCACCAGAGCTTGCAGAATATCCATTAATAACCCGCAGCTCTGCTTTACAGAGGGAGAGGTTTGACTGAGGGCACAGGGAGAAGGGAAAAAGTAGTCTAGCATAAAGACAGAAGTGCGGAATGTCTTTCCTTTGGCTTATAGACCTACGTTGGTATGCTTTCAGTTTCCCGTCGTGGCTTTGTGTAATCAGCTGCCGTAATGTGTACACATTTGTGTGTTACATTCGTGTCTCTGGTAATCTAATTAAGTGTGCAGTGCTATCATTTCTCATGAATTGTGACTCGTCGTTCCCATAAGTTACTTCAGTTCAGACGGACATTGCACACACAAAGCTCAAATTTATGAAGCATTGTAAAAACGATTTTCAAGTAGACTGCTCTGTCGTGTGAATGTGGCCACCTGCCAAAAACCTGAATAACCACCTTTCGCAGGGGTGGACACACAGAGTCTCTGTTTTTGTTGTGGTCTTCAGTCCTGAGACTGGTTTGATGCAGCTCTCCATGCTACCCTATCCTGTGCAAGCTTCTTCATCTCCCAGTACTTACTGCAACCTGCATCCTTCTGAATCTGCTTACTGTATTCATCTCTTGGTCTCCCTCTACGATTTCTACCCTCCACGCTGCCCCCCCAACGCTAAATTTGTGATCCCTTGATGCCTCAGAACATCTCCTACCAACCGGTCCCTTCTTCTTGTCAAGTTGTGCAACAAACTCCTCTTCTCCCCAATTCTATTCACCTCCTCATTAGTTATGTGATCTACCTATCGAATGTTCAGCATTCTTCTGTAGCACCACACTTCGAAAGCTTCTATTCTCTTCTTGTCCAAACTAGTTATCGTCCATATTTCACTTCCATACATGGATACACTCCATACAAATACTTTCAGAAACGACTTCCTGGCACTTATATCTATACTCGATGTTAACAAATTTCTCTTCTTCAGAAACGTTTTCCTTGCCATTGCTAGTCTACATTTTATATATTCTCTACTTCGACCATTATCAGTTATTTTGCTCTCCAAATAGCAAAACCACTTTACTATTTTAAGTGTCTCATTTTCTAATTTAATTCCCTCAGCATCACCCGACTTAATTCGACTGCATTCCATTATCCTCGTTTTGCTTTTGTTGATGTTCATCTTATACCCTCCTTTCAAGACACTGTCCATTCCGTTCAACTGCTCTTCCAAGTCCTTTGCTTTCTCTGACAGATTTACAATGTCATCGACGAACCTCAAAGTCTCTATTGGGTTTAAATCCGAGGAGTTAAGCCTGAATATCCACCTTTTTCGGCTGTAGCCCCACAGACTCTGGATTGGGTTTAAATGCCAGTATTTTGGTGGCCAGGAGAGTACGGTAAACTCATCTTCGTACTCTTAGAATCATGCATATATACTGCGAGCTGTGTGTCACCTTGCATTGTCGTGCTGGTAGATGTCATCGTACCGAGGAAAACCAAAATGCGTTTAGGACTGGACATACAAGGGTAGATGCATACTTGTATTGAACCATTGTGCCTTCCAGAATGCCAAGATCACCTAGGGAATGACACAAAACATTCGCCAGACCATAACGCTTCCTCCTCCGCCAAGGCCCTTACGTCGATTGTTGCAGGATGTTTGCTGTCAGACGATTCATCTGAAAAGCCACCTGTTGGCACTCACTGAACAACCATTGCTGGGCTGGCACGCTGCAAATTCCAGCCTTCACCGCCGATGAACAGCAGTGAACATGTGATGCATGAAACAGGCGGCTGCCTCACAAGGCCGCATGCAGCAACGTTCGCTGAACGGTCGTTGAGGAGACACTGTTATTAGCCCCTTGGTTCATCTGGGCGGTCAGTTGTTCAAGAGTCGCATGTCTGTCCGCCCGAACACATCTCCGCAGCCGTCGTTCATCCTAGTCATCTGTGGCCCGTGATGCACCACGGATCCCTCCGCGCGGTTCTCGATAGAGGAATTTTGCCATGCACAGTAAACACAGGGGTGACAAAAGTCATGGGATACAAGTCGTTGGAAGTGACCTGTAGAAATATTGTTCCATCTGCCTCTATAGCTGTGCATAATTGTGAGTGTTGCCGGTGTAGGATTTTGTGCACGAACCGATTTCCCGATTACGTCCCATAAATGTTTGATGGGATGCATATCGGGTAATCTGGTTGGCGAAATCATTTGCTCTAATTGTCCAGAATGTTCTTCGATGAGGTGATATGGCGCATTGTCATCCACAAAAAATTCCATCGTTATTTGGAAACATGAAGTCCGTAAATGACTGAAAATGGTCTCCAAGCAGCCGAACATAACCATCTGCGGTCAATGATAGAGTCAGTTGGACCAGAGACCACATCATTACGGAGCCACCACCAACTTGCACAGTGCCTTGTTGACAACTTGGATTCATGGCTTCGTGAAGTCTGTGCCACACTCAAACCCTACCACCGGCTCTACCCAAGTGAAATCGGGACTCATCTGACTGTTGTTCAGTTGTCTAGGGTTGAATCGATAGGGTCATGAGGCCAGGCAGAGGAACTGCAGGCAACGTGATGGTATTAGCAAAGGCACTCACGTCTGTCGTGTGCAGCCATAGTCCTTTAAAAAGAAATTTTTGCCACACTCTCCTAACGGACACGTTCGTCGTACGTCTCACACTGACTTCTACGGTTGTATCGCAAGATTAGCTTGTCTTTCAGCTCTGACAACTGTATGCAAACCCCACTGCTCTCGTCATTATGTGGCTGTGTTGTCCGTGGTGAGGGGTAATGCCTGAAATGTAGTATTCTAGGCACACCCTTGGCGTTGTGGATCTCAAAATATTAAGTTCTCTAACGATTTCCGAAATGGAAATGAGTCCGCCATTCGACGTTTAAAGTTTGTTAACTGTTGTCGTGCGGCCATAATCTTTTCACACAAATCATATGAGTCCAAATGACAGCTCTACCAATGCGTTGCCCTTTTATGCCTTGTTTACGAAATACTACTGCCATCTTAATCTGTGCAAATCGCTATATATGGCTTTTGTCACTTCAGTGTATTTTAATTAACGAGCAGCTTGCAAACTTTTCGAAAATGATTCCATCCTTGGCCTGAAAGTCAATGATCAAGCCCTTTAAGACGTAAAATAAACCGCTCCGTGTCTGTTTGTGAGTGGTTATTGATCTTTGACGTGGATCGTATGCGATGGTCACACTAATGTGATTGGGGTTTCACTACGCCACTTGTGTTGCACAGTTTAAAGGCTAGTGTAAATGTCATTTCAGAAGTCAAAATCCTGCACTAAATGCCCTGTTTAAGATGGAAGTCGTCCACTTGCCGCTCAACCACGCGGTTAGGGCCGTACCGTTAAATTTAATATTCCAATGGACGAAGTTCTCCCATTTGGTGTAGTGTATGATTTTATGACGCAGTACCAAAGAAAAAGAATGCATGATACTCAGAATTTCCTAAAAGCTTGGAGTCAAATGAAGGCCATTCGTCATCGACCTCATCATATTCTCCTCACCCACTTTTCATCAATCATATAAGTAAAAATGATAGCGATAGTGGCTGTTACTAATCTGCGTAGGTAGTCAGCTTCTTCGGGTTATAAAGACAGTACAAAGATTCAAAAGCTGTCAGCAGAATCCGCTTTTCCTGCAGTGTTTCAAGAAGTATGAGCGAGGCAGATTACCATAAATCATTTGATTAGGCCACTTTTAGCTGACAGCAACTAGAAGCGCCATTAGCTGCCTGGCGATCGGCATGGCGTTTAAACGTATTATATTATGGGATACACATTTTTTTAGACTAAAAAGAACAACAAAACACCATGAAAGAATTATCAGAAAGGGACGGAAACTGGTAGATATGATGTAAATGTACAGACAAACAAATGGTTCTTAATTCCAGGACAGCGGAATTATTTATTCGAGAGAAAGAGTTTCACGATTTGAGCAAGTCAATAATGCGTCGGTCCTCCTCCGACCCTTATATAATGAGGTAATGAGTTATTGAGCTTGACATTCACTGACAGATTTGTTGAATGTCCTCCTGAGCAGTGTCGAGTCAGATTCTATCCAACTGATTTGCTAGATCGTCAAAATTCCTATCTGGTTGGAGGGCCTTGCCCGTGATGCTCCATACGTTCTCAATTGGAGAGAGATCCGATGACCTTGCTGACCAGGATTTGGTATGAGAAGTAGGAGTAATCCGGTGAATTACCGGCCTATATCACTAACGTCGATTTGTAGTAGCGTTTTGGAACATATACTGTATGCGGACATTATGAAGTACCTCAAAGAAAACGATTTATTGACACATAGTCAGCACGGATTCAGAAAGTATCGTTCTTGTGAAACACAACTAGCTCTTTGTACACATGAAGTAATAAGTGCTATCGACAGGAGATGTCAAATTGATTCCATATTTTTAGATTTCCAGAAGGCTTTCGACACCATTCCTCACAAGCGTCTTCTAACCAAACTGCGTGCCTACGGAGTATCGTCTCAGTTGTGCGACAGGATTCGTGATTTCCTGTCAGAAAGGTCACAGTTCGTAGTAATAGACGGAAAGTCATCGAGTTAATCGGAAGTAATATCCGGCGTTCCCCATGGAAGTGTTATAAGCCCTTATTGTTCCTGACCTATATTAACGACGTAGGAGA
The DNA here is from genome assembly GCF_021461395.2 of Schistocerca americana. Classification (NCBI taxonomy): domain Eukaryota; kingdom Metazoa; phylum Arthropoda; class Insecta; order Orthoptera; family Acrididae; genus Schistocerca; species Schistocerca americana. The sequence goes on along the minus strand of NC_060119.1, from coordinate 751,205,750 downwards.
CATTCTGACTAGTCGTCTTAGACTGTTTGCAGATGATGCTGTCATTTACCGTCTTGTAAAGTCATCAGATGATCAAAACGACTTGCAAAATGATTTATATAAGATATCTGTTTGGCGCGGAAAGTGGCAGTTAACCCCGAATAGAGGAAAGTGTGAAGTTATTCACATGAGTACTAAAAAAAATCAGCTAAATTTTGATTACGCGATAAGTCACACAAATCTGGATCTGATTCAGCTAAATACTTAGGGATTACAGTTACAAATAATCTAAACTGGAACGATCAGATAGATAATATTGTAGGCAGAGCAAACCGCAAGACTGTGATTCATTGGCAGAACACTTAGAAGGTGCAACAGGTCTACTAAAGAGACTGCTTACACTACGCTTGTCCGCCGTATTCTGGAATATTGCTGTGCGGTGTGGGATCCGCATCACGTGGGACTGACGGATAACATCGAAAAAGTACAAAGAAGGGCAGCTCGTTTTGTATTATTGGGAAATACGGGAGATAGTGTCATAGACATGATACCTGAATTGGAGTGACAATCATTAAAACAGATGCGTTTTTCGTTGCCACGGGATCTTCTCATGATATTTCAATCACCAGTTTTCTCCTCCGATTGCGAAAACATTCTGTTGGCACCACCTACATAGAGAGAAATGATCAACACGATAAAACACGAGAACTTAGGGCTCGCACAGAAAAATTTAAGTGCTCCTTTTTCCCGCGTGCCGTTCGAGAGTGAAATGGTAGAGAGAGAGAGAGAGAGAGAGAGAGAGAGAGAGAGAGAGAGAGAGAGAGAGACAGCATGAAGGTGGTTCATTGAACCCTCTGCCAAGCACTTTATTGTGAATAGCAGAGTAATCACGTTGATGTAGATGTAGAAGACAAGCAGTAGAAATTCTCAGCAGGTGAGGACAGACATTATCTTGCTCAAATGTAAAGCCGGGCTGGCTTGCCATGAATGGCAACAAAACAAGGCGCAGAATAGCGTCGACACACCGTTGTCCTCTAAGAGTGTCGGGATGATAAACAAAGGGGTTCGTCCTGCTTTGAAGTGAAACAACACCCCAGATCATCATCCCTGTTTGTCGGGCCGTACGGTGGGCGACATTCAGGTTGGTATCCGACCGCCGTCCGAGTCGTCTCCAGACTCGTCTTTACTGGTCTTCAGGACGCAATTAAAAGTGGGAGTCTTTTCTGAAGACGATTCTATTCAAGTCAATGAGATTTCTGGCCGAAGACGCTTCTGGAGACGCCTCTGACAGCGTTGGGATATCAATCTGACTCTAGTCCACCATTTTGCCGACAACCAGGAGTGGTGGTCTGCGGTGCCATGTCTTTTCGTAGAAGGGCCCCTTTGGCTGTCATCCATGGCACCCCTACAGCACAGTGGCAAGCTGCCCTCGGCTTACATTTCAGCAAAATAATATCCTCACGCACACGCCAAGGCTTTCTATTGCCTGCCTTCGTGCTCGTCAAACCATATCTTGGCCAGCAAGGCTACTGGATCTCTTTCCAACTGAGAAATTTTGGAGCACTATAGAAAATTTGCGGTTAGTTCCTATGGGATTAAAGTACTGGGGTCATCGGTCTCCCGGCTTACACACTACTTAATCTAACTTCGCTAAGGATAACACATACCCATGCCCGAGGGAGGACTCGAACGTCCTACGGGGGAATCGCACAAACCTTGGCATGCAGCACTATGGGCAGGGCCCTCCAACTGGCTTGGGATTTTCGCAATCTAACCCGTCAATTGGACAGAATTTGGCACAAAATAACCAACTACTCTGTCAATCATTGCCAGACCGAATAACTGGTCGTGTGGGGGCCAGACTTGGACCAAGAAGTTACTGGCTTGCTGAATTTGTGAAGCTCTTCTCTTGAAAAAAATCATCCAATTTTTCTGAAATTGAAATCATTTGTACATCTCATCTATCGATTTCCACCCCATTCTGATAATTTCTTCTTGCTGTGTAATTTAATTTTTGTCTTAGAGTGTATATACAGGGTGATTTAGCTACCCGTACTGACGTCATTTTATGGAACTCGCAATTCTGTATCTGGCCGTCAAAAGCCCTGCGCGAAATTTTCATATACTCTTGCTCGTGACGAGCAAATTATTAGTCCTACAGAAAAAATGAACAGGACCTTTTTATGAGAAATGTAATGTACTTAAATTTTGTAGAGGGTTACGTTTCCGCTGACAGCCAAGGTTTTCGAATTATTCAAGTGTAACTTACAAAAGTAATCTTCAAACGCACCACCACCCCAACCTCGTCCCTCATCAATCGGGATTTCTAGTATGTTCTTCGTGACACTCCCTCCCACTGTTCAGAAATTTCCAACTACTCGAACTACTGCCGGTATTCAACCTTTTTTTGGTCTCTATTGTTTGGGCATTTATGGAACCAGGTCAGTCGGTAATTTCGTAAACATTATTATTTCTAATTTCCGCTATATGGTAATGAAAGAAAACCGACTTTTGTAAACGTTATGCTAAACGTAGTTATGTAGATAGTTCGGTCCAAACTTTACTCTTACAAGCACGGTAGTAAGAAGATCTGACGAATCCAACAGTGCAATTATTTATTTTGTACTCCTGAATTTCACAAAAATTGTTTGGAAAAATTTATTCAAACGTCAATGTTACGATTTGTAAGTGATCGACTCAGTCTGTTACGTGATATGGCCAGCTAATGAAGACCATTAAAGGTCAAATGTGCGAAATAATTCGTGCAGTTGTTCATTTTTGCACACTTGTGGAAGAATGTGCTATGAATAGCATACCAGAAATTCTGACCGGCTCGGGAGAGATCAGTTTCGTTTCTGGGAAAATGATGTACCGTATGAGACAGTACGATTTTTAACAGAAGACAGATGGAGGGAAGTCAGCCCTATTTTTATAGCATCTGTAGGCTTAAAATTTTGTCAACGTACATTGGATTTTTAAACTTTCGAAGGCAGAAAGGAATAAGGATTATCTACAACTTGTGAAAACTAAAACTGCATTTGTAATGGTTGTAGGACGTGAAGCGAAATGACCATGATGGGAACAGGTAAGGCATATATGTGAGCATCCGGTGATAGTACGTTTCAAATAAGAACAAACTAAAGACATGATGGCATTTATTGCACCACTAGGGGCACATCTAGCACACCTGAGGAAGATGCCACACGTTTGGAGGTGGCCGTTGCTCCCAATGTTCCAAGTCGATCGAAGGAGAGTAACAAAATCTCCCTCCAAAGCCCTGTTACTCGCGTCCGAATCACAACTTGACCCTTTTCCTCGGCTTTCATTGGTCGAAGGCTGCAGGCGACGTTCGCCAAGGCGTTCGTCTTATAGCTGTCCTTACCGTTAGAACTGCGCTAAGCGCTGCATCATGTGTTGGAACGGTGCTCCATTTGTGAGAGTGGTCTCTCAGCAGGCAGAAAACTTAACCAAGAGTAATTCAGAACAATTTTTCAGAACAATTTTTTCCAATCGGTTGAGAAGGGTTGTTAAATGTGTGTTTTTAAATCTGTACATTAAAAGATCAGCAAAGGAGAAATTTGTTGTTTTGGAAGGAAATTAAAGTTCAGAGGACAACGTGGTAGACATTTACACTATAACCAGTGTTAAAAACTTATAAGAACAGTGTGTCAAAATCCATTAAGTGATTGAATGACAACAATTATTCAGTAATATAGGGTGATTCAAAAAGAATACCACAACTTTAGGAATTTAAAACTCTGCAACGACAAAAGGCAGAGCTAAGCACTATCCGTCGGCGAATTAAGGGAGCTATAAAGTTTCATGTAGTTGTAAATTTGTTCGCTTGAGGCGCTGTTGACTAGGCGTCAGCGTCAGTTGATGCTAAGATGGCGACCGCTCAACAGAAAGCTTTTTGTGTTATTGAGTACGGCAGAAGTGAATCGACGACAGTTGTTCAGCGTGCATTTCGAACGAAGTATGGTGTTAAACCTCCTGATAGGTGGTGTATTAAACGTTGGTATAAACAGTTTACAGAGAATGGGTGTTTGTGCAAAGGGAAAGGTTGTGGACGGCCGAGAACGAGTGATAAAAATGTAGCACGCATCCAGCAAGCATTTGTTCGCAGCCCAGGAAAATCGACTCGCAGAGCTAGCAGAGAGCTGCAAATTCCACAATCAACTGTATGGAGAGTCCTACGAAAAAGGTTAGTTATGAAACCTTATCGTCTGAAATTGGTTCAAGCACTGCCTGCAGCTGATAAGATTAAAAGAATCGATTTCTGAACGTCAACTACCCAAGGCGATGGATCGGCCGCCAGGCAGCCCGTGACAGAGCACTTCATCACTGGCCTCCAAGAAGCCCTGATCTTATCCCCTGCGATTTTTTCTTATGGGGGTATGTTAAGGATATGGTGTTTCGGCCACCTCTCCCAGCCACCATTGATGATTTGAAACGAGAAATAACAGCAGCTATCCAAACTGTTACGCCTGAAATGCTACAGAGAGTGTGGAACGAGTTGGAGTATCGGGTTGATATTGCTCGAGTGTCTGGAGGGGGCCATATTGAACATCTCTGAACTTGTTTTTGAGTGAAAAAAACCTTTTTAAATACTCTTTGTAATGATGTATAAGAGAAGGTTATATTATGTTTCTTTCATTAAATACACATTTTCAAAGTTGTGGTATTCTTTTTGAATCACCCTGTACATTAATATCCTCTCAGTCAAGGCAAGTTGTCAAGGCAAGTTGCAAGAACGATTACAATGCACTAAAATCCAGAAACGGTTAACCGTCCCCTTAGATACTAGCTGTAATATTAAAAAGAAATAACGTAGCAAGATTACAGTGGGAAAACCCATGGCATCAGAACAATTTAAAAACACGTAAGAGATTAAAAAATGAATTGACCACACATGGCCTTGAGTATTGAGTACTATCTTACTACAACTATGAGAACATGTATATAAAGTTTACTCTGAATTATCGTGCTCACAGTCTCTGTCAAACAACACAGTGACAAGAAATATAACAAGGCGTAAGGAAACTTCTAGAAATAACGCCCGAAAGTAGCTGTAGACCACGTACTAAAATACGGCGTTATGGGCACCACCACTAACAAGAACATGGAAGGTTCATAACTCACCCATTGCAAAAGGAACCAGAACGGTAATTACCAACACACTAGAACGTAGGCACTGAAATATGTGAAGGGTTTCCGTTACTTAGACAAGTCCACATCACCTGGAAAAAAGTACAGTGACATAATCTGGAGGTCCACTGGCTATTGCTGCACAACTGGCCGAAATGGTTATAATACGAGTACCCAGAATCAGGTATAATATGTTAAAAAAATCCTTAACAGCCACGCAGTAATTGTTAGTCACTTTTGCACAGTTATTTACCCATCAATAAGATTGTCTGCTCTTTCCTGTAAGCACAACACTAGCTGCAGAAACGAGAGAGTTAACAACATATGCATCAGAAGTAAGGCAAGCGCTCTATGACAACACACTCACACAGCTAAGGACGCTGCCGCAATGTGAGTTTTCCAGGAATAGACTGCTCTGTGGTAAACAGCGCCGGGCGTGACGCACTCCCACTACTTGGACAGCGCACTCTTCTTACTGGCCGCCGTTTAGAGCATGGCTGCCTAGGCGTCCCGTCAGTTCCGTCTTGTTCGACTGCTCGGTGTTACTCCAGGATTCCCTCTGACGTTACTCGCTCGGTCGTGATGCCGTACTGCCGTAATGCCGTAGAGGCCGATGTGTGCAGCTGGTTTCGCACGCGGACCCGCACCAGTACTGGTGTCATGGCGCTCTCTTGGAGTCACCCTGCCGTTGAATGACATCTTGTGCTGCCCAGAAGGAATTGTCTATTTGGTGTAGTACTCTGTGTGTGTGTGTGTGTGTGTGTGTGTGTATGTGTGTGTGTGTGTGTGTGTTGGAGGGGGGGGGGGTGCTAAAACTTGTAGAAGGAGATAAAGGCGAGACTACAGAGTGCAGGCTGAAATGGATGTGGGTTGTAGAAATGATGCAGAGATAAAGAGGCTTGCACACGACTAGCGTGGATGGCGACAACGAACCAATATCTGAACTGAACACCACATCACACAGCAAGTTCAGCTAGCGGTCCCAGTGATCTCCTAGTGGTTGCCCTTGGCCACTGCCCTCGCAAGGCGGAATCGTCGAAAACCATAAATGGAACCTGTCAACCGTGAGCGACTGGTGGTAAGACGCTTCGCTGTGACATTTTCACTCAGACCTAAAAGTTTTCATTAGGTTGTTTACAACAAAACAATTTTATACTTTACTTGTTGGCGTGACTAGGATTAGTATAAGCCTTTTAAATAAATACGAAAATAAGAAATAGTACTGCGAATTTTAAAATATAAAAATATGTTGTTTCTTAATGAATGCAGATGTTCAAATACTTCCGAGTTACTTTTTACCTTTTTTGTTTACTACTAGTTACAGTTATTAGTATCCAATAAGTATTGTTTAAATTAATAGATAGTTGTAGAAGAAGCATATTGAGAGGTAAATCTACGATTATGGCACGAATAACTTCAGTTATGCTGTGAATCTCTTCTTCAGCTCTGTATCGATTCTAGTGGATTCTTCTTTTATACGGCCAAGAGAAGCGAAAAATTACGTATTTGACATTTGAAGTTAACTGAAAAGTTTCCTGTTGTCTGCACATATATCGTTAAATAGCGCATAATATAAACTTCTAAGTCACTCGACTAACATGCGTAGGATGTTTTCCCATTATAAAAAATGGTTTAAATGTCTCTAAGCACTATGGGACTGAACATCTGAGGTCATCAGTCCCCTGGACTTAGAACTACTTAAAGGTAACTAACCTAAGGACATCACACACATCCATGCCCAAGGCAGGATTCGAACCTGCGACCGTAGCAGCAGCGCGGTTCCAGACTGAAGCGCCTAGAACTGCTCGGCCACAGCAGCCGGCTTTCCCATTATACAAACAGTACGGTTTTTCTTTTGTAATAGAAGAGCAAGAAGAAGAAATGCTGCATAGAGTGCCATTCTCTCAACCGAGCAATTACTCAAAATTCTTCCCGTTGACCAGCTGGCCTCTTTGGCAATTAGAGAGCGACACTACTACAACAGCAGCGCTACCTTAACAGCTGACGACAACGATACGCACTTCTAGACTTTCAGGTGGTGTTGTGATCTTCAGTACGAAGGCTGATTTGAGACACTTCTTCACGCTCGTCTGCCCTCAACAAGTCTGTTCACCTCGGCACAGCTACTGCAGCTCACATCCATTTGAAGCTGTTTAACGAAGTCTCTCTCTGCAGTTTTTACCTCCACACTTTCCTCGATTACCAAGTGGTCCTATCAGCTTGTACCATTAATTTTGTTTCACCAATTCCTTTCAGTATCAGTAGTTATTCGTTCCGCACCAATAATCTTCGGAATTCTTCTGTACTATCAGTTCTACAAAGCTTCCTTCCAGACAAATACCCCTAGAAAAGACTTCGTAATATTTAATTTTATGTACGCTTATAACAAATTTCTCTTTCTCAGAATTTGTTTTCTTGCTGCTACTAGTCATCATTTCATATCCTCTCTTCTTCTGTCATCATCATACATATTGCTTTTCATACAACAAAACTCATCTGCTAATTTTAGTATATCGTTTTAAGATCTAATTCCTCAGCACCACCTGATCTGATTCATTATTGTCATTTTTCTTTTGTAAATGTTCATTTTATAATTGCTTTTCAAGAAATTATGCATTTCGTTCAACTGGTCTTCCAGTTCCTTTACCGTTTCTGGCAGCGTTATAGCGCTATCAGTAAACGTCAATATTTTCATTTCTTCTCCCTGACTTTAATTCTCCTTCCAAATTCGTCTTTAGTCTTCTTCGTAACCTGTTTAACGTATAGATTGAATAACATCACGGGTAGGCAACAACAACGTCTCCCTCCCTTCTCAGATACTGCTTTATGTCCTCTGAAACTTAAAATGCGCTGCCTGATACGCTCCCCGCCCTTTTAAATGATGACACTGCTATGGCAGGCCTAGTTTTGCGTTTTATTCTGGCAGGGGGCTTATATCACTTAATCTAAGTGTTTGCCTTTTTTTGTGCTGAGTCTGGCCTTTGGCCTACGATTTTAAGACTGAGTTTTTAATGTGTTTCTCGGTGGTTGGCTTTTCCTTTTTTGTCTCTATTGTCGACCAACCACTGTCACACTCTGTGTGCTTTTAATTCCTTTTGTCTGGTCTCTGTATTTCTTGTCCTGTGTGTCTGCCGTCTTTTCCATTGTTCGTTTTTATTCTGTGTGGGTGTTTGAAATTTTGGAAAACGGGACCGATGACCATAGCAGTCTGGTTCCTTCAATCCCACAAACCAACCAACCTACTAACGTTATAAACGTAAGTTTGCTTCGTTTAATTTCTCTTCTAAAATAAGTCCTTAAGTCAGGGGTCAGTATTACCGTCAACATTTCAGTAGATAATGTTTATAAGTATTTTTAGTCAAGATTTGTTAAACTGGTTGTCCGGTAAAATCCACACCTGACAGCACCTGCCTCCCTCGAAAATGTAATCATTATATGCTTCTTTGAGGGTGTTTCCATTCCTATCTTGCACACCAGATGCAATAATTTTGACTGGCTCTCCTAAGGTTCTGATTTAATCTGAGGCTTGTCTTCTACTTCTGGTGCCTAGTTTCCACTTACGTCCTCCTGTGCTTTGTCTAGTTCTTTCCACAATGTACCTCCCACCTGATTTTCAGCTACTTCCTCTTTCGTTTCCATTAGGCTGGTGCACAATTTCGTAGCGTTTTTTTTCCATAAGTTAAACACAACAGGTACACATAACAGAGAATTTAGTCATGAACGATATATTCTCCGCCACTATAGAAATTATATGGTTTTGAGGCGAAGAACTCATTGAGCCGTGTTAGGAGCTCATTTTCATCCAGAAAGGAAGTTCCTTGAAGGCTGTTCGATAGAGAGCGGAAAAGATAAAAATCTGATGGCGCAAAATCGTATGAATAAGGTAGGTGAGCAGATAACTTCCCAACGCAACGCCTATATAGTGCTTTTTGTCAGCATAGCAGAAAGCGGGCTGGCGTTATTTTGGAATACCATTACTTCACTCTGTCTTCTTGTTCGTCGTTCTTTGACTGCGTCTGCAAGATGACTCAGTTGTTGAAAATAAATGTCAGCAGCAGTGGCTACACCTCGGGAGAGCAATTAGTAGTACACCTCACCGTCGCTGTTCCTCCAGAAACAGGCCTTTGTACAAGGAGATCCTGCTCTGTTTAGGCGCAACCATTCCTTTGTTTGCCTTATGTCTGCTTGAAGACACCATGTCTTGTCACCAATAACGGTACAGGATAGGAATGGTCATTGTTGTTCACGAGCTAATTGATGATGCCCAAGTAACCTGCTGTTTTTGTAATTTTGTCTTAGACCGTGCGATACCCATAGGCAGGATTTCTGAGCCTTCCCCATTTCAAATGTCGCACGATGGCAGAGTGATCACAATTCATCACATTTGCCGTTTCTGGCGTACTATGACAACGATCATTGTGAATTAATGCTTTTAAACGACCTTCATCAAACCCTAAAGGTCTTCCTGAACGTGGAGCGTAACCAATGTCAGAATAATCCTTCTCGAAACGAGGACGCCATTTTCTAGCTGTGCTCTATCCAGTGGCACTATTCCCATACAACGGGAAAAGTTTCTGGCTGCCTCCACTTCTGTCATCCCTCTATTAAACTCAAACACAAGAATATGTCGAAAATGTTCCGATTTCTTCACTTGATACTCCATTTTATAGGGTCCACAGCTTCACTCGCTATCTCCAAATGATAAAATGAAAATATGTAAACTCAAAGAGCAAAAGGGAACTTCAAATAAAAAGTGACAATTATAAATAAACCCACAGCAACGGGAATACCAACATGCAGAACAAAACAGATACTAAATTATGCACCAACCTAATATATCATTGTTATGAAGTTCATTTCTCTTGTGCAGTCACCCTTCAACATTCGTACTGGTTTGCCATCTGAGATGTTGATATTCATACAGTTGATTCTCTTTTCCTCCAAAAGCCTCTTATTTTCCTGTAGGAGTCATCTATCTTTCCTGTTTCTGCAGCCTTGGATTTGTCGTCGAATTGTACCTGCTTGGCCTTTTGCTCTTCCTGCAATATCAATTTTTAGACATCTCCAGTCACTTTTGCATTGTTAATTTTTGTATTTTTACATTTATCGAGTGTACCCATTATTTTTATGTTGTATTCCTGTCTGTTCTTTCAGTCGACAGTTGATGCGCGGAGTGGTCGTGCGGTTTGAGGCGTCCTGTCACGGACTGCACGGCCCCTCCCGCAGGACAGAGTGAGGTGGCACAGTGGTTAGCACACTGGACTTTCATTCGGGAGGACGACGGTTCAATCCCGTCTCCGGCCATCCTGATTTAGGTTTTCGGTGATTTCCCTAAATCGCTTCAGGTAAATGCCAGGATGGTTCCTTTGAAAGGGCACGGCCGATTTCCTTCCCCACCCTTCCCTCACCCGAGCTTGCGCTCCGTCTCTAATGACCTCGTTGTCGACGGGACGTTAAACACTAATCTCCTCCTCCTCCTCCTCCTCCTCCTCCCGCAGGAGGTTCGAGTCCTCTCTCGGGTATGGGTGTGTTTTGTTCTTTTCATAAGTTAGCTTAAGTAGTGTGTAAGTCTAGGGACCGAAGACCTAAGCAATTTGATCCCTTAGGAATTCACACACATCTGAAGATTTTCAGTCGATAGTTGTCCAATGATCTCTTTTATACTCTCGAGAACTTCAGTGGTGAGAGCCTACAAACTTTAAGTCATCGAGGATGCTTGCTTCGAAATGTACGCATCGAGCTTTCTAGGGTAGCCGAGGCGCAGTACCAGCGGGAGCCGCTCTGTTGCCCGCAACGTGCTGCCCCTGCTCGGAGCTGGGCTCCGCCCAGAGCGGCTGGTTGCGGACGCAGCCCGCAATTAGCCTAATGCGGCCGCGCCCTTCCCCCCGGCGCCTCTCCCCGTGCTTTCCAAGACAATTGCTTTCAGCGCGTCGGGCAGTCAGGCCAGCGATCTGACGGCCAATAACGGCCCTGTCTGTGTCTGAGTCCGCTGCCTCACAGGCCGTACTGTTGCGTAAAGGCCACTGTACTACCTCCCGCTTCGAATTGTGGCAACTGCCAGCTTTGTCCCTGAAGAAACGCTGCTAGACATTTTTCGGGACCATCAGTGTCGGTGTTAGTTTCTTTGTTATGATTTTCGATGTTAAAGGCCAGCTGATGGCATAGATCCTTTCATGTACCCACAAATAATACTGTGTTGTTCACATCATATTTGAAGCACATCTCATTATGTAGGGTTTTATTGATGACTAGCTGCACCTGTCCACGCTTTGCTGTGACTCAATCTGCTCATATGGAAAATAAATAAAAGAGAAGGCAAACGTTTCCAGTATGTTTGGGAATTGCGTATACGTCCTAATCTCCTTTTTCCTTTCTCTGTCCGTCTCCTCCTCAACCTTTCTTTGTCCATCTCCACCTCCTCCTCCCTCTCCCTGTCCATAAGATCGTCCCACTCTCTCTCTCTCTGTGCATCTTCCCCTTGCCCCTCTCTCTCCTCTGTCCCCTCTCTCATCGCCTTGTCCTCCGTTCCCTGTCCACCTTCTCTTCACCCTCTCTTTCCATCTCCTCTTGCCCCTTATCTCTGCCCATCCCCTTCTTCCAATTTTCTGTCTTGAAAGAATTATGACAGACGCCCGAACAACTGGGAACTGATAACCATTGATGCTATGAAATAATGCATTGATAATGTCTAGGCACTACCGAAATCTAGATTTGCCAAATATAAACTGCAGAAAAGGACGACTGATTGCTGTGCCCTATCATTTGTAAATCATATTACAGTCGCTGAGTGTACCCACGTTCCTAATGGAAGGTAACTGACGTGTGTATCAGAATTCGACGTTCTGGCAAAATTTCAAAGTAATCATGTAGAACTTTTACAGATTTGAGATTTTGAAGAAACGAGCATCTCCGTTTGTATTTAATAGAAACTGTAAACGTCCGTAACCGCAAATCTGCGAAAGTTTTTAATAGAATACATTAAAATGTTCACACAACGTTGCATTCGAATAGGCGCGTGATTTTATATAACTTCTTAACATACAGAACAAATATTTTTTTTCTAAATTCAATAATAGAGAAATATTGTCACAAAAACCTTAAAACACACATATCCGTGAGTGTGTGTCTGTACTGGAATGCAACCCTGTGTTAAAATTTCAAAGCAATCGGTCAAGAACTTTCGAAGATACACGATTTTGGACAAAGGAACATTTACGTTTTTAAATGGTTCAAATGGCTCTGAGCACTATGCGACTTAACTCCTGAGGTCATCAGTCACCTAGAACTTAGAACTAATTAAACCTAACCAACCTAAGGACATCACATACATCCATGCCCGAGGCAGGATTCGAACCTGCGACCGTAGCGGTCGCTCGGTTCCAGACTGTAGCGCCTAGAACCGCACGGCCACTCTGGCCGGCTTACGCTTTTATTTATATAAATTAATTTATCACTTTCTTCAGCACTCTACTTTCACACCTATCACGCTCTGCAAAGTACGTAGAGTTCCTGGTAGCAAATAAGTTTTCTTCCTGCATCGACATCGAAAAGCGCATGACTAGCGCTAGAGACTACTTATATGCTACCCTGAGACGTGTTATTTATCTAATTTTTTATTTGCAGCCTCTGAATGAGTGATACGTGATGGGGATGTTCGTAGAATACTTTTGAAAAAGTGGATGCAGACATTATCTGAGTAGGGTTTCGTGGAAAATTAGAACGCGCGAAGCGTTTGCCACGTTTCAGCATCTCTCTTACGCATTCTGCTAAATCGAAAAAATTACGATCGCCAACGATGGTCGTATTTTTATACGACCGACGTCGTCCTTCAGTCACACAGTGTGCAATATGGCCTTGTAGACTTTACAAGCGTTCTGTACGTAATGTCTTTCGTAGAAATTACTGCAGTTTCCAATTATTGTCGTATTTACATTTCCTAAGCCGACAATTAATACAATAGTTTATTCAAATGAATCATCATAGTCTGTAACTGTTTCAACAGTTTTAGCAGGAAGGAAGCAGCCCAGTATCGTTCTTCCATGTCAGCTCTAAGAAGTCGTATGCCTTAATACAGCCATATGTTTCAGTTAGTACCGATTCTTCATGTTACAGATGGCTACCAGCAATGCTTGTTCGACGTGTAAATGGGTGACAACACAAATACAGACTTCAGACAAGTACCTAAATGTTTCTCGTAAGTGAGAGGGACAAAGTAACCTCAGTAGTACTCCTTACTGTCAAATATTATGCTGTAGTTCGGGAGTCTGCTGGAAGTTCGCTATGCGACTCAGTGTATAATTATTTAATAACAAACCTAACACTTTACAAGCTAATTATGTGTTTTGCGCGTTCCAAATAAATTTAAATATTGTTACCCAAAGTCATACGTTTTACGTTAGTGACAAACAACCATTGCATGTATTACAGATCCCAGACAACATATGCAGATATTTTGTCGGCAGATTTTAGTGGCACGCAATAACAATGATATTGCAATAACACAATTTTCAACGTATTGGCACACAATTAATCAAGGTGCAATTTGGAAGAAACGTTATAAAATAATATCTTGTACTATTCGACATAATAAATGTAGTGGTCAGTAATCTATACCAATGTAAATTTGTTGGTTTGGTGTTGTAATTAGAGTATTTGACAATTTTTGTTTCTAATTTTGCTCTTGCATTTTGTACTAGAGATATGAGCACTCATGACATTCCGGTCATAACAGTACACACCTGTTGCAGTTCAGAATTTCGTACAGCGCATATTTTGTATTTATCTTTCCTCAGTTATCTGTCAAAACTGAAGTATATTTTCTGTTAACTATAGTACATTGTAGTGAATCTAGACGACGGGGTCTGAGTATGTACGTGGACCGACAATCTTACTACACACAGACGCGGGACATTTCATGACGGACCCACCTGCGGCAGAATAGTCTACATCTACGTACAAACATAGATACATATAAACATACATACATACTTGCATATTCGCCTTCCTTACTAGCAGCCCGATGTCCTCATTCCATTTCATACCGCCTTCCATCGTTACGCCTAGATATTTAATTGATGTGACTGTGTGTTGCCCCCTAGTGATGCTGTATTCGAACGTTACAGGGTTGCTTTTCCTATTCATCCGCATTAACTTACATTTTTTCTACGTTTATGGCGACCTACCATTTATGACAGTAACTAGAAAATTTGGCAAAGTCATCTCGTATCCTTTTCTAGTCACTCAACGATGACGCCTTCCTGTTCACCACAGCATCATAAGAAAACTGCCTTAATCCAAACTAATGGCTCTGAGCACTAGCGGTTTCGTGGTTCCAGACTGAAGCGCCTAGCACCACTCGGCCACACCTGTTGGCCTGCCTTAATTCACAACCCACCCTGTCTGTTTTGTTCTTTATCTAAACAGAAAATGAAAGCGATCCTATCAGTGTCTTGGACACTTCTGACGATACCCTTGTCACTGATGAATACTCACTGTCGAGGATAACATACTGTGTTCTAAGTAGTGGGATAAGGGGGATTCTGGGTTAGTTATAATTTATTCAAGATGGCGAACTCTCACCCAACCCCACTCCCCTACCCTCGGGGGTAGACCTGGAAACGTCGCACTTTTGATATGAAATTAATTGATTAAAGTGGTCAGTCTATTATTCTCTCTCCCTCTGGGAAACCCCAGCTCATCAGAGGTTCCTTTCCCCCACCCTGTCTGGGAAATCTTCACATCTCGAGACCCTTTCCCTTCTCCCCTCACTTCGCCTCCCCCAACCCCACCCAGTAAAAATTGGTGGAAAAAATCTTTCAGTTTGAGCTGAGCTGTTAGACTGGAAGGATTTCACAACCAAAAACTAACAGACACAAAACTGAAGCCAATGTCAATTATGTTGCAGAGAATATGTGACTTTTATAATGTTCAGTCTGCGTGTCTACAGATAGGGCTGTATATCTCTCTATTTGGCAAGAAAAGCTCATTATTCTCTCTAGTTTTTTATTTTAGGAAGTTACAAGTTTTGTAAAATACTACAAAAAAATATAAGTCAGTCAAAAGCTATTAAATATGCAAATACATCGCTTTTTTCCGATTGTGTGTGCAATACCTGCACAAAAATGGCGTCCTATAAGTAAGAAACGAGATTCGCTACACTTTCACATAGGTGAGAAAAGGCGTTTGCTACACTTTCAACTACTTAGTTTCAATTACTTTTCAAGGCCACCCAACTATCCACTTCCCCCATCCAAAAGACATATACATCATTGTATATTAATTGCCTCCTCCTTGCAAACCTGTAAAAATGGCGGGAAATTCAAAATTGGTAGGAAATTCTAAATTGGTGGGCTATTCAAACATTGGTGGTAAATTCGAATTTTTGCGGTAAATTCAGATGCTAGTTACACTGCACTGCAAAAGGCATAATAATAATAATAATAATAATAAAAGCAATTAATAATAACAAATACATTATTTATAAAAATTCTGTTTGCATACTGCAGGTGTGGAAGTAAGTAAGACAGTCTCTTTATTTCATCATCTTTGGAATAATGGTGCAGTCTTACTATGACATCACAATCCAAGGTGCCCGACCCAGAATACTGATGCAGTCTCGCTCCCCTACTCCTATTGGTGGAAATTAAAAATTGGTGGGAAATTCAAAATTAGTAGCAAAATTAAAATTCTTTCCTCTGGCTGTGACATGTCGGATTAGTAAGGGAAAGGTGCCCTTGATCGAACACTAGAGAGTAGCTCTAGGAAGTCCTGTCAATAACCGCTGGATCCAGAGAGGATAGTTTCACTGTTAGTCTAGTACTAGAGAGAGGTTCCACCTAGTCTAGCTATCAGCCCTCATCTAGAGTAGCCTTCCGTCGATCTACAAATGAATAGCTTCTGGGAAAGACAAAACGATGGGCAGTAAAGTTAGGACAGGGACCCACTGTCCCAGTCACCCAGTGCTGCTATAAATCCATGCTCTTTATATACAGTAATCATGTAGCAACAACACTGGGAAGTGAGACACATTTGTACCTATTTATGAGGCACAAGTCACATTCTAGCCTGCAGAAACGTGGAAATATATTGTAAGATATTTTCTATGAGTGTAGTGGTCACTATTTTACTTGAAGACGGCATCTCAAGACGAAAAAAACTGCCAAGTCACTTCCAATCTAGTCCAGAGCCAGCCAACGAGTGTATTGTGTACCTGAAGAGCTGAGTGGCCAGAGCCTTTCTTTGTACCTGCCTGGTAGCGACAGGCTAATCTGCGGCTTCCAGTCAGCCAAGTTCTCATTCATGACCACAACTGCTGCTGGCTGCGGACCGGCTTCGCTAACTCCTGGTACACTGCGAGTCAAGCAGGAGCCTCTTCACATAGAGTTCTAACTGCAGTTCCACCATTTGTATATACTCCCCAATTCAAAAAAAAAAATTGCTTCAACCAATCCGAGATGGGTATGTTGTTGTCCATACACTTCGAAATGCTAAATGTAGATTCCTCCACTTACGCACGTTACTTTTGAAGACAGAAGAATAGGAGTGCTAAAATATCGTTACTCGCTTATTCTTACTGTGAAAATCCTGTATAACAGCATGACATAGGCTATATTTGCTCTGACTGTTCACCGATCTGTAAATAAATTTGTTCTTGTCAGCTTAACATATCTTACGTCCTGCGTCACAGGACTGTAATGCTGAACTCATTTTTGGCTGAGTTGTAAATATCAGGATAATATGAGTTTATCAATTTGGCAATGTAGGTAGTTTTAATACAATGGTCATCTCTCCCTACGTAGGTGGGAGATTAAAATGTCGCTAAAAGATCTCATCACGATGGAAAAACGCCTGATTCCTGTGCCAACTCGTGAATCATATTATTGGGACTCTCGCTCTCGCCTCCACCTACCTGGTGGCACATCGTTGATATCAAACAGATTGACCAATTAATTAAATTGATCAGGAAAGTCCGTTTGCATGGTGTGTAGTTTTCTTTCCTGCAGAAGAATTACTCATGCCAGGTAACGGTCACAGTCGCTTCTGTGACATCTGTGGGGGTTGCCCAAAGGCTAGATAGTTACTTCATATCAAAATTGATGGTAACTATCATGAGATAGCTGAGGGTATCCAACAATAATTACGTTCTGTCTGTTGGTTGCCTTGTCATGCTGCTGGAAGCACGTAAGTCACTTAGAATTCTGGTACACTGCTCATGGGCCAATCCTGAAGACTTGTCGTTCTATGGTGGAAGTAGGATGTTCACACTCTTAACTGTTCCTGTGACGCTATGCCTTTGTCCCTGTCGTTGCCACTGGGGCGCATGCAAAACAGGTCCATCACCGCCACTAGCTCGTGAAACTCTACCCACACGTCATGACTGCTGTACCACTCCTGGCTGACAAGCCACTGCTTGCTGTGCCAGGCAGCTGTTAACGATTCCCGTCTTACTGGGTACTTTAACGTTGCTGGGGTAAATATCAGGATTATAAACGATATGCTTCCCCTCCTCCCATCTGTGAAAACCAAGACATTCTGAGATAAGTTGTCAAGATATGTTAGTAAAGCCTGACCTACTGAAAAATAACCTGCTGACCACCTTATTCCAAAGGTATATGAGCCCCCAGTTTCCCCTCAGAATACAGACTTGTAAAAGCGTTGCTATTGGATCTTGCAAAACTCAAATGAGAATGCTTGGAGGGAAGGCCATGTTCTTCCTGAATAAGAGCACTGAGTACTGACAAAATTGGAAGCTGAATGTAGAAGGATTCTACTGCCGCCAGCATACATTTAGCATAAGGACGACAAAGACAGATTCGAGAAACTAGTGCTCATTTGGAGGCATATAGACAGTCTTTTCTTCAATAAGCTGCGACATGGTCGCTAATGAAACAGTGACCAGAATATAGAATAAATTTCGTCTACTTCACGTCTCTCTCTCTCTCTCTCTCTCTCTCTCTCTCTCTTTCCAAGCATTAATCCCGACTTGCAGGGTCTGCTGTTATGGATCACCAGATTTGACGTGTTAATTTCAAGGGGTGGCTTGATACCCTTCCTGTCGCCACCCCGTACCCCCCTGGCCCCCGTACCCCAACTGTCTGCATCGAGTGTATTCCATGGAATAGTGCGTATGTGTTTCAAATGTCTGCCAGTCATGTAACTGAGGCGAAACGTGGACACCAGCCTGGTATTCACTTAGCGGGATGTATAAAACCGCCTGAAAACCACATCCAGGCTGGCCGGCACACTGGCCCTCGTCGATAGTCCACTGGGTGGATTCGATCCGGGGCAGGCGCGGCTACCCGAGTCCAGGAAGCAGTGCATTAGCGCTCTCGGCTACCCTGGTGGGTCCGTCTACTTCACATCTATGGTCGCAATTTTTTTTTGGCCTTCAGACTACCGGTTTCGGTCTATAATGACCATCATCAGATCTGTTTTATAAAAACATTTGTGACCATGGACGTAAATTAGACGAAATTTGGTCTTTTCTTCCCTCGCTCTATTGTGAGCGTAATACGAAAGAAAATGACGAGTGGTGGTAGTGAGTACCCTCCGTCATGCAGTGTACAATGGCTTGTGAAGCGTGAATATAGATGTAGATGTGAATTTAGTCTCTGTATCAGGATGTCAGCCCACTCATTCATAGGCAAACAAAACTCATGGAAGAATGTTGTATCTTATTTATCAAGAACACAAAAGACAGAACTTCTGCTGTTAATTTCCATTACTGGCTGGAGAAAGAATTACCTGATTCAGAGGTGGATTTAAGTTTTAAGTTGAAAGTGAACCTAGATGTTATGAAAACTACACACAGCAAACAACATAAAGAAAGGGTTGTTTTGTGTATGTAAATGAATATGCATAAATTAATAAAGATTTTGTGACAGATTATTTGCTAGTCTTAGTCGATAACCTACAAAAAATCCTAGTTCGGATGGGAGCAGTGTGTAGGTGGGTGATCATGGAAAGTGGCCAAAACTAGGTAGCTGAAAACTGCTATAAGGAGATTTACGTGCATAGTCCATTTTGTGGTTAAATAATGTGTATCGATGAACAGCAACATCGATTCGACAGCTCAATACTATGTAGTCACTGTCCACTAATTACGTGAATCCACATCTGTTCGTATTACGTGGGTGACCCATGAAACAAAAGCATTACGGGGATGCTGCTAGGATCGTATAGTTTGGCATACTCCATTCGATTATGTAACAGAAAGAGGTCTCTGCGAAAGGACTTACTTCTCCTGGAAATATAAGGGAGGATTAGGATATGTCTGAAAGGAATACACTTATGGCGACTAGGACATGCAAGGGGAACTATGATTCGATATCGATGAATTGTAGGTGCAACGAATCTGAATTTGTTAGTGCAGCCCCCGTGTACTCTGTATGGTTGTGAGTTTCTTCCTTACGTTAGAGTGTTACTTTTCTCGTTGTGATAGCTCTCTACCTAATCAGTAATGCGTGGGGGACTAGACAGCTTTCTAACAAATGGAACAGTGCTGTTGTTACTTGGTGGAATTTCGAGAGAATAAGCAGGAGTCCTTGTCTTGGGGGGGACATCTACTCGGCGAAATGAGGTGGATTCAAATCCTATATATCAAAGACTGGAAAATTCCTGAGAATAAGACGGGTAAGCGATGCTCTGACAAAAGGGGTGTTGAGAGGTGAGCTCTATATCACTTTTACGTTTTGTCAGCATACGTATTGCAGCCTCTAAATATGTCTCACGAGGCAACTGCAATGACAAAATTAGAGGAGAGTACAAAGGTTTTTACGAGTGACAATCAGCAGCAAGTTCCATCTCTTGTTATCTCTCTTCTATTAGTTTGGTATAGTTATAAATGGAAGGACTGACTTTTTCATAGATAGACTTCATTTATATGCATGTTTCATAAGCCATCATAAGGATCATGGCGGAGGGTACCCTGTCTCACTGTCATTTCCTTTCCTATTCAACTCGAAAATTGAGCAAAGGGGAAAAAGATTAACTACATGCCTTCGTATGAGCGCTAATTTCCTGTAACTTATCTTCATGGTCCGTATGCGAAATGTATGTTGGCGGCGGTAGATTCCGTCTGCAGTCAGCTTCAAATGTTGTTCCCCTAAATTTTCTCAATAATATTCCTCGAAAAGACCGTGGCCTTCCCTCTAGGGAATCCCATTAAATTCTCGAAACATCCGTCCACTAATTTGGCGGGAGGCAATAGAAACGCTTCTACAGAAGTGCATTCCGAGGGAAACCCAGGTCTGCGTGCTCATACGCATTTGGGATGGGGTGGTTAACAAACAGGCATTTTGCTATTGTTCACTGCATCAGCCTTTCCGGCATATCTTGAAAACACATCTCAGACCGTTCGGTTTGTAAGTGGGAGGAGGGGAAGCACATTGCTCAACATCCTGGTATTTACACCAGCAAAATTTAAGCGCCAAGTCGTTCTGAGAAGGATAGGCAACTTTTTTCAAATTTGTAATGATTAGCAGCTGTCTGGTGCAGCTAGCGGTGGCTTTCCGGCCAGGAGCGGTTCAGCCCTGGTGTGCGGGCAGGAGCTGTTTGCGTGTGAAGCTCTGTAACGGTGTAGTGGTTCATATTACTATGAAGCGTAGCAGCAAGTCTCATTTTCCTTTTACTAGACCGAAGAATCATGTGCGTGTGAAAAACTTGACTTTAATTCGTAGTAGCGTAAAGAGCATCTACTGTGCCGAATTTTGGTCAAATTTTTGTGCAGATATGAGGAAGAAAAAACGCGGTCACAGCGCAGAAAGCGACGACGGATTTATGATGTGGATTGACCAGTGATGGGTCACTCGCACTTTGCAGTCTTGCTTTGGGAGTGCTGTGGACACCAAAGAAGAAAGGGGCCTGATTACAGTGGTCGAGCAGTACAGAAAAATGAATGTTGTTATAGACTTTTCGCCGTGCTGTCTCGAATTAACTACGAAATATTGTTTTGGTCAACCACTGAAGCATCGTTTATGAACACGATGCCTGAAAAGTTTTGTTATCAGTTTTTGTGAGTTGAGAACTTATTTGAATAAAGAGGAAGTACGGAAACAATGCTTCGTGATTTCGTAGGGAGCTGTTTAAATGTAGAAGCTCTCTTATAGCCCTCGCCCTTCTGCAATCAGAAAAGAGGTCAGGGGTCAGAAACGTTGGCACTGCATAGCAGGACGGCCACATCAGGAGAAATATACCTGTGACCGGGAAATTCGGAAGAGAAGGTGACTGTTATTACAGGGAGCGAGTAAAGACTTAGCACCTCACCACGTGTGAAGGAGTCCTATGATAGGGGTAGAGCATATTCTTAGCACCCTGTCATCAGCCAAAAATGAGTTTAATACTCTAGTCCTATGTTACAGGACGCAACAGATATTGAGGTGATGAGACCAGCTATTTGTAGTGAATGAATGAATACATAGAGGAAATATAGCCTATGCCATACTGCTGTAAAGGATTTTCACGCTAAGAAGTGTAAGCTGCGCCTGTTCGACCCTCAGGATCATAGGAGCTAGCGACGTCGGTCCGCAGCCAGCGGCAGGCGCAGTCACGAGAAATTAGCTGACCGGAAGCTGCAGTTTAGCCCGTTGCAACTGGACATGTACAGACAAAGGCTGCAACCTGATGGCTCTTCAACTACACAATATACTCGGTAGATAGGGCTGGACGAGACTGGAGGTGGCAATTCAGATTTTTCGTCTTCAGATGCCACATTGAAGTAAGATAATGAGCACTACACTTGTAAAAGAATATTGTATGGTTTATTTCTCATATTTCTGTTGACTAGGTGCGACTTGCGATTATTCCCCAGTGCTATCGCTACATGACATTTATAGAATCAGTGGGACAGTGCGTCACTGTCCTAATATTACTACCCAAACTTATGTGCAGCAGTTATTCACTTGTCGATTGGCAGCAGGCTACTGTCCTGCACCTCAGTGATAGTTTTATGTCCTATTATGGTAACCCAACCTTCTCACATAGGGCTACTGGTAGGACTGGCTCAAGCAACTCTACTGATAGACTAACAGCAAAAAGTGTGGCCGAGAAGTTCTAGGCGCTTCAGTCTGGAACCGCGCGACCTCTACAGTCACAGGTTCGAATCCTGCCTCGGGCATGGATGTGTGTGATGTCCTTAGGTTAGTTAGGCTTAAGTAGTTCTACGTTCTAGGGGACTCATGACCTCAGATGTTAAGTCCCATAGTGCACTGAGCCATTTGAACCATTTTGAACTAACAGCAAAAATATCCTCTCTGCACCCAGTAGTTGTCGACAAGACGTGCTAGAGCTACTCTCTAATGCTTGATCAATGGCAACTACTCCTCCCCAACTCACATGGTTCATAGCCAGACGGAAAAATTTAAATTTTCTGACATTTTGAATATCCCACTAATTTTGAGTTTCCTGCCAGTAATCTGGGTCGGCCATGTTGGATTGTGACATCATTGTTAGACTGTACCATAATTACAAAGATAATGAAATACAGAGGGTACGCTACATCCTTCAACACCAGCAATATGCAAATTGAATTTTCGTAAATAAAGAATACATTATTATTGTTATTGTTACTATATAATCTGGAATATAATATATTTAGCATTTGAATTTACTGTGAAAATTTGCATTTGCTACAGATCTTTAGTTTCTCGAGATTTTTACAGGTGTGGGACGGAGGGCAGACTGCTTATTTAATAACAATAATCTATATTTGTGTTTTCGATGAAGTGGATAGTTGGGTGACCCTAAAAAATAGTTGAAAGTAGGTAGTTTAAAATGTAATAAACCCAATTTCTTAAGTACATGAAAGTGTAGGGCACCACTTTACTCTCCTATATGTGTGTTTTATGTTGATGTGGATGCCAATTTCGTGGCGATATTGCGTGTGCGATCGAAAACAAGCGATCTATTTGCATATTTAATCACTTTCTGACTGGTCAGTAATCTTTTTCGAAATATTTTGCAACATTTACACCTTTCAAAATTAAATAGACAGTAGACAATGATTAGCTTCCCCCCTCCCCCCAAATAAGGAGATGCGCAGCCTTGTACCCCACAAACTGATTAAATGAAGAATATGCAAATTGAATTTTATAAATAAACGATATATCCTCTACAATGTAACTGACATTCAGTTCAGTTTTCTATCTTGAGATCCTTCCAGTGCAACAGCTCAGCACAGACAGTGATTTTTCCCACCATTTTTTTCTTGGTGGGATGGGGGAGGGAAGAGGAGATGAGTTGGAGAAGGGGTAGGGAGGCTGCGGATTTCCCAGAGGGGGAGCAGGCAGGGACTCTACGAAGGAATGGGGATTTACCAGAGGAGTAGGGGGTTATTAATTATTAATTTAATGAATTAATATGTTATCAAAGGCGAACTGTTGCCATATCTACACCAGCGGACATGGGGGAGAGTGCGCCATCTTCAATAAATTATAGTTCTCTCAGAATCCCCCTTATCCCACTAGTGCTCTATTCCTTAAAAAGTCTTCGAGTCACTCACATATCTGGCGACCTAAACTGTATGCTCAGTTACTCGTCAACAGTCTGCAGTGAGACACCATGTCAAACACGTTTAAGAAATCCACAATATGGAGTCTGCCTGTTATCCTTCATCCATAGCTCGCAGTACATTTGAGAAAAGGGTAATATGAGTTTCGCATGGGAGATGCTTCCTAAAACTGTGCTGCTTCGTGGATGTAAGCTTTCCTGTCTCAAGGAAATTTATTATATTCGAACTCAGAATGTGTTCAAGAAATTTGCAGCAGACAGATGTTAATGATGTTGCTCTGTAATTATGTGGGTCAGTTATTTTACCTTTCTTATATGCAGGGGTAACATGCGCTTTTTTCCAGTGTCTTGAGGCTATTCGCTGTGCGAGAGATTCGAGATAAATGCAGGATAAGCCATGGGCCACTGTCACGGAATACTCTCTGTAACACTAAGTGGGATTCCATCTGGAACCGACTACTTGATTTCACCTCTTTCAATTGCTTCTCTACGCTATAAATGCCGATTTCTTTGTCCACCGTGAGGAAGTTTGTACAACAGTCGAATGACAGTATGTTTGTACGATCCTCCTGGCCTGAATGATTT
This sequence comes from Schistocerca americana, assembly GCF_021461395.2. NCBI lineage: Eukaryota > Metazoa > Arthropoda > Insecta > Orthoptera > Acrididae > Schistocerca > Schistocerca americana. Next base: position 751,181,534 of record NC_060119.1, on the reverse strand, counting down.
CTTAAATGAGAAATTCAAAACTTCACATTCCATTTTGCTGTGTTCTGTTGCCTACCATGGTCTAGTGGTAACGTCTTTGACTAGTAATTAAAACTTCCTCAGTCGTAGGATCTAACCACGCCAGTGTTTGATTTCGGAAAACAAATAATCAGCAATGGCTTCCAAAGACTTCCGGCAAATGAAGTCACCCTTATTCAGCCAACAGCGTTGCCAAAGAGGGCTGTGGAACAGCAATGATCAACGGCATGAGAACGCACAAGGCAATGGAAATTGCAACATTAAAGCCACGTAATGTGTATCCACAGGACGTGTTATCTATAACTGAAAAAGTGTCTTAACGATTGCTTCATTGGAAAAAGATTCCGAACTAGTCCCCTATTTGGATCTTCGGGCGGGGACTACCAAAAGGTGGGTGACCATGAGATGCAGATCGAATAACCGACGAAAGGATAATGTTCTACCAGTCGGAGGCGGAATGTCAGAAGTTTGAACGTGGTAGGGAAGCTAGAAAATCTGGAATTGGAAATGCAAAGACTTAATCTAGAGACAATGGGGGACAGTGGATTGTGAAATGGAAAGAAGGATTTCTGGTCAAATGGGTATGAGATCATAGTAGCGGAGAATGGGAGTGGAATTCGTTAATAACAGGAAGGCTAGGGCCGAGCGGTTCTAGGCGCTACACTCTGGAACCGCGTGACCGCTACGGTCACAGGTTCGAATCCTGCCTCGGGCATGAATGTGTGTGATGTCTTTCGGTTAGTTAGGTTTAAGTAGTTGTAAGTTCTAGGGACTGATGACCTCAGAAGGTAAGTCTCATAGTGCTCAGAGCCAGCCGGGAAGGCTAGGGAGTGTGCTACTGTGAACAGTTCAGTTATAGGGTTGTTTGCATCAGAATCGACAGCAAAGCAACACTGACAACAACAGTTCATGTATACATGTCGACGTTGCAAGCAGAAGATGAAGCGATTGAGAAATTATGAGGATACTGAATAGCTAATTCACCAGGTGAAGGCTGTGTGTGTGTGTGTGTGTGTGTGTGTGAGAGAGAGAGAGAGAGAGAGAGAGAGAGAGAGTAAATGAGTGAGTGTGTGTGTGTGTGTGTGTGTGTGTGTGTGTGTTTTGAGCTTATGGGCCCACATCGGCGAAGTTATCAGAGGGATGAAAACAAAACAGTTCAAATGGTTCAAATGGCTCTGAGCACTATGGGACTCAACTGCTGTGGTCATCAGTCCCCTAGAACTTAGAACTACTTAAACCTAACTAACCTAAGGACATCACACACATCCATGCCCGAGGCAGGATTCGAACCTGCGACCGCAGCAGTCGCACGGTTCCGGACTGCGCGCCTAGAACCGCGAGACCACCGCGGCCGGCAACAAAACAGTCTTGGGAACTAGAATGCGGTTGCAGGGGAAGTAGTAGGAGGGAGGCTTACGGGAGGCTATGGGGTTGGTAGCAGGAAGGAGAGAAAAATAAAAAACTGAGTTCTGAGATTAGTTTCAGTTAGTAATACCGAATATTGTGTTGAAGAAACACAAAAGAGGAGGAGGTACACTTTGGAGAAGACCAGGAGATACGGGAATATTTAAGTAACACTACATCATGGCTAGACAGGTATTCTGAAATCAGATATTGGATTGTAAGGCGTACCCAGGTGCACATATAGACTCAGATTACAATTTAGTAATGATTTATTTATTTATTTATGCGTGTCCAGAGCAGAAAATATTATACATAATATATCATACATGTGCATATTTACATTCCATGTGCTGCCCAAAATTCCGCTACACATACTGCCTCATTATTGGCGACAACCAGTTCGTCCATGGAAACAGGTTTTGATAGTTTCCTGCACTTGAGCAGGTGCTGGCGGTCTTGAGGTCCACCGCACTCACACAGTTCGTCCCCTGAGATGTATCCCCATTTCTTGATGTTCACCTTACACCGAGACACTACAGTTCTCAGTCTATTGAGGATCTTCCATGTCTCATAAGGGAGGTGATGACCTGCAGCAAGTTCTTCTTTGGGGTTATCCCAAAATGTACATGGAAGCCCCCCCCCCCCCTCCCAAAGATCGCAATATGAGGGAGATACGGCACACAGTGTCATCGCCAGCGATCGGGTGTACCCTGGCCAACGTTGGGAGCAATTCCAACGGCAGATCCTTCTACCACCAGATTAATAATGATGAAGAGTAGGCTGAAGTTTAAGAGATTAGTAAGAAGAAACAACGTGCAAAGAAGTGGGGCACAGAAATACTGAGGAGTGAAGAGATACGTTTAAAGGCCTGTGGGGCTATAGATGCTACGATAGTGAATAATTCAGTTGGCAGTTCATTTGAACAGGAATGTACATCTCTAAAAATGGCAATCAGAGAAATTTCAATGAGAAATATTGATAGATGGAAGGTATCTGGGAGGAAACCATGGGTAGCAGAAGAAATACTTCACCTGATCGTCGAAAGAAGAAAGTACAAAACTGTTCGGGCAAAATTAGGATTTTACAAATATTGGTCACTTAGGAAGTTAACAAATAGGAAGCGCAGGCAAGAAAAGACAAAATGACTACATGACAACGCGAAGAAACCTAAAAATAAGTGGTTGTTAGAAGGACTGACTCAACATATAGGAAAGTAAAAACTACCTTCGGTGAAATTAATAGCAATGGCGGTAACATTAAGGGTGCATTGGGAAATCCACTGTTAAACGCAGAAGAACGGTTAGGTGGAAAGAGTACACTGGATGCTCCTATGAGGGGAGGACATGTCTAATAACGTGATATAAAATGAAACAGGAGTCGACAGGGAAGAGATAGGGGATCTAGAATCAGATTTTAAAAGAGCTTCGGAGGGCTTGATTTTGAACAAGGTAGAGGGGATAGATAATATTAATCCAGAATTTCTTGGATCATTTGGGGAAGTGTCAACAAAACGACTTTTCACATTGGTGTGAGTGTACGGAACTGGCAGTATACATAAGACTTTCGGAAAACATCATCCACACAATTCCGTAGACAGCAAGAGCCGACAAGAGCGAGAATTATCACATAATCAGCTTAACAGCTCGTGCATCCCAGTTGCTGACAAGAATAGTATACAGACGAATGGGAAAGTAAATTGAGGATCTGTTACATGACAGTGATTTTCGCTTTAGGAAAAATAACGGCATCAGAGAGCCAGTTCTGACGTTGAGGTTGATGAAAGCAGGACTGAAAAAAAAATCAAGACACATTCATAGGATTTTTCGCCCTGGAAAGAGCGTTCGACATTGCAAAATGGAGTAAGATCATCTAAATTCTGTGAGCAGGGTTATGCTATAGGGAAGACGGCTAATATGCAATATGTTCAAGGGCCAAGAAGAATATTAAGAATGGAAGACCAAGAATGAAGTGTTCGGATTAAAACTGATGTAAGACAGGGACGTAGTCTTTCACATCTCCTATTCAATTATTGCATCGAAGAAGCAATGACGGATATAAAAGAAAGATTCATGTGCGGTATTAAAATTCGTAGTGAAAAGATATCAATGGTAAGACATTGCTACCCTAAGTGAAAGTGAGGAAGAATTACAGGATCTGTTGAATGGTATAAGTTTAATGCGTACATAATATGGATTGAGACGAAAATAAGGAGCTATAGCAACAATGAGAACAGCATGAAACTTAATATCAGATTTGGGTATAATGAAGAAAACGAGCAAGAAGGACTAAATACCAGACTAGCACCTGCAAAAATGCATTGCTGGCCAAGTAAAGTCTACTAGTATCAGATATAGGCCATAATTCATCGAAGGCATTTCTGAGAATGTACGTTTGGAGCACAGCATTGTACGATAGTGAAAAATGAACTGTGGGAAAACTGGAACAGAAGAGAATCAAAACATTTGAGATGTGGTGTTACAGAAGACTGTTGAAAATCAGTTAACGAATGAAGAGGTTCATTGCAAATCGGAGAGGAAAGGAATATGTGGAAAACACAGACAAGAAGGAGAATCAGGATGATAGGACATTTGTTAAGACATCGGGGAATAACTCCCATGGTACTAGAGGGAGCTGTGAAGGGTACAAACTGTGGAGGAAGACAGGGGTTGAATACATCCTGCAAATAATTGAGGACGTAGGTAGCAAGTGCTACTCTGAGATGAAAGGTTAGGACAGGAGAGGAATTTGTGGCATCAGATCAGTTAGAAGACTCATGACTCAAAAAAACAAGTAAATAAATAAATTGCCTCTCCAGACTGGTCGACTAGTGACTGGACAGAAGCGAGAAGCCTTCAATCTTCGGTTAATGGTATTAAGTATGACTAAAATTTTCTCGGGCTATCAGCAAGATGTTTCGCTAACGTATGACGGTGGAAGTTATTGAAAGCTTCGCTCATTATTTTCTTATGGAGGCAAGAATTTCTGCTAACGTTGGCCTGCCAACGTTCGGACGCTCTCTTTTGAACCGAGAGGGCAACAATCTGTTTCCTCAGCATTTTACAAATTTGTCCAACCCTAATCCACTTACTTGGCACATATGCGTCCAGAGCGTGATTTACTATTACTTTCAAAGTGTGCTCATAATCCCTCTACGACCGTCATACTCGAGTCCCAGTACCTGTAAAGAATGGTAAGAAACTGTGAGAATGGTTTCCGTGAAGACTTTTGTAAAAATTAATGTCTCCGAATGGCTGCTTCCTGAATGAGCGAAAAAGCTTTCTTGAAGGAGTTTAGCTTATGCTAACTTAAACTGGATGCAAATGAAATAAACTTTTAGAGAAACGTTAAAAACTGATTTAAGCATTTGTTGCTGAAAGTTTTGTAACGAACACATGGAACGGAGAAGCAATAGTCGCAACTGACTTTGTGACAACTGCCAAGTAGCATACCGTATAATGAGGGTGAAATAAATACAAGGTACATACTGTATAGAGATGAGTATTACGTAATGTAATTAAGAGGCAGTTGCATAGTACAGGCTGTGTCACATTATTAATAAAATTTGGGCTAACTGACACATAATATCCGTCAGGCACATCTTAAATATCAGTTTAGCTGTCATTGTACACAGAGAAAGAGTCCAGTTTACAGGCGCCAGATCGCTGCCACAGCAGAATGGTACTCGCATTAAATTCAGAATATTATTGTTTAACTTCATATTAACCCATGGAAGAATCCCACTTGTCTCTAATACTACGTGGGACATCTATGCATTGTGACTGGACTGGTTGCACATCTCCGATCAGATCCCTTAATTCATGAGCCACTGGGGCAAGATGAGTGTAGCCCTTGTCTACAAATACATCTACATCTACTTGCATACTCCGCAAGCCACAGTATGGTGCGTGGCGGAGGGTACCCTGCTCCACTACTAGTCATTTCCTCTCCTGTTCCACTCGCAAATAAAGCGAAAGAAAAACGATTATCCACGCCTCCGTATAAGCCCTAATTTTCATATCTTATCTCCGTGGCCCTTACGCGAAATTTATGTTCACGGTAGTAGAATCGTTTCGCTCTCAGCCTCATGTGCAGGTTCTCTAAATTTCCTCAATAGTGTTCCTCGAAGAGACCGTCGCCTTCCATCCAGGGATTCCCATTTGGGTTCCCGAAGCTGATCCTGACACTTGCGTGTTGTTCGAAGCTATCTGTAACAGACCTAGCAGCCCGCCTCCGAACTGATTCGAAGTCTTCCTTTAATCCAACTCGGTAGGATCTCAAACACTTGAGCAGTACTACATCCTTTACGGGTGAACCACATTTTCCCAAAATTTTCCCAATAAACCGATGTCGATCATTCGGCAACGACATGCTCGTTCCATTTCGCATGCTGCTTTCTAACGTTACGCCCAGATATTTAATAGACGAGACTGTGTCAAGCAGGACACTACTAATGCTGAATCCGAACGTTACTGGTTTGTTTTTCCTTATCTTCCGCATTAACTTACATTTTTCTACATTCAAAGCTAACTGCCATTCATCAGACAAGCTATAAATTTTGTGTAAGTCATCTTGTATCCTACTACAGCCGCTCAACTTTGACACTTTCCCGTGCACCACAGCATCGTCAGCAGACAACCTCAGATTAGTGCTTACCCTGTCCGCAAGATATTTATATATATATATATATAGAGTAAATAACTGTCCCGCACGCTTCCTTTGGGTGCTCCTGATAATACTCTTGTCACTGATGTACACTCGACTTCGAGTACAACAAACTGGGCTATGCTACTTAAGAAGTCTTACAGCCGCTCACATATCTGGGAACCTATTCTATACGTTCGTACCTTTGTTAACAAACTGCAGTGGGGCACCGTGTCAAATGCTCTCCGGATACCTGGAAATTGAAATAAGAACACCGTGAATTCATTGTCCCAGGAAGGGGAAATTTTATTGACACATTCCTGGGGTCAGATACATCACATGATCACACTGACAGAACCACAGGCACATAGACACAGGCAACAGAGCATGCACAATGTCGCCACTAGTACAGTGTATATCCACCTTTCGCAGCAATGCAGGCTGCTATTCTCCCATGGAGACGATCGTAGAGGTGCTGGATGTAGTCCTGTGGAACGGCTTGCCATGCCATTTCCACCTGGCGCCTCAGTTGGACCAGCGTTCGTGCTGGACGTGCAGACCGCGTGAGACGACGCTTCATCCAGTCCCAAACATGCTCAATGGGGGACAGATCCGGAGATCTTGCTGGCCAGGGTAGTTGACTTACACCTTCTAGAGCACGTTGGGTGGCACGGGATACATGCGGACGTGCATTGTTCTGTTGGAACAGCAAGTTCCCTTGCCGGTCTAGGAATGGTAGAACGATGGGTTCTATGACGGTTTGGATGTACCGTGCACTATTCAGTGTCCCCTCGGCGATCACCAGTGGTGTACGGCCAGTGTAGGAGATCGCTCCCCACACCATGATGCCGGGTGTTGGCCCTGTGTGCCTCGGTCGCATGCAGTCCTGATTGTGGCGCTCACCTGCACGGCGCCAAACACGCATACGACCATCATTGGCACCAAGGCAGAAGCGACTCTCATCGCTGAAGACGACACGTCTCCATTCGTCCCTCCATTCACGCCTGTCGCGACACCACTGAAGGCGGGCTGCACGATGTTGGGGCGTGAGCGGAAGACGGCCTAACGGTGTGCGGGACCGTAGCCCAGCTTCATGGAGACGGTTGCGAATGGTCCTCGCCGATACCCCAGGAGCAACAGTGTCCCTAATTTGCTGGGAAGTGGCGGTGCGGTCCCCTACGGCACTGCGTAGGATCCTACGGTCTTGGCGTGCATCCGTGCGTCGCTGCGGTCCGGTCCCAGGTCGACGGGCACGTGCACCTTCCGCCGACCACTGGCGACAACATCGATGTACTGTGGAGACCTCGCGCCCCACGTGTTGAGCAATTCGGCGGTACGTCCACCCGGGCTCCCGCATGCCCACTATACGCCCTCGCTCAAGGTCCGTCAACTGCACATACGGTTCACGTCCACGCTGTCGCGGCATGCTACCAGTGTTAAAGACTGCGATGGAGCTCCGTATGCCACGGCAAACTGGCTGACACTGACGGCGGCGGTGCACAAATGCTGCGCATCTAGCGCCATTCGACGTCCAACACCGCGGTTCCTGGTGTGTCCGCTGTGCCGTGCGTGTGATCATTGCTGGTACAGCCCTCTCGCAGTGTCCGGAGCAAGTATGGTGGGTCTGACACACCGGTGTCAATGTGTTCTTTTTTCCATTTCCAGGAGTGTATATGGAATCTATTGCCCCCTTCATCCATAATTCCCAATACATCCCGGCTGGGGACTGGGTGTTGTATGACCTTCATCATAATTTTCATCATCATTGACACGCACGTCGCCGAAGTGGCGTCAACTAAAAAGACTTGCAATACGGCGGCCTAACCTCGAAGGGGATATCCCGGCCAATCAATGCTATACGATCATTTCATTTCATATTCGAACTGAGAAAATGTTCTAGGGTTCTGCAGAAACCGATGTTAGAGATATTGGTCGTTAATTTTGCGGATCCGTTCTTTTACTATGCATGTATACAGTAGTCGCCTGCGCTTTTCTCCAGTCTATTGGGACTCTGCGCTGGGCGAGAGAATCTCAATAAAAGCGAGCTAATTAAGTGGCCTGTGCCGCAGAGTACTCCTTGTAAAATTAAACTGGGACTCCACCCGGACCTGGCGACTTATTTGTTTTCAACTCCTTCAGTTGTTTCTCTAAGCCAGGGACGCTTATTACTTTGTCTCTCATACCGGAGTCTGTTCGATGGTCTATGGACGGTATGTTTGCACAAGTGTTTGTGTGAACGATTTCTTAAAGGTGAAATTTAAAATTTCGGTTTTCGTTTAGTTACGTTCACCTACCACACCAGACTGGTCAATGTGTGACAGGATCGAAGCCTTAGAATAACTTAGCAATTTTACATAGGACCAGAATTTTTTCGTGTTCTATGCCAGATATTTTGCTACGGTATGACCGAGGCAGTTTTTGCATGCTTCGAGCTTTGATCTTTTCGCAGGCGTACGAATCTCTACTAACCTTTTCATGTCGTCATTTGCGCGTTCTATTTTGAACTTAGTGTGAAAAGGTCTTTTCTTCCTCAGAATTTTCCTAACTTCATTGTTAAAACATGGGGGTCCATTCCGTCCTTAACCTACTTGTCTCCTTAAATAAAGTGAGACATTCATCGAATAAGTAGAATAACGTGCAGTCCCTAGATATACCTCACAGGCTTACGGTCTGATACTGTACTGATTTACAGTAAACAGCTAGTACCCAAGCAGGAAAGGGGTGTAAATAGAACCTTTTCCTCTGTTAATGAAAAAACTAACGCGTATTAAAACACTTACATTGTCAAACAATTCGTAAATCTAGAAATTGCCTGTATTTACACAACCTGACAGTACCAGCTTAAAGTTGCACTTTAAGCGGGGGCTTTCAATTTTTAGTCTGTTTTCAATATCTCAGGACTCATCGTTGCTGATACTTTGCAAAGATCCTCTGTAACCATAATCGATACGGCCAGTGTAGATTCTTTGATGTGTCTCTCTCTGACTAGTTTTGGAGAGAGCATGGTCACCTTTGACCGCTTCAGGGCGCTTTCGGCTAATGAGAGCTTTAGCAGTTGGAAGTGCTTGCTCGCCGACAGCTTTGAAACATATTTGTTGCGGTAGGCTTGTTATGGGCCGTCGGATGTTAGATGCGGCGCGGTGTGTTTGCAGTTATTGGTGAAAACATTTCATAGGCAACGTTTTGCAGTCAAGGCTTTCGTGTGATGTTTGTATCCCGCGGTTATTATCACGAATTTCGAGTATTAAACTTGCTATGAGTTACAAAAGTGAGCTGATATTCAGGCGCGTGGAGTTAAAATTTCCGAGTCTTCGTGCTTTCAGTATACCTGAAACTGATTACAGGATCGTGTTTTGATCATTCAGTCCGAAGCACTATGTATTCAAATTCGTTACTCTTCCCGTCAACTTAGGTCATTGTATGCTTATCTTAAAGTAGTGCACACGTACTTGTGCCTAAGCGATTGATGAAACTTCCGGTTAGGGAGTGCATCTCGAATTCCAAGCGCTTCGTCTCATCTGTTTGCTTGATACGAAATCAGTATACATTTTCATTACATTGTATACGTATTTCCGGTTTTATTTATTGAACATTTACGTGTATTTGTACATTTTGTTTCGTGCTTTGTCTGCTGATATTCCATATTCAACAGTTTCTAAGTACCTTCTTTGTCTATTTTCTTCTAACTGAGGAACATGATAAAAATGACAAATTCATTCAGTTGTCATACAGTTTTCCCCAGTTTATGGTAAGATGCTCAGTTTTTCATCTGTGAAAGTAGTTAAGTGATAATTTCTGTGGCAGCTGCTATACTGTATAAGTGGACATTTTCCACAAAACTAAACTTGCTGAGAATGTTGTGCAGATATTTTCAGCACAAAGTAACAGTTCAACAAAATCAAGTTCTTTAGAACTGCGCCATCATTTAAATATCTTGCAGACGTATTACCAGCAGTTAGACATTATTTTTCAGTGTTGCGATTACAGACAGGGGCCCCAACCCCAGCTGAACAGTGGTCAGCTATAAGATGATCTTGTTTTACATATTAATTTAGATAGCATATTTCGAGTGACTATCACAATCTATGAAGTTCAATTATACATGTCAATCCTGCCATTCATTAATTGCGAGATTTACGTGTGAGCTAGTTGTATAAATTCCTTTTTCATCATGGAAGTCAATAGTGTTACAACACTGATTACCAAGCTACCTTAATAACATATCATATTAGGAGTTCATCATACAACTTGCAGTAGTAGTCAAATTTCTAAAAAGGAAATAGCAACCTTGCACAGCAGGTTGGGGAACTCTTACCCCATTTGTTCAGGTAATTCTACTGAGGTAAATACGAAAAGCTCAAGGTGTGCAATCTATACGAGGTAAGTGCTGAGAATCACTACAACTCATCCGGAATGAAGGATACACAGGAATGGGGGTGACTGGACTTTAAGGAATACGTGCGAAGACTGCTTCTGTTACAGACTTCTGGGAAGACGTACGAGGTGTATGCAGAAAGTAAGTTCCAATTGGTCGCGAAATGGAAACCATGGCGAAAACCCGATGAAGATTTGCTCGCATGTGCTGGGCATTGTCTCTTGTCCATCAATCGCGTCTCGTTACACTTTGCAGCTCTGAATGCACCGTGAGCACGTAGAGATGCTAGAAAATAGTGTCTCCCCCCACCCCCAAGTATGGGTGACTGCCGCGAGATTACGTCTGATATCATGCGCCCCCACATAACGTAACTTTCACGCATTTCCTCCTTTATGACAATTCTCGGCCGCACACTGCGGGGCAATGAAGACGCTCCTGCAGCGTTTTCGTTGGGAAGTATATGATCACCTACCATACAGCTCGGATGTGACTCCTCTGTTTTCATCTCTGCTCAGATGAAACCCTGGCTACGAAGACAACGTTTGGGCACAGTCAATGAGCTGCAGACAAGTGTAGAGAATTGACGGAAAGCAAAAGTGTATGCCTTCTACTTGCGACGACGGTGCTGTAAAGTTGGTACAGCACTACGACAAATGTGAAAGTCGGAGAGGCGACTATGTAGAGAAGTAGCTGTTTGGTATAGCTAACTGTTGCTAATAAAACGTTTCTGGTTTTCACTATTTTCCATTCTGTGGCCGATCGGAACTTAATTTTCGGATATCCCTCGTAAATCAAGATAATTATGGTGGACAATCACACTATAGACGTACCCAGTGGTTCTGTTCAGGTCATTTCGGCTGAAGATTCTACGTCATCGTGTCCATTGTACGCCTGTTAGTGTCGTACGCTAGATGAAGCCAGTAACTAGCAACCAGCCACCGTCACAAAATGTAACTCAGCAGGTCCAAAAAAATTTAACTCAGCACTAATTTATTTAAAATAAAATATACTTTTCGCGGGAGCATTTAAATGTACTAAACTCATATCTGTTTGTGTGCCGTTCAGTCTGGCAACCGAATTAAAATATAAAATTTATTTATTCGCTGAAACCATCATTAGAAGTTTGCTTTCGTGTCCACCATCAGCAGCAGCAACCACAGAAATACCCGTTTCGAAAATAAAAAAGTTCTATTTATTGCTGCAGTGTATTTTATTTGTTTCAGACGCTTTTCACCTTTTACTGTATGACGTTTTCGGGGGAATATATATTCGAATTTTGGCTGGTCTCTACGTTTCACACGCTGGAGGTCGCTCTATAACTTCACGTACGAAACATTAGAACACTTTCGCGTTAAGAACTTTTGTCTTTACAATTTTCATGTTCTTTGCGCCAACTGGTGTGTATCACTACTACTCTTCCATAGCAATTTTCTTAAAATAACCACAACTGATGACTGAAGAACAACAGTGCTACACAGCAGTTAGAACAAAGAACATGAAAATTATGAACAAAGACGTTAGTAAGGCGAGAACATTATAACATTTCGTAAGTGAAGTTATAATGCGACCAGCATGTGACCAGATGAGAGAAGACAAAGATGCTAGCCAAAAGGTCCAGTAACTATTCCACTGAAGACTCGCTAAAGAAAAAAGCGAAACGCGTCTGGAACAAATAAAAAACACTGCAGCGAGAAAAAGGTGGCTTTTATTATTTACAATACGAATTGATGTAATCACATTTACAATACATTCTGACATGTGAGAAATCCCACTCCTGGCAACTGGAGTATGCGATCCTACTTCACGTTTGATTGATGTTGCAACATGTATATCGACAACTCTGATGAGTAGGAAGTGAAAGGCATAACAAAAATGCTTCTAAACTGCTATTCAAAAACCCTGGAGCGCACTGCAGTATAATAAAAACATTTACAACTACGAGGCAGTTCACAAAACAGAGTTAAATAAATGCTTCCTTCAGTGGCAAAAGAATTTCTCTGTTTCAGCACAATGCACAGCAAACATTGTGGTTTCTCTCCACGTGTTTAATACAGTCGGCTGGTGCATGCTAACAAGCTGTAAATGAATGTCGTGAATAGACTCACTATTCTCATTTTCTTGCGTTATCTGCCTAATTTCTGAAGATTTCTAAATTCACATATTCTTGTTAGTTGTAGTTCCACATCGATTTTGTTGATGTTGCATTACACAAAGTAGCTGATTAAATGGAAACATTTGTAACGACTATATGCTGGCTACAGAGATAGTCGCAGTTTATCTGAGCATATGATCATTTTGGGAGGCTTTACAAGAGAGTATACTTCTCACCAGATGTAGATCGCATTGGATTGAAAGGCGTGTTACACACATTCGCTTGGAGTCATAAAGAAATTTCATTACAGTGTCGGAGCAGGCAGAACAAGGGCACTATTACCACAGAACATTTCGTAAATTCTTATGACCTCTAGAATAAGTGTTTGCTGTACGATAAAGCAATAATGGCAAATAATTCCCCTTAAATGAAGACTATTAACATGTTTTTGAAGAGAATATTGAAATTCACATCGTACAATATTCCTACCAGACCTACAGGGTCAGCAAAAACTTTAGACTCTTAAGAGGCTAAGTAGTTGGGATAGGGGTGTGAAGGTTTGACAGAGTGCATTTGCCAAAACGCTAGACTTTTTTATTTACAAAACAAAGCTCGGAAGTAGAAATTTAATAATTTAGCAACACAAAATTAAAAACTGATTTCATAAGAAAATAATAAATCAATCTAGAACTATCTTGGAGTAGACGGATCTCAATAATATCTGCTAAACTTCAAGATTAGCAACACTTGGGGTGGCGATAAAATAACTGTCACCAGACAGGATCTTGAAAGAACACGATGTTGTTGATGTTGTTGATGTTGTGGTCCCCAGTCCGACGAGTCGTTTGCCGCAGCTCTCCATGCTACTCTATCCTATGCAGACCTCTTCATCCCCGAACAACTACTGCATCCTGCATCCTTCTGAATCTGTTTACTGTATTCATTTCTCGGTCTCATTCAACGATTTTTACCTCCCCCCCCCCCCCGCCCCCGCCCGCCCCCTCCCTACCTATCACATTTCCCTCCAATACAAAATTGGTCATCCATTGATGTCTCAGAATGCGTCTATCAACCGATCCGTCCTTTAATTGAAATTTACCACATATTTCCTTTCTCCCCAGTTCCATTCAGTACCTGTTCACCAGTTACGTGGTCTATCTACCTAATCTGTAGCATTCTTCTGTAGCACAACACTTCAAAAGTTTCTATTCTCTTCTTGTCAAATTGTTTATCGCCCATGTTTCACTTCACTACACTCCAGACAAAATCTTCACAAAAGACTTCCTTACAATGAAGACTATGATTGATATTAAGAAATTTCCCTTCTTCAGGAGCGCTTTTCTTGCCATTGCCAGTCTACATTTTGTATCTTCTCTACTTCGTCATCAGTTACTTTAATGTCCAAATAGCCAAACTCACTACTACTTTGTCTCCGTTTCCTTATCTAATTTCCTCACCATCACCTAGTTTAATTCGACTAAACTCCTACATCCTTGTTTTCCCTTTCTTGATGTTCGTCTTACATTCTCCATTCAATACAGTGTCCGTTCTGTTCAACTATTTTACCAAGTCCTTTGCTGTCTCTGACAGAATTACAATGTCATCGGCAAATCTCAAAGCATTTCCTTCTCCCAGGACTTGAATTCCGACATTTTTCCGAAATCCAAACTGATCTTTGAGGTCGGCTTCTATCAGCTTTTCCATTCTTTTAGAAAGAATTTGTGTTAGTATGTTGCAATAACGAGTTATGAAACTGATAGGTAGCTTTCACACCTGTCAGCACCTGCTTTCTTTGGAATAACAGTATTACATTCTTCTTGAAGTCAGAGGATATTTCGCCAGTCTCATACAGCTCGCACAACAGATGGAATAGTTTTGTCATGGCTGTCTCTCTCAAGGCTATCAGTAGTTCTGACGGAATGTCGTCTACTCCTGGGGTCGTGTTTTGACTCAAGTCTTTCAGTACTCACTTAAATTCTTCTCGCAGTTTCATGTATCCCAACTCCATCAAACCCTCTTCCAATTCTACAATACTGCCTTTAAGTTCATCTCCCTTGTATAGATATTCTATGTACTCTTTCCACCGTTCAGCTTTTCCTTTCTTGCTTAGGACTGGTTTTCTGTCTGAGCCCTTGATGTTCATACAGCTGCTTTTCTTTTTTGTAAAGGCCTCTTTAATTTTCCTGTAGGCAGTATCTATGTTTCCCCTAGTTAAATATGCTTCTAGATCCTTACATTTATTATATAGCCACTCCTGTATAGCCATATTGCACATCTTGTCAATCTCATTTTTTAGACGTTTGTATTTCCTTCAGCCTGTTTCATGTGCTGCATTTTTATATTTCATCCTTTCATCAGCTAAATTCAGTATCTTCTGTGTTAGCCAACGATTTCTACCAGGGCTTCCCTTTTACCTATTTGATCCTCTACTGCCTTCACTATTTCAGCTCTTAAGGCTAACCATTTGCCTTCTGCTGTATTGCTTTCCCCTCTTTTTGTCAAACGTTGGCTAATGCTCCCTCCGAAACTCTCAAGAGCCTCAGGTTCTTTTAACTTATCCAGATCCCATCTCATTAATTTCCTACAGTTTTGCAATTTCTTCAGTTTTATTCTACAGTTCACAACCAACAAATCGCAGTCAGAGTCCACAAATGGCTCTGAGCGCTATGGGACTTAACTTCTGTGGTCATCAGTCCCTAGAACTTAGAACTACTTAAACCTAACTAACTTAAGGACATCACACACATCCATGCCCGAGGCAGGATTCGAACCTGCGACCGTAGTGGTCGCGCGGTTCCAGACTGTAGCGCCTAGAACCGCTCGGCCACCCCGGCCGGCTCAGAGTCCTCATCTGCCCCTAAAAATGGGTTATATATTAATATCTGGCTCCGAATTCTTTGTCTCAACATTACATAATCACCCTGAGCTCTTCGGAAGTCTCCAGGTCTCTTCCAGGTATACAACCTTCTTTCTCAGTTCTTAAACCAAGTGTTAGAAATGATTAAATTGTGCTCTGTGGAAAATTCTACTAGACGGCCTACTCTTTCATTTATTTCCCCCCAGTTCGTATTCACCTACTATTTTTCCTTCTCTTCCTTTTCCTACTATCTAATTCCAGTCCCCCATCACAATAAAATTTTCTTCTCCATTAACTATCTGCATAATTTCTTTTATCTCGTGATACATATCTTCAGTCTCTTCATTTGCCGAGCTATTGGCATATAAACTTGCGCTGCTGTGGTAAGTGTTAGTTTTTGTCTATCTTGGCTACGACAATGTTCTCACTATGGTATACATAGTAACTTGCTCGCATTCCTATTTTCTTATTCATTATTAAACCTACTCCTGCATTTCCTCCATTTGATTTCGTATTTATTACCTTGTATTCACATTACCAGAAGTCCTGTTCCTCCCGCCACCGAACTTCCTAATTACCTCTAAATCCAACTTTAATCTATGCATTTCCTTTATCAAATTTTCCAACCTCTTTAACTGGTTAACGGATCTAACATTCCTTGCTCCGATCCGTAGAACACAACTTTTGCTTCTCCTGATGGCGACGTCCTCCTAAGTAGTCCCCGCCCGGAGAGGCGAATGGAGGTCTATCTTACCTCCGGAATATTTTACCAAAGAGGACACCATCATTATTTAACAATACGTAAAGCTTCATTCCCTCGGGAAAAGTTACGGCTGTAGTTTCCCCTTGCTTTTAGCCTTTCGCAGTACCAGCACAGCAAGGACGTTTTAGTCAATGTTACAAGGCCACACTGTTTCTCCTGCAGCTACTGTAAAGGCTGCCGCCCCTCTTCAGAAAAGACATATTTGTCACACCTCTCAACAGATACCCCTCCGTCGTGGTTGCGCCTACGCTACGGCATCTGTATCACTGAGGCACACAAGCCACCGCGCCGATGGCAAGGTCCATGGACCACGATAAAGTAATATATGTAGAAAAGGTCAACATCAATTATAGTAGCGGAGTTTGAACGACGGTTATCATCAGAGTAAGATTTATTATGAAATTCGAGTGTGGCCCTACACTAGTTTAAATCTACCGGGGAGTTAAATTGACGCTGAATAGAAAATTTTCGATTAGGACGAAATATAATGTGTTACAGGAATAACTGGCTTGGTTTCTTATTTTCACGACAGTGTCAGTTTCTTAAGTTTCTTAAGTTCTTAAGTGCACCAATATTGTTAGCACTAGTAAATCGAACTTAATAAATGAAAAGCAAGCAGATTCTAAGTAATCATTACAATTGGTGGCGATTTCAGTGAGATAGCCATAATGGCGGCTAAGAAAACTTCATCCAAGTTCGTTATTACCGCTCATGCAGGAAAATCCACTCGCATTTCGTTACAAAAACTGTTAATAACATTTATAAAGGACGCTATTAGCATGAAATAATAAAGTCTGCGCTATGTGAGAAGTAAATTTAGTGCTTATTATTATTCAAGCGGCTTCACATTAACAACCGTAAAGGCCAGGAAGAGGGGGCAGGTAAAGATCGGAAAATCAACTGACGTACATCAGACAAAAGACGAATATTTCTGTACAAAGGTAGCTTAGTTACTGAACAGATTACTCCAGACTTCAAGTTTTATGACTGGATGTTTTTACAAAAAAAAAAAAAAATTGGTTCAAATGGCTCTGAGCACTATGGAACTTAACTTCTTTGATCATGAGTCCCCTAGAACTTAGAACTAATTAAACCTAACCTAAGGACGTCAAACACATCCATGCCCGAGGCAGGA
The DNA here is from genome assembly GCF_021461395.2 of Schistocerca americana. Classification (NCBI taxonomy): domain Eukaryota; kingdom Metazoa; phylum Arthropoda; class Insecta; order Orthoptera; family Acrididae; genus Schistocerca; species Schistocerca americana. Next base: position 751,164,249 of record NC_060119.1, on the reverse strand, counting down.
TTCGAACCTGCGACCGTAGCGGTCGCGCGGTGCCAGACTGTAGCGCCTATAACCGCTCGACCACTCCGGCCGGCGATGTTTTTACATAAATTAGTCTTCTTCATCATAAAAAACACGCTTTATTGCCAGATTATTATATTTGCTAAAAAAAAAAAAACTTTATCTTCAGCTGTCAGCTGGTTAAATAGTTTCTAACTTTTCAAGAGTCACATCAGTTGCTCAGTTATTACAAGTTATAGTTGTACACTACACTTAATTCTTTTGATTGTTCAACGCGTAACACCAAAACACAATTGACCTGGTTATTTTTTTAATGTTTTCTTCGGAAGATGATATAAAAATTGATTAGTCATAACGTTAAATTGAATATTAAATGGGAGCTTCGACTGGATAGGGCCAATGACCCATATTACGCAGATGACGGAGCAAGTGCGTGGGATTACAGATAATCACCCACCATCGAAGACAGGACGATCCAGGAAGGTTATTCGGAATTTGTGGACACGATACCTCGAGGCTGTTTAGGACTGCGTCAACATTCGGTGGAAAAATTGGGAAATTTGTGGTAAGTTCCTATGGGATCAAACTTCTAAGGTCATTCGTCCCTAGGCTTACACAGTACGTAACCTAATTCAAAGCAACTTACGCTAAGGACAACACACGCACATCCATGCCCGAGGGAGGATTCGAACCTCCGACGGGAGGAGCCGCGCAAACCGTGGCAAGACGCCTTGGACCGCGCGGCTTCCCCGCTCGGCCATTCGGTGGATTACATGAAAAGACATGTAGGACTGAATTAGATTTGGTTTCACACATAACATTCTTGCGTTCGTGACAAGGAAAGATAATATTAGGGTATAACTTATTAGTTTTCCTTTCACTTAACATTAATATTATCATCTGCGACGGCATTTATTTATTCTCGTGAGTATAAATTTGAGACCGCTGTATACTAGCATGGTTAGGGCAATTTTACTTTAGCACAGTTTATTTACGAAATACTGTGGATGGTGCTTAGATCAGTTTCATTAGTGAATGCTCAGCCTACGGGTAACTAAACACAGGCGTAGCATACAGTGTCTTATACACAGTTTTGTCATTCTAAAACACCTTTTTTCTGCCCGTTGAACGTTAAGAATATGGGCTTCTGAATCAGGACACCGACAAGAATTTAGTATAACGTCTCCACACCGAGCTGCCGACTGTTTGAATTGCGCCATGGTGCCACACTAACTAGCGCGTATCACAAGCCATTGATTTAGTGAACGTTAAAGATGTGTGTTCAAAACGCGCGCATCAACAGAGATTCAAAGTATTAGGCATTATTCAATGAAGGTTACAGTTGGCCGTTCGCTTCCGCAGCGTCCAACAACTGGTAAGTGAAATATACTTACATAGTTTATTCAGTGTGACACAGTTACTTTTTGCACGCCCACCTACCACCGTCTCACTTTTTACCCGTTACAAACATTCTTAGATGCATATAACGCAACAAGCAGTTTTAGCTTCAACAGGCAGAAGACGTGCTTTGTTGGTGTCCACATTTTAGCGATTTTGACCGAGATACACTCACGCTACAGTGTTCTTCTTCGGCACGCCGGTGTAGAAGTGTGAAGAAAAACAGCTAAGTAAAATTCCGTGCAATACGTGTGGTTATTTGTATATAAATGCCGACTTCGGAATTTTCCTTTATGCAACTCAGCATGTAGAAGATTCTCTTGCCAATCTGAAGTTCTAGTGTCGCGTATTTTACTCTTCGCTTCGCTTCTGCATAGATTTTATCAATACCCTCTTGTACTGTGATATATTCTAAAACCTCAAAAATTCGCAAGTGATGCGATAAACACGTACTGTTATCGTCGAGTATAGCGAACTGTGCTCTTCTAAACTTTTTGAGATCAGTGTGCTTATCCTGGTGCAAAATAGTCATTATCTAATTTCATTGTACAATTACGTGTGAAATAGAGAATTTTCAGACTCTTACGAAACTATATTTTCGTAAGTTATATGTACGGGTGTTTTGGATATGTAACTTATTTCGTAGCATATCAGCGTTTCTGGATAACAGTTCAGCCAAAGAATACATCACCCCTGAATTTCATTGCATATTAACAAAAATAAAGGTGCGTTCTTGAGAATTTCCGAAAGCTACCATTGTCCTTTGCATAATCTACGACCAATTTGTAGTAAAGCGGCGTTTGTGGTTTAGTTAATCTAGTAGATATTGTAACTAACATATTGTATTTCACCTCAAAGAGAAATAGCCCCTTGTATTACCTGCATTTATCGTAAATTGACTTTATTTACGAATTTGCTAAAAACTGTAATTAACCTCAAAACATTTTAGTAAACGTGATTTTTACCATAGCTTTTTGAGTTGCCTTAATAGAAATATCGTTTTGTGTATTTGCGTTTACTGTCATAGGGAACTAGCAATTTTTTATCTCAGCAGATCAAAAGACAATGAGCAGTCTTAATTTAAAGTTATTTGTTCACTGACTTGTAATACATTCCACCAGCCAAAACGCAGCCCCACTTTGAATGCTGTTCTCGAATCCGGAATGAGTTGGTTGACGGTCTTAAGCAGCCGGAAATCGCCCTGACTACTGTCAAACGATTGGCAGCTGCTAAAAATCGGTGTGCGGGATGAGCTCCCAAGAGTCGCGTCTGATATCCGTACCAGAGGTACCTAAAGGGCTACTCTCTACTGTGGATCCCGTCTCCGCTGCAGAGTGTACAGGATCTGTCATTACTCATCTAATTGACTGCGAGTAGCGTGTCAGTGGTAGATCTCTTGTCCGGTGTCAAGAAGAGGCAAATGCAAAAGAATCTGGTTTTATTAATCGTCGGCAATTCAAACGTACGGCGAATGATGGTACCCCTTAGGGATATGGCAGCAAGGGACAGGATAGGATACCAGGTGCACTCTGTGTGTATACCTGGGGGCATCGTTCAACATTCTAGCAATCATTGAGGGAACAGGTGCAACCAACTGCAGAGTGTGGCGCACGTTGAAACAAATGATGCCTGTGAGGTCAAACTTGGGTCATTCCAGAGACTGGCAGAGAAAGCTAAGGAGACCAGCCTTGTGTGTTGCCGGCTATATTATTACCGCAGCGTACTGTAAGCAGCAGAATGGTCTGGTATTCATGTCGGGAACAAGCCTATATGGTGTTTGTGTACGGACGAGCAGATGAAAACGATCTAGACACAGACACGAACCACATTTCAAGCCCTTTTGGGCGTTTGTGTGCGACCTCTCGACCGTTTCCATCTGTACGCAAACACCATCTCGGCTTGTTACTGACACGAATACCGGACCATTCAGCTGCCTACAGCATGCTGCGTCAATCACATAGCCTGAAACACACACAGAACACAAGGCACGTGGACAGAGGAACTGTCATTAGTCAGCTTCATTTACTGTGGCAATGATGCGTTTCTTGACACATGTTCATAGGACCTATTTTCATCCATTTCCATGAAACAAATACATTTGAAGGTAACGTGACTGACAGAAGCCTGCAACAAAACTGTTAGAATGAGAATGGCATGTGATTGTTTATTTTATCTCGCTGCTTATGCACTTTGTTTTGTACTGAACTTTTCTGACTGCGAGAATATAAACTGTCAGTAACTTTAAATCAAACCAAAGGCGCATGAATTTACGTAACACAAAAACTAGATCTGATTCAACACTATTGCTAGTACACGTCGTGTACGTTTTTCTGTATATGCGAAGTAACAATTGTGACAGACTGAAGAAACACTTTCGTGAGCCATTATGTGCTACTGTTTGGTAAGGTTCTAATTGTTGATCGTTGTTGCAGGGTAAAACAATAGGATTGTCCTCTAGTCATGTAGTATTCGGAATTTGATTACGTATCGTAGCTTGTTGTGGCATCTAAATAATTTGTACAGTTCTGTTATTGGGGGTCATTGGGGTTTTTAGGTAGGTGTGAAAATTCGTCGGGTTCATTCATAATAAGTGGAGGTTGTTGAAATTGTTCGTGATTCTGGAAAAAAATGTTATTGGTATAATTCTGATCACGACCTCTTCGTTTCTTCCTGTAATTAGTCTGATACGAAGCATTTCGGTTGAAATGTGATGTCTGGTTTCTATACACGAAATTATTGCCTTATGGTGTAGTGTTATTGCCATGCTGTTACGTGCTCACGAGTTTGCTGCGAACCATTTCCTAATTTTCTTAAATGCTTTATTATATACATTAAGGTGTCGAAGATAGGATTTGGGAAACCTGACAATTTCTTTTACAGTCTTGTCAAAATCACTTCTTACTCTGTACCAACCTGTATTTAACAGATCTTCCAGAAAGTACTGTAACTTAGAAAGTATAAAACGTTGACAAATCTGTTCATTTTTTATCTCCCTTTACCTCGATGTCCACAAGAAATAAAAGTGAGTGCGTCACAGCACGTCACATCGCAGGTCTTACGAGTTCCAGCAGCAGTTCCCGGAGGGCAACCTGTGACTATTTCAGACCAGTTTAATAATTCTTAACTGCATGTTTAAATGCTTGCCAGCTCTCGATACCACACGACAAAAATGGTTCAAATGGCTCTGAGCACTATGGGACTCAACTTCTGTGGCCATCAGTCCCCTAGAACTTAGAACTACTTAAACCAAACTAACTTAAGGACATCACACACAGCCATGCCCGAGGCAGGATTCGAACCTGCGCGCCTAGAACCACTAGACCACCGCGGCCGGCACCACACGACAAAGTTAAGACCTTTCGTGGATACGTTTTCACTGACACACTGACTTCCCGTGGGCCCTGCACGGAGCCGAGTGTTCGCTAAGTATGGCGGAGAAGGTGATTGGTGTGACGTCACAAGTTCGTTGGGTGGCTCGTATTTCTCGTCGGGCCGCGCACTCCCTGTTGATGCGGAGAACATCGTTGTCCGGAATTTCCAACTTGCTGTTTTTGTTGTTGAAATTTATGGGCCGGCCGAGGTGGCCGTGCGGTTCTAGGCACTACAGTCTGGAACCCCGCGGCCACTACGGTCGCAGGTCCGAATCCTGACTTGGGCATGGATGTGTGTGATGTCCTTAGGTTAGTTAGGTTTAAGTAGTTCTAGGTTATAGGGGAATGATGACCTCAGAAGTTAAGTCCCATAGAGCTCAGAGTCATTTTTGAAAATTCTGGTTGTTGCAAAAAAACTGTTGGTTGTGTTGTTGGTTTTGAGAATACTGATTATTAGAATTTTGACGTCTGTGAAAATGAATCCGAAAGTTGTCATTTCTAAACCTATTATTACGTCTGCCATTTAAACTTCCGGATAAGTTTTAATATCCATAATTGTTATTGCTGTTGCTGTTTTGGTAGAAATCTTTATTGACGAAGGAATTGTCAAAATGTTGTACTTACAAAAGTTGTAAGAGATCGCGAAATAGAGGAATGTTTTCTTTCTGTTGTCCGGTTAACAGCGAGATAACGAACGCGATAATTTAGAGATGCTTAGGTGTATTAATGCTGATTGACTATATGGTTCGGTAAGGTACTGATTATGTTGAACCATGCGTTCAAAAAATTGCGTAATCGTTGGAATTACAATTTTCCATTTTCACGGTAAACTGATTAACTGATTTTTAATTTCTTATTGTGTAGTTTCCGACCAGTCAGCTAACGGCATTTTGAAATTATTCTAATGAGCAGTATAGTCTTGCATTGGGGCGCATCCTAGTAGCGGGCTCGCCCTCCAAAAAACGGCAAATGAATTAAAATGTATGGGTAATAAGACAGTTGGGTGGTAACGAGAATGAAAACTGTTGTACCCATTCTAAGGAATGGAGATCTTTTTTGTTATTGCGGAATACTTTGAGCTAACGTACTGACAAGAAATGCTTGTAATCGAAACTATCGTGTCGGAAATTTTGTGTTGATTCATAGCTGTTAAAAATGTGTTTTGCGGATGTTGTTCCGCGTCTAATTTTCTCTCACGTCGTAATCTGCCAAGACTGTGCTCTAGCAGTTTAGTGTCAAATTGTTCTGCCTGATTATATTGTAAGTTACTATGTACTTGATTGTACGGTGTCTGATCTTTTAACGTGGCAGTTTCATGCTGCAAACAGTTCATTTCACGATTCAGTACATCGCTGTATCAGTTCATCTCATTAACAGCACGGTACATCCATTGGAATTGTTCAGAGTGAATGAATGGAGGAGGCAATATTTCTTCGGGTTGAATGTCGGTATTACTTTCTAAAATTTCTTCTCTGTTCGGAAGATCATCAATTTTTCCTGTAAGTGATGAAATTTGAGTAGTATTTTTGGTGTCAGTTTCGTCGATCTGTTTCTGCAGTTTCTTTGCATGCTTTTTAAGTTTGTGTATGCCAAATTTGACTGTAGTATAATCAATGTCAAGTGCTAATCGTTCAAGTCTACTGGTGACAGTTTGTATTTCTTCTTGGTGTTTTTTTAGTGTTGTTGACTCAAACAAATTTCTAATTGTGTTTCATGCTCTGTAAAATCGCTTAGAAGCTGTGTGTTCATGTCTTGTACGGTTTCAAGATCACATAAATCTTAACTGCAGCAATTGTCTATGTATTCTTATACGTGAGCTTTTACATTTTTGATAATCTCATTTTGCTCGTGAACGGGAGTTAGTCGTATCTGTTCGATCTTTTTGTTTTGTTGCTGAATAGTTCCATTTTGCGTTTGGATTTCAAGTGTAACTTGCTCTTGAAATCGCTTACTTCCCTCTATGTGATGATTGGGGCGTTCATTAAGTCGCGTTTCTTATTGTTCAAAACATTCGTCAATATTTTGTTCTATACTGTGTGTCAGTTCTGTTTTTGTGAGACTTTATTAAGTTCGTCACTGAGTTTTTGTGTCTGTTGGTTCACCACGTCTTGTTTTGCTGTGGCTTTTTATTGTCATACATGGTATGTTGAAACATCATCATAATGGCATTATTCGATAATAGACTATCAGTGTTTAAAGTACTTTGCGTAAACTGTTCAACAGTGGCAGCATTTGGCATGTCTGTTGAGGTTTGGTTATTGTCATTTCGATTGGATTCTAAAGATAAATGATCAAAGTGCAAATTTTGTACATGGAAAGTATGTGTATTAGTGGCTTCCGCATTTGTGATATGTGCCGTCTAATTAATTGCGACACCGGTAGGTAAAGCAAAATTCAAGGTAATTTGACTGTTTGGCACTGAAGATACACTTTCGTTCACTATCGTGTGATGATACACTGTCGTCAATGCAGTATTGTCGGAATTGGTATTCGTTGCAACAGAGTTATTTGGCAAGCAAGTATTTTCGGCATTGTCCATAACTGATCAACGCATAGTACTGTTAATCGTTCTACACGGCGTTATACACAGATATAATCAAAAAGCAAACAAGTAGACAAGAAAAAAAGAGCAATTTACTGTTGACCTGTTACGAATAACTGACACAGATTAGTACATGCGCAATACTAAATTGGTAACTACACTTACAAAGTAACAAAGAACAGAGAGTATGCCTGACTTATTTCAAAAGATTGCAAAAAGAATATCGATATGGGTAAGTTGACGCCAAGTGAAACATGTAAGTTCGCAATATGACTGAAATTACATAACTGACAGTTGTCTGCAGCACAACTGTTAGAATAGGAATGGCATGTGAACACATATTTTATCTCGTTGCTTATGTGCTTTGCCCTGTACTGAAATTTTCTGGCTCCAAGAATGTAAACTAACAATAACTTTAAACCAAACGAAAGCT